>NC_081575.1:32408568-32528269 GCF_022355385.1 Mustela nigripes
TTTTTTAAGTTTTAATTTTAATTCCAGTTAGTTAACATACAGTGTTATATTAGTTTCAGGTGTACAATATTGAAATTTTAACAATATTAGTCTTTTAGTCCATGAACACAAGCTGTCTTTATGTTTACATATGGCTTTATTTCAATAATGTCTTTACTGTATAAGTTTTGTACCTTCTTAGTTGTTTATTCCCAAGTATTTTATGTTTCTTGATATTTTTTAATGGAATTGTTTCCTTAGTTTGCTTTTCAGATTATTCATAGTATAGGAATTGCACTGGAATAGGACATCGGTGTAAACAATTGTACATAATTGTAGAATTTACTTGTATATATTGATCTTGTGTCCTGAAACTTTGCTGAACTTGTTTATTAGTTCTAATAGTTTTTTGTGGATTTCTTTTTTCTTTTTTTTTCTTTTCCTTTCTTTTCTTTCTTTTTTTTCTTTTTCTTTTCTTTCTTTCTTTCTTTTTTTTTTTTTTTGGTGAACAAGGTCATGAAATCTGTGAATATAGGTAGTTTTGCTTTATTTTTTCCAATTTAGATTCCTTTTATTTCTTTTTATTTCTTAATTCCCTCCAGTTTGGATGCCCTTCATTTCTTTTTATTTTCTAATGCTCTGGCTAGAACCTCTTAGGGGGAAAGCTTTTGGTTTTTCACCATTAATTGTGATGGTATCTCTGGGTTTTTCCAAGGTGACCATTACCCAGGTTGAAGAAGTTCCCTTTCATCCCTAGTTTGTTGAATGCATTTATGATGAAAGGCTGTTGGATTTGGTTGAATGCTTTTTCTGTGTCTAGTGAAAATATTGTTTTCCGTGCCATTTGTATGGAATATTTCATCAATTGAGTTATGCGTGTTGAGTCAACCTTGCATCACTGGGATAGATCTACTTGGCTGTGGTATACACTCCTTTTTGCATATTGCATAATTTAAATTGGTTTTCTCGATTTTTTATTTAGGATTTCTATGCCTTTTTTTATAAGGGATATTGGGCTATAGTTTCCTTTTTTTCTCTGTGATGTCTTTGGTTTTAGTACATTCATTCCCTTTTAACCTTCCCCTGATAGGTATCAAAATTCACCCCTGCGTGGCAACTGCTCTAGCAAATATGATCAAATCCAATGTCCACATCCTTTATCACTGTCTCTGAAGCATCTGCCATTATTAACCATAATTCGTTTTCACCTCCTTGGGACCTTCTCTTCCAACAGCATTTGCCTTCTGGAGAACTTAGCACAGGGGGTACTTCTGTTTCTTGCCACAAGGCTGGAAGGCAGAGGGGGAGTTGGTATTTATGGTTAGCAAAGCTTTTTGCCAACCGGTGACCAGGTCAAAGAATCTCTGAGACTACTCTGACCTTCATAACAAAATGAAGAAAATGAAGCCAAAGACACTTTTATGAAACAATGAATTTTGCTTCTTTTACACGGCTTTCCAGGATCAAACTGCTTGCATGCTCCCCCCTCTGTGTCTCTTTTAGCATGTTCTTTAACCTCTGAGTCTTCATTTCTCATTTGTACGATGGGAATGATAATAGTGTCTGCCTAACAGCGCTGGGACTGCTATAGAAAGAAGATGGTGCGCAAAAATCCGCGATGCACCTCCCTGAGACTTCACAAGTGGTGACTATCGTCACCATAAACACGTTCTAAGAGAGATGGGCGTGCCTGCTCCATGCACGTAATGTGACTGCAAAGGAAAGCCACTGTTTCAGTGTCTTCTCTGGCATTGGCTCTCTTCCGGGCTCGTCGTTGAGGCTTCGCGACATAAGAGTCTGAAAAATGTGGGATCACCGTCATTCCCCAGCACGGAGAGAAGGACCACATGCCTCAAAATGCTCAAGGTGACCTTCATTCATTCATTCCCTCAACAGATACTTTTTGAGCATCTGTTAGGCGCCCAACACTGTCTTAGGGGAAGGATCTGTATAATAAGTAAGACACCGGGAGCCCAGACCTTCAGATGACTTACTTCCTGGAGGGGCGGGGCCTGAGTATTATCACGTGGTGCGGGGCCAGGAAAGGAAACTATTTTCCCGGTTGGTCGCTGGACAGCCAGGTTCTGTCACAACTAGGAAAAACCATGCTGGTGAGATTAAGAGTCTCTTATGGTTTGCTAGGGGGTGGGAGGTATGGCTGGGGTGGCTGGGCGATGGACATTGGGGAAGGTATGTGCTATGGTGAGTTCTGCGAAATGTGTAAGCCTGACGATTCCAGACCTATACCTCTGGGGCAAATACTACATTATATGTTAATAAAAATATATAAATTTTTAAAAATGGGGAAAAAAACCCCACAAAAAACCATGCTGGTGTAGTGCAAAAGCCGCCATGGAGCGTGGCCTGGCTGTGTGCCAATAAAACTTTATCTGCTTAAACAAGTGGTAGGCTGGATTTTGCCTGGGCTATAGTTTGCTAATCCTGGCCTACATCCCTAATCGAAAGGTAAGGAAGGGAAACAAATTGGAACTTTCTTTCTTTCTTTTTCTTTTCCTTGCCTATGAAAGCAGGCTTGCGTTTACCTCTGCCTTCACTGTCCCTTTCAAAACCAGAAGGGGCTGTGAAGCCTCATCTCCTTCCCGGCTCTGGGTTCAGCCCAGTGATCATGGAAATATAAAACTACACACTCTCAGGGCACCTGGGTGCCTCAGTGACTTGGGCTGGGGTCATGATCTTAGAGTCCTGGAATGGAGCCCCTCATTGGGCTCTCTGCTCAGCGGGGAGCCTACTTCCCCCTCTCTCTCTGCCTTCCTCTGCCAACTCGTGATCTCTCTGTCAAATAAATAAATAAAATCTTAAAAAAAAAAACTACACACTCTTAAAGGGCTTAGGGAATTGGTGAATAACATAAGCAAGGCTTGTCACAGAAGGGTCTTATGCACTTTTGTGTTAATTTCTTTGCTACCAAAGAAATTAATCTCTAACTTTTAATTTTCTGTGTCTCAATATTGGTGGCTTTTCACTTTTGTAGCCCAACGTCATCATGTCTACTCCTAACCCTAAACCCTAGCCTCTGATATTTTAGTCTTGTGTGAGTCCGAGTAGGAAAACAAACAAACAAAAACATGTTACATCCAGGATTAATTTCAAGAGTAGATAAAGTTTAGATTTGCTTTTATTTTTTCACTGGTTATAAAATGTGTTTTTTGAGGAAAGCCAGGAACAAAAGAGCTGTTTGACATTCCTGAGACACTGCAGAAAACACTAGAAGTTACTCTTTGCCCAGACCTGTCGCCAGAGATGTGGAACCTCTTAAAACGGTCATTATAGGTAGGGGGCTGTAATAATAATAAGATAATTTCTTCTTAAAAATCCTCTTATTTATTTATTTTAAAATTTTTTTAATTTAAATTCAATATGCCAACATACAGCACAGCATTAGTTTTTGAGGTAGTGTTCAATGATTCATTAGTTGCCTATCACACCCAGTTCCCCTCACATCCTCTAGATGTTGTTCTTTGGAAGCCACATGCTTTGCTCCCTAGTAGCTCCTTTGGAGAACGGGTCCTATTAATATGCAGAAGTTTTGAAACATTTTAGTTCATTCTTTGATAAAGTATGAAAGTCCTTTAGACATGCTCATCTTTGTTGATCTGTTCTTATTCTCCTTAAAGGTTTGGGTATGCAGCTAGATGAGATTTTTTTCTCTCTCTCCTTTTCTCATTTTGTTGTCATCTCGGAGCTATGCATAAAGTGAATTTTCATGGTTAATATATGTGGTATTCTGTGATACAGGGCGGTTTTCTGTAGTGGTTTGACCTTTTCAGGCTTGTAAGTTCTGTTGGCCAGGTGGGAGTGCCTACCTTTCAGCGTCCGGAGAAATTAGTTTGTGGAAAGGGTGCCACCTGCAGGTAGTGGTTGGGAACAGACAGTAAGGCTCCCTGGAATAACAGCACACCTGGGGAACTTTGTATCTGCAGCAAACTTCCATAGGAATTAAGTTTTCGTTTTAAATAATTTTTGTGACCCTAGATTCCCCATCCTCCAGGCTTGGATTGAAACTTTGTTCTTACTAAAGAAAGATTAATCTTCCAGTTAATAAGTATTTCTGCCTGTGCTTTACACTGTAATGCAAATTGAAAAGAGCATAGACAGTTACACCCACGTCCACACCTACGTAAGCATGAATAATGAGCCACTGAATTTTCTGCTATACGTTCTTCACTAACTACATATTAAGAGAGGAAGAATTCAGAAAGTGATTTCAAATACTTCCCTCCAACTCCTTTAATATTTACTGTCAAAAGGCTCCTGTTTTATATTTCTTATTTGCGACCGATAATCAGTAGAGAGATTTCTAGGAAGGCATACACGATCAATTTGATTAATAAGAAAAAGGTCATGTTGCATAAAGCAGAAGACAGATAAAATATTAGACAGGTGCTTGGAAAAATAATGTTGGGAACACTAACTCTCGTCTCTAAGCAAGCATTTTTATTACTGGATAATTGCTAATTAGCCACAGATAGTGGATGAACTGAAAAGGCAAATGAACGGGTCTGGGAGGGACCAGAAATGGAAGACGGAGAGAGTGTGGGCCATGGAGCCCACTGCGCAGCCTTCAGAGCAGAAGAATTTCACTTCCACTGTAGACTTCACTGTAAACAGTTGCAATCCAAATGGGTTTTCCTTTCAAACAACTTGTCCTCACTTTCTCTTGCTAAATCAGAATGAAAGGAAAAGTAGAGAAATAATCTTCCATTAGGTCAAAGTTGTCCAAATAGGTAATGTGCTCCTTCTAAAAGTGGTTAAGTTTCCTGTTACTAGTGAGTCCAGCTGTAGGTCGATTAGAAGCCACTTGGGGGTAGTAAGAGCACATGGCCCAATGAGGCTCCCCTCTAGTTTCAGTGACAAAGTGAGGGAGAAGCAGTAAGGACATTACAGTAAGAAAGTAGTGGAAATAAAATTATTTTCTTAATAGACAGAGACACTGAGAAATTTAAGACTGAATTATGTTGGTTGGTCCCAAGTAATTTCCTTATCTTCTTTGAGATAGTGGATCATTAAAAACCAAGGGAAAAAGTGTCCTGCCACATATAGATTCAGTCTCCTCCTGGGTTAAAAATGAATTTGATTCACAAGACCAAACAGTTTTTAAAAATTACTTTGTAATGTAAATTCACAGTATCTAATGCATTTCTAGTTTAAAATTCTAAAAATAAAGAAATTGATCATGCTTTTTATTTAGATAACATAAATAAAAAAAATCTTAACATCAATGGACCATTACTATCAGGAGTGTAGGGTAAAAAATAGGATGTTTTCTAATGATCTCACATGGTATCTCTGAAAAGCTTTGGTTGGTGCACAAAGAATTTCAGAATGCGGTAAAAACAGAAAGATATGATGCACTTAGCATTTTATTTTTCAAGTATTTTCCAGATATCTTTTCATCCATGGTTGCTTACAATAAATACTGTACGTTGTAAAAATTCTATTCTACTGACATGAAAAGACATTTCTCCAGAGCAGATATGTAAATGGCCTAGAAACACAAGAAAATATGCTCAACATCCTTAGTCATCAGGGAAATGCAAATCAAAGCTATAATGAGATATCACTTCACACCCACTAAGATAGCTTGAGTTTAAAAAAAAGAAGAAGAAAAAACAAAATAACAAATGTTGGTGAGGAAGTGGAGAAACTGGTACCCTCTGACATTGCTGGTGGGGATGTAAATTATTGAAGCCACCATGAGACAAAGTTAACCATAAAGTTACCGTATGATTCAGCAATTCCACTCCTGGGTATATACACAAATAAATGAAATTTCATGTCTGAAAAATACATGAATGTTCATAGCAGCATTATTCATAATAGCCCCAAAGTGGAAATGACTCAAATGGACACATACTGATACATATTTTATATCCATACAATGGAATGTTATTTGGTAGTAAAAAGAAATCATGTACTGATTCACACTACTTTAGGAATGAACCTTGAAAATAGCGAGCTACATGAAAGAACCCAGACACAAAAGACTACATATTGTGTGATTCAGTTTTATTTATTTGTTTATTTATTATTTATTTATGTGTGTATGATTCAGTTTATATGAAATGTCCAGAAGAGGCAAATCCACAGGGACTGAAAGTAGGTTAATGGCTGTCAGGAGCTTGGGTTGGGGGTTGGGGTAAACAGGAAGTGACTGTTACTGGGCATAGGGCTTCTTTCTTGGGGTGATGAAAATGCTCTGGAATTGGATAATGTTGATGGTTGCACAACTCTGTAAATATACTAAAAACTAATTGTAGAATTTAGCTGGGTGGGTTTCATGGTATGTAAATTATATCTTAATGAAGCTGCGTAAAAATTATAGTCTATTTTCTCCGAAAAGATATTTAAGATGCCCAGTGATTATATAATTATTACAGTCATTTCCATAAGATGAAAAGATTACTTTCAGGAAAAAAAAAAGATCAACAGTTGTTCATAATTTTTAAATTATAATGGCTTTTTGCTAGCAAATCCTGATTCAGCCGCTCTCAGTCTCCCACGAAAATAAGGATGCCCCCAAAAGATAAAAGATAAAATAAAACCTTGAACTGGCAATGTTTCCAGAAACTTGGCTTAAAAAAATCAAGGGATGATTTACAAGCAACAATTAGACTAAACATCCCAGCCTGTAGAGAGGTGGGAAGCGCTTTATCTCTTCATGGTAATGTATGCACCCGTGACCTGATACTCAAGAATCAGACCCCAAAGAACAGGATAGGCTTCTCTCTGCTTCAAGGGAGCTGGGCTCTTTGGGACAAGGCAAGGATTATTCTACTATCTCAACCTCTCCAAAGTTATTCTGAGGTCTTTTGTAATTTTTGTCGCTAGTGTAGGAGTTTTGTTTTTATTTTTTTGAATCTCCTTTTCTGTTGATATTTAATATTTGAACAGACTATGTGTTTTCTGGTACCATATTGTATACTTTAGAACAAGATGATTAAATGAAGTATCTAAATGCACAAAATCTCATACATTTTTGGTTACCTTGATGTGTTCAATTTGGAGAAGAAAAATCCATCCCCTGATGTAGATTTTTCTGCTGTTTCTTCTTGCACATTCTCCTTTATATCCTTTATGTTATCTGAAGTATGTTTTCCATCCAGAATGTCTGTTTTATGAACATGAAATATTGATTTTGGCCCAGTTTGTTCTGACTTTTTTGGGTATGAACATGACAACACCTGCTTTCTTTGTATTGTCACTTAATTTGTTTGTACTTTATATATAAACTTTTTTGTTTATCATGTTGTATTTCTTCTTTATTAAATAAGAGGAGATAGATTCTCTGCATCAGTAGAGGGAAAGATATCAATAAAAATGACTTTTGATTTATAGGCCAACTAACAGGGTTGATTGTGATACCATTTAGCACACTAGGGGACACTTAGAAGAGAATAGGTTTCAGAGGGCTGAGATAACACTGTCCAAAAGAAGTTCCTGCGGTGATGGAAATATTCTAGATCTGTGCTGTCTGACACAATCCCACTAACAACAAGTGGCTATTGGCTTCATGAAGGTGGCTACCATGACTGAGGAACTGACTTTCTTTTAATGGCCAGATGTGGCTGGTGGCCACCACATCAGACAGTGCACTTTGAGTCATGAAAAAGACGAAGAGAGCAAAGTGCCTGTTTAGTTCATCAGTTTCATTGGATTGACAGGAAGCTGGATTATAGTGGGCTGATGTGTGAATAAGAGGGAAGATGCAAATTTATTGTCACATGAAAGAAAAAAACAAGATGCAAAAGTATGTGTAGAGAAAGCTCTCTGTTTCCTAAGAGCATAGAAAAAGTATAAAAAACCTGAAAAAGATACACTAAAAATAACAATGGGTTATCTCTGAGTAGTGAGATAATGCTCAATTTTTATTTTCTTCTTCACAAATTTTTGTATTTTCTAAATCTTTACAATAGGTATGTGTTATTTGTGTAATTCTAAAAATGCAATAAATAGTATTTGAAATGCAAATCTCAGACATAGAACAATTTAAACTATTATACCTTGTTTGATGAAATGCAGGTATTTGAATATGATTATTTCAATGATATTAAATGTGTTAGGCCAGTACATTATGCTTTTACAAAAAAGACCTAGAATTTGAGAAATTCAAAGAAATGATAAGATCTTTGACCTGCCATTAACTCATTAACTGAACATAATATGAATCTTTTTGAAATTTAAAAGGCAGTTAATGAGCATTTAGTACATCAGCTCAGTGTAAGTAAATTGTACAGTTCCCCCAACGGTGTTTACTCTAGATCTAACTTGTTTTTTACAAACATGAGGGTTTAGGGACTGATTCACTATTTCAGTTATTTAAATATAATTATAACTTCCAATTTCTGAGAATTCTTGAACACCCTTAAATATTAAATAAGATTAATATTTCCATAAACTATGGAAACTTTTTAAACAAAACTGCAGCTGATTAGTAGCTATCATCGGATATCAAACATGTCTAAATACCAAAACATTGGTATTCTATATACACACTTCATTGTTGATTAAACTCTAATCTTTTCCTACTGGGTTTTGTTTCAGTTTCATATTTATCTTCATTTCCCTGAGCATGGGTATACTTTTATATGAAGTGTGCTGTTGCTTTATTGTCTATTACATCAAAAGAAAAAAAATAAGATTTGGTTAGTTTTGTGGTCCCTTATTTTATGAATCTGTCAAAGGAGTTTGTTCTGAGATAGTGGACAAAAGGAAGAAGGTGTTTGGCTTCTGAATAATCCATATGATTTTGGTTACAAAGCCACTGAATTTGCTTTCCGTTTATAATCATTTGAGGCAGAAATGAGAGAATGGTGTCCATTTGGGTCCAATAAAGGAAAAGCTTAGACCACCTCACTGTGCTTTGCACAGTATTGCAAACATGTTAACTTTGTCTTTCCCCTTCTTCAAACCCAAACTCCAGAATTCTCACTACAGCTCTGGCAAAAAGGATAGAACCAAGATCCAGCTTAATCCCAAAATGCACAGGAAAGAGGATTGCTATCCATGTCCTCTCAAGATAATTCTCCTCACAGGTTGTTCTATGTGGCGTAGAAGAAAGAGACTTAAACTAGGGGTAAGAATACCCGAATTGTCTTCCTGGGCTTCTGCTTGCTTCCAGTATACATGCATTGGCTCCATTATTACATCTCTCTGCCCTTCAGTTTCCTTATAGAAATTTACATAGTTATGAAATGGAGGCCATAATGATTCTTACTCCATGAAGTACAGTGATGATTAGGAATTTTGTTTTAAGGCTGATTTATTTATTTTAGAGAGAGAAAGCCCACGACAGAGTGCACAAGCAGGAAGGGCAGAAGGAGAGGGAATCTCAAGCAGACTCCGCACTAAGGACAGAGCCTGTCTCGGGGCTCGATTTCAAGACCCTGAGATCACGACCTGAACTGAACCCCCGAGTCAAATACTTAACTGACTGTGCCACCCAGGAGCCTCTGGTAATGAGGAAGTTTTGAGACAGAGTTTCCAACTTAAAATAAGTGTTAAATAAGCATTATCTCCCTCCTTCAAGAAAGACCCATGAAGTTCATCAAATTAGGTTCCACTCCCACTCTGTCTCTTTCAGGTCATGGGATTGAAAGCAAGCTATTTAACTTTTCTAGCCTCAATCCTTCTGTTAAAAGAAGATAATACTATTACCTATGCACTGAGACTCTCATGAGGATTTTAGCATCTACTGTAACATAATATATATGAAGTTTCTCACCAGACAGTAAGTACAAAATATTATCATTAATGGTTTATCTAGAGCTTCCTTTAAAGATGTACCAACACTAATAAATGCAGGATGTGAGCAATACAGTTCTTCCTATTCCCACCTTCTTCCTTTCAGCAAATGTTGGGAAGATGGCCAAAACCTCCATAAAAAGGCACAAAAAAGCTTTCACAATATATTTATTTGGGGTGGATTGGGACAATATCTTATAAGTTATTGTCATGATCAAAGGAAGAAAAGATATGGAAAGTAAGTTTGAGGTAGAAAACTCAGTAAATGTTTTCGAAAACACTTTCCTTTCCTTTGAAAAATGAGAATACATTCCAAGCTTGATCTAATATAATGTGATAAACTTATCAGCTGCCCAGTTCATTCATATTAAATGACAAAGTGTTTTTTATGAAAGGCCGTATGCCCAAATTCACTTTCTTTTTTATAAATATTTATTTATTTTAGACAGAGAGAGAATGAGAGAGAGAGAGGGAGAGAGCATGAGCAGGGAGGGGGCAGAAGGAGAGGGAGAAGCAGGCTCAGGGAGCCCTGTGCGGGGCTTGATCTCAGGTCCCTGAGATCATGACCTGAGCTGAAGGCAGACACTTCACCAACTGAGCCACCCAGGCACCCCCCGCAACAAATCCACTTTATAAAGATATTTGTAAACACCTTCACATGTACAGTCAAGTGAGACACTGAAGTACTTATGTGGAGAATTCTGGCCCATTCTCTTACTTCATTAAAAATAATAATAATAATAAAGCTACTGATTTACAGGGATAATCTTCAGCTTGAAATTTATAAGAACTTGCCTCAATTTTTCCTTTTAATCTGCACATCCAGATACATCATAATGAAAAAATAGATTTAAAATATTGCTACTCGGGGCGCTTGGGTGGCTCAGTCAGTTAAGCATCTGCCTTTGGCTCTGGTCATGATCCCAGGGTCCTAGGATTGAGGCCTGCATCAGATTCTCTACTCAGCAGGAGCCTGCTTCTCCCTCTCCCCCTGCCTGCCACTATGCCTACCTGTGATCTCTCTCTCTCTCTTTAATAAATAGTCTTTAAAAAAAATAAAATAAAATACTGTTACTACAGAATGATATAACTTTTTTTAAAAAGGTTTTATTTATTTATTTGACAGAGAGAGATCACAAGTAGGCAGAGAGGCAGGCAGAGAGAGGAGGAAGCAGGCTCCCTGCTGAGCAGAGAGCCCGATGCGGGACTCGATTCCAGGACCCTGAGATCATGACCTGAGCCCAAGGCAGCGGCTTAACCCACTGAGCCACCCAGGCACCCCAGAATGATATAAATTTTAAGGTGATTAGTTTGAGGGCTAAATGAAAAAGAAATTATATTTCTTTTTTTCCAGCCTAAATGGAGGTATGCCAAGAAGGCATATATTTGAGGTGTACAATGTGAGGGTTTGCTATATGTACGCATTGTGAAATGGTTACCACAGTCACGTTAATTAACACATTCATCAGCCTCACATAGTTACCATTTGTGTGTGTGTGTGTGGGGGGGGTGAGAACACTTAGGAAGTAAGTATTCTCTTAGCAAACTTCAAGTGTGCAGTAAAGTTTGATGAGCTATAATCACCATGCTGTAGATTAGATCCCCAGACCTTATTCATTTTGTAACTGTAAATCTGTACCCTTTGAGCAACATCTCCCCATTGCCCCGCCCCCAGTCCCTGCCAATCACTGCTTTACTCTCAGATTCCACCTATAAGTAAGATCACACAGTATTGCCTTTCTCTGCCTGACTTATTTTATTTAACTTAATGTCCTCCATGTTCATCTGTGTGGTCACAAACAGCAGGATTTTCTTCTTGTTTATGAATACAAAAATATTCATATGTATGTATATATATATATCATATTTTCTTTATTCAGACACGGGTTAATTCTACATCTTGACAATTTTGAATATTGATGCAGTGAACATGTAAAGGCAGAAATCACTCTGAGATACTGATTTTATTTCCTTTCAGTAAATACCCAGAAGTGAGTTGGTTGAATCATAGGGAAGTTCCATTTTTAATTATTTGAGGAACCCCCATATTGTTTTCCAATTTACATTGCCATCAACAGTGCACAAGGGTTCCCTCTTATTCACATCCTTGCCAACACTTGTTATAACTTGTCTTTTTTGTAAGAGCCATTCTAACCATCTCATTGTGCTTTTTACTTGCCTTTACCTGATAGTTAGCAATGTTGATTGAGTACCTTTCCACGTATATGTTGGTCATTTATATCTCTTAGAAAAATATCTTTCCTGGTCCTTTGAGCACCTTTTAATCAGCTATTTGTCTTTTTGCTATTGAGTTGTATGAGTTTCTTATATATTTTGGATATGAACCTTTCATCAGATGTATGGTTTGCAAGTATTTTTTTTCTTTTTGGAGGGCTGCATTTTCATTTTGTTGATAGGTCCCTTTGTGGTGGAGAAGCTTTTTAGTTTGATATAGACCTGCTTGTCTACTTTTGCTATTGTTGCTTGTGCACTAAGTGTTATACCCAAAAAATTATTACCAAAGCCAGTTGTCAATGAGTCTTTTTTTTCTATGCATTCTCCAGTTTTATTAAAGTTTCAGGTTTTATAGTTAAGTCTTTAATCAGGTTTGAGTTGGTTTTTGTATATAAGGGTTTGATTTCATTCTTCTACATGTGGATATCAGTTTTCCCAACACCATTAGTGAGGAGATTATTCTTTCCCTACTGTGTATTTTTGCTTTCATCACAGATCAGTTGGCTGTATATGCATGAGTTTATTTCTGGGTCCTCTGTTCTATTCTATTGGTCTATATGTCTGTCTTTATGCCAGAACCATACTAGTTTGATTACAGGAGCTTTGTAATGCAGTTTGAAATGTGTGATGCCTTTAGCTTCGTTCTTTCTGAAGATCTCTTATCCGTGTCAAAAATAATAGTTTCATGTAATTTTGCCTTATTTTATAATTTATAAACACTTGGTGAAAAAATAATAGAAACTACAGAGTGTAAGGGAAAAGATCACTGGCGATTCAGTGTACCTACCATTAGCATAAAATATATTTAAAAATAGGGGCGCCTGGGTAGCTCAGTTGGTTGAGTGTCTGGTTCTTGATTTTGGCTCAGGTCATGATCTCAGGGCTCTGAGTTCAAGGTCTATGTTGGGCTCCATGCTGGGCATGGAGCCTACGTTAAAAAATATACATATATATATATACACACACACACACACAAACACACTTATATATGTATATAAATGTATATGTATGTAAGTTTATATGTATATATATATACATACATATATTTGTATGTATATAAGTATACACATATATATATTTTTTTAAAAAGCACTAATTTACATTTGTTGACCAAGTACTATATGATCGTATTACAGATGATTTAACAAACTATTACAGAAGACTGATTCAAATAAGCAGTAGTTTGGTCATTCTGTGGCAAGGGTTTTGTATAGTAAATAAATTCCTCCTGAAGTAAAAAAACAAAAAAACAAAAAACAAAAACCTCTAGTATAGTATTTCTGAGTGGAAGTAATCCTGACTGCCATATTCATTGTTTGTGTGTTTTTATAACTTATTAACAAATGAAAACACATGTCCACACAAAGACTTATATACACGTTTAGAGTAGCTTTGCTTGCAACTGACCCAAACTGAAAACAACCCAAATGTCCATCAACAGATGAATGATAAAAAAAAAAAAGAAGGTTGTGGTATAGGAAATAAATAGAATGGATTATTGATATACATAATAATACATACAAATTTCAAAATGATGTAAGTAAAAGAAGTCAGAATATAAAGAACAGATTCTTTAAGTTTCCATTAATATAAAACTCTAGAAAATACGAAGTAATTTACAGTGACGGAATTCAGACTTGCAGGTACCGTGTTGGGGGAGCAGGGAAAGTTATGAAGATAGCGTGATATGCTTAAGGAAGGACGAGAAGACAGGACTACAAACGAACAGTAGGAAATTTCTGGGGACGTTGAAATTGTTGATTTGTGATTGTATTGGTTACGGTGATGGCTTTACAGGTATAAACATATGGCAAAACTTACCAAACTGAACACTTTAGAGACAGATGTTACAGTTTATTTCACATCAATTGTAGCTCAATAAAGCTATTAACTAAAGAATATGCCCAGGGAACCTAGGTAGCTCAATCAGTGAAGGGTCTGCCTTCAGCTCAGGTTTTGATCCTGGGACCCTGGGATCCAGCCCCGAATCAGGCTCCCCACTCAGCTGGGAGTCTGCTTTTACTTCTGCCCCTTCCCAGCTAATGCTCGCTCTATCTCTCTCAAATAAATAAAATCTCTCTTTTTTTTTTAAAGAAAAGAACATGCCCTATATCCTGTTTATCTTGGTTTAAAAAGTAAGAAAGAAAAGAAAACTATAGGCCACTGATCTTTATGAAATTTCCTGATGTTTTGTGCCTTTGCTCCGTGATGCTCAATGATCAACCCCTTTGGAACATTACCTCCAAAGAGGTAGAAATGAGTATTTTTTAAAAAGATTTTATTTATTTCTTGATAGAGAAACGGCAAAAGAGGAAACACAAGCAGGGGGAGTAGGAGAGGGAGAAGCAGGCTCTCAGCCTAGCTGGGAACCCAAAGTGGGCTTGATCCCAGGTCCCTGGGATCATGACCTGAGCAGAAGGCAGATGCATAACCGACGGAGCCACCTAGATGCATAAGAAAGGTGCCCCTTTCTTGTCCCAGACCTTAGCATTTCTAAGAATTCTTTTTTTTCTCTTTCTTGTGTTCTACTTTCTTTCTTTCTTTTTTAAAGATTTTATTTATTTATTTGACAGAGAGATAGAGCGCAAGTAGGCAGAGAGGCAGGCAGAGGGAGAGGGAGAAGCCGACTTTCCACTGGGCAGGGAGCCCGATGCGGAGCTTGATCCTAGACGATTAACCTACTGTGTCACCCAGGTGTCCCACTGTGTTCTACTTTCATCTGTGAAATTTCATAAAGCCAACTACCTGGAGCAATACTGAAATTCCTATTTTGCAACAAATGGCTACAAGTATTAAAAGTTTCCTCTAAATGAATGCTGAAGAATCCAGTAATTCTAACCGCAAATTATGCAGTTATCAGACTCAAACACCCGAGTAGAAATGGACCTTGGAACACAAGAAGTTAAATGAACAAGTTTGGTTTTTCTATGGCTCGTGACAAAACATTCCTCGTTTTTGCTCAAGAAGCTTCTCGTTTGTATTTAGTTTCTATAAATGCTTGGTTTTTCCCCCTTGGTAATATGATAATGTGTTAAGAATATATATATGTATTCCTTTGGAACAGAAGGAAAACTTACAAATGGGTTTGGATGAAAAAAATGTTTATGAAAAATTCGAGGACCCATTCTGAATACGTTCTATTTCCTGGAAGGTTTACAGAGAGACATCAATATATTTAAATAACATCTTTCTCAAGACATAATTCATGTCACATAAAATTTAACCTTTTAAAGCATATGATTCATTATTCTTTAGTATATTAATAGTGCAAAAATCACTACTTTATCTAATTCCGTAATATTTTAAAAAGGCCCCCCAAAAAAGTCCTTACACAGAAGCAGTTTCCTTTCCTCCCTTCCCTCCAGTCCTTGTCAAGCACTAATCTACTTCTTGTTTTTATGCATTTGCCTACTCTAGACATTTCATATATTATTCAGTTAGTCTTCACTTACAATGTTTTCAAGATCCATCCATGTTTGATTATGTATCAATATTGAATTCTTTCCATTTTCGGTGTATATATCAGTACCTCATTCCTTTTCAATGCATCTCATTTTTTTATCCTTCAACTGACAGACATTGCTGAATACCAATCCACTGAATGGATATACCACATCTTGATATGGATATACCACATTCAGGTCGTTTCCATTTTATCTACTATTATAAATAATGCTATTATGAACATTTGTGTGACCGTCTTTGTAGAAACACATGTTTTCAATTCTCTTGGGAATGAAATTGCCGGGTTATATGTTAACTCTGTATTTAACTTTTTAAACAATTGCCAACCTGTTTTCAAAAGCAACTGCACATTTTACATGCCCTCTGGCAATGTTTGAGGGGTCCAGCTTCTCTACAGTCCTCACCAATGGGTGTTGTTGTCCATCTTTTTTATTGTAACCATTCTAGTGGGTGTAATGGTATTTTTTTTGAGGTTTTCATTGAGATTTACCTAATCACTATTGACATTTAGCATCCTTTATGTATTTGAAGACCGTGTTTTTGAAAGATTTTATTTATTTGAGAGAGAGAACACAAGTGGGGGGAGGTCAGTGGGACAAGCAGACTCCCCACTGAGTGGGGAGCACACCGAGGGGCTCAATCCCAGGACCCCAAGATCATAACTCAGCCTAAGACAGACACTTAACTAACTGACCCACCCAGGTGCCCCTTTATTGACCATTTTTATACCTTTGAAAAATTTTTCTATTTAAGTCTTTTTCTTCTGTTTTAGTCAGCTTATTTGTGATTTTATTGTTGAGTTATAAGGTGTCTTTGTATATTCTGGATACTACACTCTTCTCAGATATATGATTTGCAATTGTTTTCCCCTGTTATGTGAGGTATATCCACTTTATTGAGTATTCTTTGAAATACAATTTTTTAAATGTTTATCAAGTTCCATTTATCAATTTTTCCCTTGGTTGATTTTTATTTTGGTGACATAACTAAGAATCCATTGCTTAATGCACATTCATGAAGATTTACACCCATGTTTTCTTCTAAGACTTTAATAGTTTGAGCTCTTATATTAAGCTCTTCAGTTCATTTTGAGTTAATTCTTGCATATGGTGTAAGGTAAGGGTCCTACTTTATTCTTTTGCTTGTGGATATCCAGTTGTCTCAGCACCATTTAGTAAAAAGAATTTTTTCCCCCATTGAAATGTTTGATACATTTGGCGAGCTGATTTGGCAATAAATTTATAGGTTTATTTCTAAACTCTCAATTTTCTTCCATTGGTTTATATATTCATCTTTATGCCAGTATGGCACTGTCTTTATTAATATTGTTTTGTAGTGAAAACTAGCAAATTTATGGTTTATTTTTAAAATTAAAAGAACTTCAATGGGCAAAGGTTTGTTTCTACATTCAGATTGGAAAAAAATTTTCTGAATCTTCCTTAACATACTGACTATATGAAAATTCAATATTTTAAAATTCCCCTCATCCTTTTCTTCCTCATAAGAGATTCTAAATGTGATCAATTATTTTTTATTTGTTTATTATTCTTTATTTCATTCCAGAGAATATTTAAGGCAACCTAGAAAAATTCTCATTCTGATGCCACACATATTTGTTTCTTTTTCTATTTGGGAAGAAATAAAAGATCTGGTATTCCTCATTTACTTCTTTAAAGATTTTATTCATTTATTTAACAGAGAGAGAGAGAGCATAAGCAGTTGGGAGTGGCAGGCACAGGGAGAGGCAGACTCCCCACCAAGCAGGGAGCCCAATATGGGACCTGATCCCAGGACCCCGGGATCATGACCTGAGCCTAAGGCAGATGCCCAATTGACTGAGCCACCCTGGCATCCCTGGTATTCCTTATTTAAAGACAAAACCAAACTACTTTCTTGCCCTTTCTTCACCCACACCCTTATCATGAACATGAAATATGCCTCAGACCTAGCTTCCCAAAGTCTGAATAGGCAAGGAAAAAACCCTATAGACCTGTGAGCTTTCTTAGATTTACCTGAGTATGGGACCTTAGTTAGTGATGTCTTCTTTTCTGTACCTTTTAACCTCCATAGCGCCCAATAGTTCAGCCTCCTAGTTGATCATAACTACAGGACCCTCTCAGTTTAGTCTCTGAGCCAACACAGAGCAAAGCAGGTCATATAACAATCATGCTCCTTACCTCAGCTTGTCCCTCAATTCTCAGTCTGCATTTTGTGGAGCTTGGAATGCTGTTGCAATTTAAAACTGCATTCTTGGGGTCCTGCCCCAGCTGTCAAAGTCACAGGTGGCCTCCTGCACTGACCCTCAACTCTCTGCTGTTATCCAGATTCAGAATCTGAGGTATGAGGATGATTCCTGGCTACTGTGTAGCCCCTGGGTTACAGAAGTTTCCTCAGGGACAATAAATAAGACAAGGCTTCTTCTCTCAAGGAGCTGGTAATTCCATTTCTTCTCAAAGGAAAGTAATAACCTTGCATTCCAGCCTACTTGACCAGAGCCTAATATCTTAACTGGCCCTTGTGGGCTACTTATGTGGAGTTAAAAAAAGCATTTTTTGTCCTTTGAAGCAAGTGGCCAGTCAAGAGGGGCATCATAAAGCTGCAACAGAGCAGAGAGACTCACTACTAATTTAAGACAAAAGCCTGGTGGGAGAGGTAGACGGGAGTTAGCCCAGCTACCAATGTTGGGCTGAGAGAGGCAGTTTTTGATACTAATCCTGACTTCTGAGTCTGTCTGTAAATGAATGTTTAAGTATATTAATGAACCATAGCAACATGAACTCCAAATGGTATGGTTCACACCTGAGAGATAGTATCTCCTAGATGATCCTTAAAGGGAGGCACCAGAACTCTCCTTTCAGATAAGTGTTATTTCAGAGTTCGAGAACTCCTCCATTTCCTGACACAGTCTAAGACTAAAAATATCTGAAGTACAAAAGGATAATTTATTGAATGGAATTGTCAACTAATTGTTTACATATCATGGACCACCATCTATGTGTAAGAAATTTATATGTATTTGGGGAAGTGATAGGAGTACAGATTACTAGGAGTAAATATTCCTGTTTGTTAAGAATAAAGTATTAGTTACTCATGCATTCCTGTTTCAAAAAATATTTATTCAGCATCAACCATGTGCTAACCTATTCAAAGCACTGGGGAGCCCACATTGCAAGAAACAGGCTAAAAAATTCATTGACAATAAGGGATTTTAAATGAATTCCCTTTTCCTCAAAATTACATGCTGGGAAAAAGAAATAATAAATGAGTCCTGTAAGAAGTGAGGTTTTTTTTTTTAAAGATTTTATTTATTTATTTGAGAGTGAAAGAGAGCATGAGAGGGAGGAGGATCAGAGTGAAAAGCAGACTCCCTAGGAAGCCCGACACAGGACTTCATTCTGGGACCCCAGGATCATAACCTGAACCAAAGGCAGTCCTTTAACCACCTGAGCCACCCAGGCACACCAAGAGGTGAAGTTTTAAGGATAATCAGAAAAGCAAGGTTTGCAGAGGCAGAAAAACCTGAGTTTGAACCTGCCTCCATTCACTGCTTGGGTGACTGGGCAAGTTAGTTGACCCATGGGCAAGTTAGTTAACTCATGTAAGTTAGGTGCTTTCTCGAAAGCATAATTTCCTTATGTAGCAATCAGAAGTGGTAACTATTCTGAAATAGCAGAATGAGCATCTAATGAGGCAACATATGTAAACTTACTAGTATGAGGACATGATGCATATCACCTTCTTTCCTTATGAGAATAGCAGAGACAGCCAGACTTTTGGTCCTTTTAGTACCAGGCACTCTTTTCCGTTATCTTTATTCTGAATTAGCAACATCTTTCCCTCTTGTTTCACTATATTGATTGTAATTGTGTTTTTAAGACTCCAAATTCAGTTATCAAGCATCTCCTCTTGGGCGGAAAACAAACCAAGTTTCCAAAAACACAAAGAAGAGTCACCAATTTCTCCCCTCATGTTTCTCACAATCTAGGAGGAGAAACAGACAAACAAAACAAAACAAAAAACAAAAACAAAAACCAACCAACCAACCAAACAAAACCCATCCCAATTCTTTCCAAGACGGCACTTGGGCGATAACACAGAATCACAGAGTGCTGTGGTAGGACATAGGAGGGGCACCTAAGCAAGATTGGAAGGAAGGAGTTTCGGTGATGGCTTCCTGAAGCAGATGATATAAGGAGCAATCAGTCATTTTCTTCAAAATACGGAGATTCATGAAGGTAGAATTCCTCTCATTGTAAGCCAAAGGCAGATCGCTTAAGTGTGTCTGACAGTACCCTGACATTCGTTTATAACCATGCCATTTGCATAGCAACTCCTCCAACATACTTAATCAAGAAAAGGTCTCTTTCAATTCATTCAAGAGAACAGGCATTTCCATTGTAGCCTCAAAGTCAGTGATTTATGCTTATACTTTTAGAGGTGAACCATGATATCATTTGGTAGTTCTCATCCTTGGCGGCACTGTAGAATAGCATAGGTGATGGGCATGGGTCCAAATGCCTTTTTCTCACCCCAGACAAATTAAATCAGAATCTTTGGGGCTGAGGCCCAGATATCTGTATTTTTAAGAGTTCCACAAGTAACTCAAATGCACAGTGAATGATAAAAAATAAGTGGTATAGTAGGATAAACAGCTTTCATAAGACATGTGTTCTCTTTGTGGTTCAATCATGAACTTAACCTTGTGACTTGAGTGAATCATTTCATCTTTCTTGTCTTTAATTTCCTTGTCTGCAAGAGGAGATGACCTACAAGGTCTAACATCCTCATACCATGGCTCTCTTCCTTTATTTCTGGACAGTATTTCTTCTGCTCATTTACCAGAGTACAAACTTTGGTATTTTGATTGCTCTTCTGTTTACTTGATTCAAACACATGGCGATTCTCAAACTGATTTATACTGTGGATGAAAATTAACATTCTCAAGGAACAGATTTGGCCAAAGAAAATTTTTCAAAGGCTTATGTAATGAAATCAAATATAAAAACACTTGAGAGAACAGTTTTTCATGTAATGAGAGAATCCAGGCTGTGATATATTGGAAGGGACTACTCTCCAAGGATAGCCAGACTCACTACCTACTTAGAACCTAGCCTAAAGGGAAACTGAGCTTCTGAGGTGCTAAATATGCTTTATGTTTTTATTTCTGGAAAGGTAAAGACCCCAAGGGAACTTATTGGTTAGGACCAATTTCAGATTTATGTCTCGTAAAAATATACTTGAAATATATACAATAGATCACATACAGGTGACTGTGGCTATAACTCTGTAAAATAAATTAGAATTATTTTAAAATCAGAACCTCTGTGGCCCATAAAGTACTGTCAGCATTAAGAAATGTCATCATCTGTACTAAAAATTTTCAAATGAAAAACCTAGTGCCCTGAAATGGCCAGATTGTCATTAATGTATTCCCGAGGAAAGATGTGGTTGATGAGTCGGAATGCTTGTCTGTTGTTCCAGTCTTTGAGGTTTGTAGTCAGTGCTGTTCATAGCACTTTATCCAGTGGTGGCAAGAGGAAATCACTGAAGGGGTATACAGCATGATTGGAAAGAAAGCAGAAGTGTCCAATCCCTTAATTGGCTTTGGTCCCCTAATTCAAGGTTATCCAAAGTGGAAATAGTACAAGAAACATAATAATAAAGGAACTGGAATCCAAGGTAATTGAGGAGATAGGAAGTACCCAGCTTCTTGAGGGGAACTCAAGTTTCCAGGCCCTGATAAATTGGTTCTCAGCCTGAGAGAATAGCTTATGGACTATGAAAGACAGGTGATTTAGCTGAAGGTCATGGAGAAGTTTAGAGAGTTGAGAAATGGTGAATCCATTTTCTCATTCCTTCCTGCCACAGTAAAAATATCCAAAGCTATATACGCTTAGGACATGGTTGCCTAGTAGAATCAGAGTCTGAGACTCAGTTTTCTCAATTGTAAAATAAAAATAAAATGCTAATCTCATTGTCTTGTGGTAGGGATAAAAGATTATGTATGAATGGCCCAGCAGAAAGTTTTGTACGTGGTAGGCATTCAATAAATAACAGCCCCCCTGTTATTAAAATAGATAGGGCCTTAAGCTTGATTATTTTTGTACTCATTCTTAAGTTTCTGGGAGCCTTGAAGAATAACTTATTGTGATAATACATTATATAATCACCAATGTTGATACAACCTGTGATTGAGTTGAATAACTGCTTTCTGAAGTTTTTTGGTGATACGGAGTCAGACTCAATTTTTCACCTCCTAGGGAGAGATGTTTTATTTTTTTAAAGTAGTGTTAAGCTATTTAATGTTTTGGATTCTCTCTGTGTTAAAACACACACACACACACACACACACACACACACACACACACACACACCTCTCCCAGGCTGCTTGTTTAAAAGAAAATAGGAGTTAGTGTTTGTTTCATTTCATTTTGTTCTCCTCATGACCTCACGACTTCTTTTGCCATCTCTTTTTGGTCACCTGTGTGTTCTCTATCCCATGGGTTGGGACTCAACAGTGATGATATATTTGTGTGTTTTGGAAAGCAAATTGGGAGGAAATGTAAAATAAGGATGTAAAATATTGCTCACAACAAGCTTATTTTGAAGCTATAAGGCACAAAGGTCTTAATGACATAGTACAAGAAGACTGTTCACAGCATAAAAATAGATGTGATTGGAAACATGCTGTGTTTTTTTTTCTCTAAAGTTTCTCTCTATAATTTGGGCCCAGTGCTGGAAAATTCCTGCCTTCTAAAGGGTATGTAACTCTCTATTGAACAAAACAGGCACTCAAAATAGATGTGCACTTAACACATACAGGAATGAATGAAGAATGTGTTTTATAACCTGGTACAAAAATAAGCAGTGAGTACAATCATGTGGGATATCTCTGCTGCCTCGATTTCAAGCACCATTTAGTGACCAAAGCTCGTAAACTCTCAACATACCTTGGCATCTGGATATTGTAGGTAAATTGCCCCTGAATTAAGGTGAGCAAAACAAACTCTTCAAAACATTTCTTAAAATACATTTGAATTCAAGGCATGAGGACATGGTGTTCGTATGTTGAAAAAGACAACCCTACTCTAGTCCTAGTCTTGCCAACAACTGGTTTTGTAGTGATTCACTCAACATCTCTGAGTCTCCGAGTTCCTTTTTATAACATTAGGGACTTCCACTCAATCATCTTTAAATTCCCTTCTAGCATTCTTTGCAATTCTAAAATTCTATGGAAATTATGTATGCTTAAAATGTATATATATGTACATATAAGACCCCCCCAAAGCATGAAGATGTCAGTCGACTTTTCTCAAAAACAAATTTTACATATAGTTGTGTGTGTGTGTCTGTGTGTGTGTGTGTGTGTGTGTAGACAGGTATAGATCTAGATATCTTATAATGCTGTAATACCAGTAAGTAACTGTTGTGTGCTTGTTTACATGTTATCAAAAATGAGGGCTAAAGTGTCTGATGATTCTGGTCTGTCTGGTGAATTCCAGGGAGCACAAGCTGCCTACATTTATGGTGATGTGGCTGCACTGGCTTCAGGAGTCTAAAACTGGATGAAGTAAAAAAGTTAGCTTTTTCGCTTCTCCTAAACAAGGTCAAATTAGATCTTTCAACTTATAATTCTGATGTGAGGAAGTGAGAAGCTGAAGTACAGCCTGCTATCTGCCCATGCCTCTTCAAACCGAGGCAACAGACCAGAGTTAAGAGTTCTGAACTGCCTAGCCTTGGTAAATTTGGATAGGACATAAGTGAGCACTCTTCTGATAGACGGGTCCACCAGTAAATACAAAATTGTCCTAATAAAGTACAACAGAGAGAACACTTCTTGATATAGTCCCATGACAACATATAGAATTCTGATGAAAGATGCTACAAGCAATGTTGCTTTTGCAAAAGTATTCTCTTCGCAGAATCAGTATGGAAGTTGGAAAATGGTTTCGGATCCTTGTTGTTGAATGTTGTCTCTTACAACAGTACTGGGATCATAGTAACCACAGTATCTGAATAAAACACTGGACATATCCATTGGTTATAGAAGGCTTGTCTTTTTTAAAGAAAAAATATCCAGGTTGAAGAATCATACACTTTGAAAATACCAAAATAGATTAAGGAAATATTTTTCAAATCTTCCATTTTACAAAGGAGAAGACTAAGGTCTAGAACACTTTGATATTATACATGAGACCATATGGGAAGATACTTTTCATCTATGGAGACTTTAAAAGAAAAAGTTATGCATGTAATGGGCATTGCTTTCCTTTAAGGAAAAAAATGTGTCATAAGTCATCACTTGAGCATCATAAACATCCTGATGTCTGAACATTTACAATTAACATGCAAAGGCATTAATTATACTCACATTTCAAAATCCTTTTTTGATGTCCTAATTTACTTATTGTATGTAATTATTCCACTATGACTTGATAACTGTTACAAAAACTCAAGCTCACAACTTACTAAAGTCATACTTCTCCCTATCACGACCTCAGTATGGTAGGCTATGAGGTAAAAATTTTAAATTCTTGACTCTATCTAAAACATGAAATCAGAAACACAGTGGTTTAATTAGTTTACTGATGGCTTGGAAATATGTATATTTTCATATAGAAAATCATAGTGAAGACATAATTTCTATGTTTATTTTTACCTATACCTTTATCTTTTATGGTCCACAATTTCTTATTTTCCCACATTAATAAGCCAACAATAAAAACTGATATTTTCTATAACACAGAAAACATTGGGAGATGGAAAGAAGTGAGTTGGGGGAATCGGAGGGGGAGACAAACCATGAGAGACTGTGGACTCTGAGAAATAGACTGAGGGTTTTGGAGGGGAGAAGGGTGGGGGGTTGGGTGAGCCTGGTTGTGGGTATTAAGGAAGGCACGTATTGCATGGAGCACTGGGTGTGGTGCCTAAACAATGAACTTTGGAACACTGAAAAAATAAATTAAATTAAAATTTTTAAAAAGGCTTCAAAAAAACCCCTGATATTTTGAAGATGTATCTTTCTATCTTATTTATATTACTTATTTCTAATTAAAGTGTCTCTTTCTATTGACATGTGCATTAATCTTACATGCTAACCAATAACAGAACTATACCCATTGAGATGGTTCATGACGAGACAGCATTTCCCCTGAAATATACCTATGAAATATTTAGCCTGCTCTTATTTTTCTTTTAAAATCATATAAAAAATAATCTTTTGGGAGACGCAAATTAGCTCAGGTATTGAGAGTGAGCACCTCATTAAAATGTTCCTGGGTAATAAGCATGCTGAAATGCCTCAAGTGTAAGTAGATGGTGCAGATGGGTAATTTGAATATGCATATATTCTTGCCTTTATGTTGCTCTGCCCTACTTAAACTACCATTCATTTGAGTTAATGCCACAGCATCTCTATCCTTTCCTACGTCGCATCCAGAGTTCAGGCTGAAATTATTCCTCTGTGCTGTATTATGGATGAAAGATTTGAGTAGGATTTTTTTTTCAGTGCCAGTCTTAATAACATGAAACTGAACCCTCCACGCTCACCATTACACCTAGGGAGTGTGGGTGTTCTCACTTAGATAATCTCACTCAACACTGCCTGGTATCTCTTTTTAGACCATAAAACATCTGGCCTGACTGTTGATTACCATGGTTCCAAACTCACAAATAAACCTGATGAATTCCCTGCATGCTTGATCATGTCAGGTTTCAGTAAATTATCATCTTGTGACATGTAGTCATTGCAGGCTACCCAACAGCAGTTCAATCACAAACAAAGTAATGCACAAAAGGAAATTAACTGAACTCTCCCAACGTGCTGAATTCCTCAAAGTAAGTACAATTCTTTCTAAAACAAATAGACACAAGGTGATGACGTGACTGGACAATAATGAAATGTAATAGGACTTTAAGTGAATTTGCTCATTTAGTTCATTGCGTGTCTTTTCTTAATAAGAAATAGAAGAAGCTGAGGGAGCATATAGCCCGATGTAAGAAATTATGGAGTACTTTTTGTTTATTTTTCCTTATCATAATACAAAGAGAAAATAACATACCTCTTCTTAACATTTGCTCTTCCTTGCAATCTCTGAAATTCCTACTGTGAGCCAGAATGCGGACACAATTAGCATGCACACTTTTGTCTTACACGGTCTCACATTTTATTAAATTAGTAAGTGTCATGATTGGAATACCCTAGTTGTCTCTCTGGAAAATATCTTTCTTTTCCTCCTTGTCTCCTCCTTCATTTATACTTTTCCTAATGCAAATACCCATTTCTATTTAGATCTCGAGTTTTAACCCAAGGTTGAACAGATGCTGGTTAAGATTTTTGATTTTTAGGTTTTTGGGAAGAACAGCAGGCCAGGAAGTGGAGGGGAAGAATTAGAAAGACTGGAATGGTGGAAGGGAAGAGGGTTCCATTGCTGACAACTGCCTATTGAGCTCCAAGTCTCTCATCAGTGTGATCCTGTGCCATAAATGTAATTATGGCTGTTAGAGTGACATGAGTTAGAGAAGCACAAATGAAATGGGGCTAAGCAAAGAAGCTATATCTGTGGTTAAGAGAAGAAAGAAGCCACTTATGCCTAGGAACAGAGAAGAATAATTTTTCTGAGCTTTGCCTTCAAAGCAACTTGACCAAGTTCATCAAGTGCATTCATACAAAACCTTTATATGCTCTTGGAAGTTAGCTGAGGTTCAGGACTTTGTCTTTCCAAGATATAAGCAACTGGACCTCAACTCAAAAGATCATCTAGACCTTATAAGATGCCTGAAACTTGAAATTCATTTTTCAATAAAAATACAGTTAAAAGTTAGTTAAGTTCTTTTTTTTTTTTTTTTTTTTTAGGGTTTTTATTGCTGAGAAGATGTAGATTCTTTCTTTTTTTTAAATTATTATGTTCTGTTAGTTAAGTTCTTATTTCAAGTGTTGCAGTTTGAGTGCACTTGGAGATATAGGTGTTCTGTTGGAAGTTAGGAATAGAATGCACATTTGTGGAGGAGGAGTGAGCACAGCAGGACAGGGCAGAGGGAGAAGTGGAATTGTGGTGGTTACAGCAAAGACCTCAGCTGATCTCCTGGGGAGCTCTGGAACTGGAATGGCTTTTCAGAATGATCTCAATTAGAGACAAGGGGCGGGACCTTGTACCTTCACACTGACCAGTCATTGTATGCAAGCTGACCTTGAGAAGAGGGCATGATTTGGGTGAAATTATCTTTGCCCTGGGCCAGATCCCAAAGAGGGATGTCATTGGAAGCCATAGGCTGGTCAACACCGCCAGAGCTGGGGAAATGAGTGCTTCATGACGAAAATGGAGCATAAGGTGATCTGAGCTGCTGACCACAGCATCCACTATACTGACCCACAAAAGTGGATTTCATCTTTCATATACTTGCACTATCATAATAATGATACTGCCCTTGATACACGTGGGCCACATAAGAAGAGAAGGAGCTAGCATTAAGCAAAATTTCAATGGAGACAACAGCCATCATCATCAGCCTTCTGCTTCCTTCTATGCACTCCTTCCTCATGACCACCTAGAGACCCATTCCTCAGGCAGAAAGTTCTCAGTGTCCCACATTACTTTCCCATACCCTGCACCTCACGTGCACCCAGCAGCATTCCACTCTTACTGACTCTATCTCATACTGTGCTCCAGCTCTGAAATCGCCAACTTCCATTTCACATTCACACTTGTCAGTTCTCTCATGTAGCACAACTGAGTTCAGAGTGGAGGCAATTGTATTGATGATATCCACCAGAATGGACGAAAGCCTGATCAGTTTTCTTCTTCTCACCAACATCCCCATTTTTAAAAGAAGCTGCGGGGGCACCCAGGTGGCTCAGTCAGGTAACTGTCTGCCTTCAGCTCAGGCCACAATCTCAGGGTCCTGAGGTCGAGTCCCATATTAGGCCCCCCACTCAGCGGGGAGTCTGCTTGTCCCTCTCCCTACTGCTCATGCTCTCTCTCACTCACTGTCTTAAATAAATAAATAAAATCTTAAAGAAATTGAAAAAGAAAAAAGAAGAAGCTGTGGAAAACCTGACTGAATCCCTAACTGAGAGAATTTCAGGTAGTATAATTAAGGGAAGTGAAGATACAAGATTTAGGAGCAGGAATTTATCAGCCCTTGAGTCAACCCTCCAGAACTGATTCTGTTTAGAAGTAATTTAGAGCTCTCCTAAGAAGACTTCTCTCAAATCTCTTCAGAAATATGGCTGGCCTTTCTCTCAAATTCTGAAGAAAAGATAATCCTTTAGTTTGTAGACTTGTAGTTGAGAGTCACAATAACTTTTTTTAAATTTAAATTCCAGTTAGTTAACATAGAACGTAATATAAGGTTCAAGTGTACAATATAGTGATTGAACACTTCTATACAGCACCCTGTGCTCATCCCAAGTTCCCTCCTTCCTCCCCATCACCTACTTCGCCTTACCCCTCACCCACCTCCCCTCTGGTGACCATCAGTTTCTTCTCTAAAGTTAAGAGTCTGGTTCTTGTTTTGCCTCTGTCTCTTTTTTCCCCTTGGCTCCTTTGCTTTGTTTCTGAAATGACACTGATGTGAGTCCACAAGTTGATACATTATGTTATGTTCCCCATTAAGTGTAGCTCCCATCTGTCACCATATAACACTATTGTAATCCCATTAACTATATTCCTTATGTTGTACCTTTTATCCTCATGACTTAATTCATTCCGTAACTGGAAGCCTGCACCTCTTTGCCCATTTTGCCCATCTTCCTACTCCTCTGCCCTCTGGAGACCATCAGTTTGTTCTCTGTATTTATAAGTTCTCTTTCTGTTTTTTTTGTTTATTCATTTTTTGGATGGTATTGATAGTATTTTATCCTTCACAGAATCATCGTGGTTTTTATACACAAAGCTCAGTGATATTAGTCACAAAAATATATTCTAGCAAGTTCAGTATTAAAGACTGCACTCAACTCATGCTAGTAATTCATCTACAATGAGAAGTCAGATGACAATTCTGTTGTAGACCTAATTAAAAATGTTGTTGAGGAAATTGATTTTTAAAAGCCTAACCTTTCCCCTTGCCTCTTCAATTTTTAAACACATAAAAATATGAGAAGAGATTAATTTCCATGTTCCACATATGCCATTTTGTTAATAAATTTCAGGAAGAATATGATTCAATTTCATCTAAAAGAGAATTATAAAATCAACCAAAAATAACACACCAGTGATTTTAATTAATATTCACCCACAGGGTCCTTTATGCTTGCACCCTTTTGTTCCATCACATATATTTTTGGTTTAAAAATAATTGCACAACTTTACATCTTTTGAGGATATTGCAAGAGTAGCAAAATCTCACAGCAAAATTCATTCATTGTTTAATGTAACACACATTTATTAAGTGCTTATGTATTCTTTGGGGGGTTGTCAATATTAGAACAACCCTATACTAGACATAATTACAGCATCAAGTTGTGTAGCTAGGCTCATGGTAAAGATCACACTCAGCACTTTGGAGGAAAAAAAAACCCCCAAATATCTAAGCAAAATTAGGGCAATTCTCTGGGTTAACTATAAACAGGCTTTATAGTATAGGAATAACTAATTCCAAAGTTCTTCTATGGGTATGTTCAATAGAAATCACTTTCTTTCTAGTGTACAGTCAACATCATAAACCTGTTTCTCTGTCACCTGCCCTTCTTTAGACTTAACATTTACTAAGTACTTTACATACAGGATAATTTTATTCACCAGTCACTATAGACAAGGTCCCCAGGCCCTACCAGTGTTTCAAGAACTCCCCAGATTTATTTACAACATTAAAGATAAGAACTTTTGGCAACCAATGAGGAAGGAAAAGCTTCAAATCGGGATTATTAAATGCTTAATTAAATGTTCACAAAATACAGCATTAAGTCAACTTTATTGTTAAATTTAGTATTCATAAAAATCTAATTTCACTTGAAAGAATTTATGAGTTAGGTCTTCTCATTTAGAAAAAATTTCCAACCGTGGATAATGATTGCAGAGAAATCACAGTCAATAAACAAATGAATAATTTGCAGATAAATAATTTCTCCATGAAAAATTACTTAAAAATTCTTTTAAAATGTTGAGTGAAAAAAAATGTAGAGTGTTTGGGCCCCACAAATATATCAAAATTATCCTGTATGCATGTGCAAAGCACTGTTCTAGATAGCTTATATAGATTATCTAAATTGGTCATACCACTTCAATTTAATTCAATTTGAGGAACCTTTGTTGAACATGTATTAGAGTTGCAGAACAAGCTCTCAAGGAGTATACATTATCTAAATTGAACTTAGTAAATTCTTCTTAATTCAGTTTAATAGCAATTTCTTCTCTACTCTGTGTCTGGTGCTGTGCTTGCTATTCTGGGTGCAGAAATAAAGTGGTTACATACCCTCCTCTCAAGGAGCTCAAGGATCAACAAGAAATGCAGACAAGGAAGTAAAAATGTGTATGAGAATGGGGTAAGTGCTATTTTGTAGGTAAACATGATGGTCTATGACATCATCTAGGAAAGAAACTTATTCCAGATTTGGGGAACAGAATCAGCTTCATGGAGGAAGTCACCTCTAAAATTGAAACCAGTGGGATGAAGGTAATCAAGGAAAGGAGGTGAAGAGGGGCTTGAGATTTCCAGAAAGAAAGAGAAAGAATACATGCCAGTTGCTGACAAGGGAGAAAATGGTACATGGAAATGACTGAATAATCAGTAAGAAGGTATGTTTCTGTGCCCTCTGTGTAGATAAAAGAAGTACTGACCGTGTGACCAAAGGCAAACAGAAATCCCTGACAATCCACCAAAAGATTTTTGCATCAAAAACTGCCTTTGATCCAAAGGAACCGAGCCTGTTGAAAGAAAAGCTGTCAAGGGGTACCTGGGTGGTTCAGTTGGTTACGCATCAGACTCTTGGTTTTGGCTCAGATCAAGATCTCATGGGTTGTGAGATTGAGCCCAAGTCTGGCTCCGTATGGAGCTAGGGATTCTCTGCCTCTCCCTCTGTCTCTGCCCCTCCCTCTGCTCCTGTTGCCTCCTTCTCAAATAAATAAATAAATAGATAAGATCTCAAAACCAAAAAAGAAAAGCTGTCAAAATCTGCATTAGGCAAATGGATTTCTGTATCAAGAAACTAATGTCTCCACCCATTTATTCAACTTTATGCCTTCTCAAAATGTCAGCTGTTATGTAAACATGACCTTTGAAAGAAATGATTTGACTAAGGATTTCAGAATCGTTCAGTGAAACCATGATCCAGCTGCATCATCGGAATGAAAGTGAATGGCCCATGCAGAGCCACTAATACGAGCCATTAGCCATATTGTGCCTTCAGGAGAATTATATGACCTTCCAAAGTCGATCTGAGGACTTAAATGTTCTAGGGACCCATCATGTAAAGTGTAACTGACAAACAGCTTGTCTAAGGCAACAGGGGCCCACATTCTCTTTTTTTAATATTTTTATAAACATATAATGTATTTTTATCCCCAGAGGTACAGGTCTGTGAATCACCAGGCTTACACACTTCACAGCACTTACCATAGCACATATCCTCCCCAATGTCCATAACTCCAGCCCCCTCTCCCAAAAAGGGGCCCACATTCTTAAAAAACAATACTTAGATGGTGACATCTCATAGGAACCAACTTGTTTGTATTACAATTTCAGGTTACAAAATGGCAACTTGAAATAAATATGATTAATAAATGACTGCTGGAAGACAATTCTTCATGGATCCGTTGCAATTCTGTATGTCCTTAGAACAGGGGAACTGATTGCCTTTGATCTAAATTAGCCTTTCAGATATGTTTGTTTAGCAAATATATTTAGATGATATAGTGTCTCCTTCCAAAGCAAAGGGCAGGTTTGTTTACTCTCCAGTATCACGAAGATAATGTCTTCTAAAGCAAGCGGGGGCAGGTTTGCTTGCAACCAATTATAAATGATTAGGGCTTCCTAAGCTCGAGGTTCCTCTGGTATGATGTAAACTCACCATGTGGGCCACCCTACATTATTCTTGTGGTACTTGGGGAGAGGGCAATGAGAACTGAGGGGAACATGATGCTCATGCTGCCGCCTGTACCTCGACTTAAGAAGTCCTTTGTCTCTGACTAGGAATCTCCTGTCTTCTGTAGCATGTATTCCTACAGTCCTACAGACTTTATTCCTACAGTCTACCTAACTTGTTAGCTTGCAAACAGAGTGAAATCTCTGACCCTTCACCATTTTCAGTAATGACCTTTTCATTTTCATTGGTTTGATAACAAATCCATATCAATAGGATTTATATAAATGCTAATTTATTTAAAACTTCTGCTCAATGTAAATAGGCTAAACCTTTGCCCTAGTTGAACTTTCTGACATCACAACTTGCAAATGATCCTTCTCTAATAAGATTATATATTCATTATAATCAGACAAATTTCTTTCTGCCTGCAGATAATTCGTAATTCATAGCAATATTGTGAAGTAGTGGTTCACCAACACCAAGTCGTAATATGAGAAATGACTTGTTTTCTCCTGCCACAGAAGGATTCTTGGGGTTAGATATTAGAATGATTCATAAAATACTTCTTGAAATTTAATTTCTACTCTTAAATGAAGTTAAACCATGACTGTAATCAAGTTCTGAAATTTTATGGGATTTGTTTTCCCTGTGGTAAATCATGGGATTCTGAAAAACAAAAACAAATTAACCCAGGCTCTGATTTTTTTTTCCAAATTTCCAGTCACTACAGTCAGTTAGCTTGTTTTCCAAATTGACTTTGATACCTGAAATCTATGCCTCAAGCATTGACTGATCTGAGGTATTCTGTTGCATTCTGAAGCATGTAGGCATACTACAGTGGGTCCTAGCAGTGGTATCAGACTTCAGTTTATGTTATAGAGTGGCTATACACCAAAATGGCTGCATTGTCTTTATCCTTACCTCAAGAAGAATGAAAAGCCAACATCCCATGGTAGAATAAAATCTTAATAAAGGATTCAAAATGTGCGTCTAGAAGGCTACCGACCCTGTAGCTAATAAGTACCCTCAGAACTTTAATTCTGACCTTCTTTCAGAGAATTGAGTTTAAACCTAATTTTGAAAATGACACAAAGTGGGCTAAGCACATAGAAATGTTAAAAATGCCTAAAGCCAATAAGGTGTTCATTATTTCATATCTAAAAAGCTGCTAATAAAAAGAACTTCAGTCCAATCATTTTATGACAAAAACGTAAATGTTTAACTTCCAATATTTTATTCATTAATTATGACTACCTTTCTTTCTCATAGAGCAAATATCTTTGTCTTAGTTACCTTGAAAAAGTCTATATAGACCAAAGCTGAAATCGTTTTTAAATAACTTTTCAATTTGGAACACAATTACGGTATTTTGAATTGAAGCAAATTTTCTCATCTCATTACCTTTGTTTAAAAAAATACTGTAGGCTTTCTTCAAAAATAATTACTAAGCTTTTTGACATCAGTAGCTTGAATTTAAAATTGGCCCAAGGGTATGACAAACTTTGAGGTTAGGTAAACTTACCAGATTTCTTTTCTAAACAAATGGTCCAGCATTCATATAAACATACAAAGGTACAACTCTTTTTTTTTTTAAAGATTTTATTTATTTATTTGACAGAAAGAGAGAGATCACAAGTAGGAAGAGAGGCATGCAGAGAGAGAGGAGGAAGCAGGCTTCCTGCTGAGCAGAGAGCCCAATGTGGGGCTCGATCCCAGGACCCTGGGATCATGACCCGAGCTGAAGGCAGGGCTTTAACCCACTGAGCCACCCAGGTGCCACCAAAAGTACAACTCTTAGGTCAATAAGCATAGTCTAAGATTTTACAAGTGAGTATATTGTGATAGTGTGAGTTAAAAATGTAAAGAAGTACAACTCAAGGGATGCCTTGGTGGCTCAGTCAGTTAGGCATCCAACCAAGCATCCAGCTAAGGGAATGATCTCAGGGTTATGGGGTCAAGCCCCACATTGGACTCCACAATCAATGGGGAGTCTGCCCATCCCTCTTCCTCTGACCCAGCCCCTTCCCCACTTGTGCTCTCTCTCTCTCTTTCATAAATAAATCGGATTTTTTTTAAAGTGCAATTCAAGTGACTGAATTCCATGAAGTAATTCTATGAAGTACATTTTAATTGCAATGCATAATAACATATTTTTTCATTTATTCACCAGTTATTTCCTGGGCATCTGCTATATATTGAAAACTATAGAAAGCTTTGAAGATATAGACATGAGTAAGACACTGAAGGCCCCCGTCTCATCTTCAAGGCGCTGATAGAGATTAGGAGAATGATGGAGGTATGATAAAAACATGATATGAAAGCATGGAGTAGGAGCACCCAACTGTGTCTGAGGTAATCAGATGAATGGTTTCCTTGACTGAGTTGTCCAGGAGGCAAAAATGGACAAGGATGTATAAGACAGTATCCACACAAGAAAGACTTGAGACTCTAACTTATCTAGGTAAAGTAGAGGTGAAGTTACTCATAAAATGTAGGAGGGAGTGTGCTGTCTGTTGGGACCCTCCACAGAATGGCATTAGCTAGGGACATCAAAGAACTATTAATCCTTTACCAAAAGAGACCATGTCTTAGTCTGGAGACTATGATTATTTTTACAGAGTATATTTGCCAAAGCTCATTAGACTGTTCTTGCCTGTTTTAAAATAGAGTCCATTTAAATTAAAGCAGGCCTAGTTCATAGAGTTGTAAGAAAGAACTCTGCAAAAAGAAGGGCTATCACAATGTGAATTATAATGCCCATAATGTTTCCAGGTTTGCTTCCATCTAAATTGATGTGTGACCTTGCACAGATCATTCCACATCGGTAATTTGGGAATAATATCACAAATGTTACAAAAATGTGAGGCTTCATAAAGCACTCTGAGAGACTCCTATGAAGAGATCATAGATGCGTAAAGTGCATTATGATGAGAACTAATAATAAATTCTTGCTTTGCTCTTTGCTCGCTAATTGGAGGTGTAACCTGTTCCAGAGTATTAGAGGAGTTGCAGCTAAGTTGAGGGCTCTGTTTCTCATCCCACTGTGGCTTGTAAATAGGGTGATCACATAATTTTTGCCCAAACTGGGACTTCGTTGATAGGAAAGAGTGCACTGACCAGATGGGACGCTCAGACAACAGGCATAAATGAGGACTGTCCTAGGCAAGTTGGGAGGTAGAGTCACCCTCCTTTGTTGTTTGGATACACATATCTACCCCTTCATTGTTTGGATATACAAAGCATCTTTTATAAAAGCTCAAGGTTTTCTCTGGGAAATTCTAAGTGTGATGGTTGCCATTTGTGAAACAGGCCATGACAGTATCAAAGCAAGTGTGAGGCAACTATGGACATTTTAACAGAGGCACAAGTCTAGTAGAGGAATATTATTGCACTCTCCACCCTCAACCCACACTTTGAAATGTAGCTCTCATAGCTACAGAGCCTCTAATCATGCATGCATCTCGCCTTCATTCTCAGAAAAGTCCCTGACCTACCAGATGCACTCACGGCATTAACATAGCCCATTGGTTCTGTTCTCTGTATATAAAACTGTGGGATATTTGAGCTCTGGCTTATACAAGTCATTTCACATTTCTGAGCTTCATTTGCCCCATGTGAGAGTTCAAATGTTATCTAAGCTTCCTTATGGCTCTGATCATGCTGGATTTTATGTTTTCTTTGTATGTTAGAATAGGAAAGAATATAAATGAAGAATATATATATATACACTGTTTTAGCTTGCAAATTCCTGGAGTTTGAAGACATTGCTTTTTTCACTGCTTTTCTTCTCTCCCCACAACAGACACACACATATGTACATACACACACACCCTGTTCATCGTTACATCAGCAGCAAGGAGAAAAGGCAAGGTGGCAGGAAGTGGTGTTGAGGAGGCAAAAGGGCTGTATAAAAATGGAGGAAGGGGGGAAAAGATGATTGGGATGGGAGGGGAGGGAGCCAGAGCCAGGCACTGTGCAATGGGCAGCCTGGGTCGTCACGTACGTTCATGATTGCTAGTCATGATCATGGACTGTGAAAGCAAGAAGGAAGCCATGCCTTTAAAAATGATTTCCATTCTCAATCTGTAAAAAAAAAAAGGTTTAATAATATGCAATCAGTCAATAATTTGCAAGATCATTAAATTCCTACAATAGAAGGGAAGAAATTGTTAAGTCTTACAGATCTTCCTGGTGGCAATTCTCAAAAGAAGAAGTCATAGAGGTTGGTTACTAGGTGCAGCAATCTCCAAACTCAAGTTAAAAGATGTCCCTCACTGGTTTCTCCCAGGATAACAATAGGGCTGGGGCAATTCGCATCATGGGCTCATTCAAATTAGAATGATCTTATTTCTGTCCCAAGAGCACAGCTTTCATGTAATACAAAATCACAAGACATGGAAAATGATATATAATAATATGATTGGATTCCAGAGATAAGTGCATTTCATTTCCTTGTTTCCAGACTAACCATTCACTATTGTTTGAATAGAGCTGATGAACGCAGACTAATGAGGCTTGAACTGAAGACCTAAAGGTGAGGGACTGTTTTTCAGTGTTGAAGCACGCTAATTAAGAAGCAGTTAAGTGGACACATAAAATCTTACATCCGCCCCATATCACTAGCAGGACAATGTAGCAAACAATGCTTTGAACTAAGTATCAAGATATCCATACATTATACTTGGTTCCTTCATTTAGTCAAGAAGCATTTATTGAAGACCTAATATGTGTCAGATATTATGTCTTATGTTAGGGAAATAAAAACCGGTGGGGTTTGACTAAAGCATAGAATGAATGGAATGGAGTAGGGAGGGAATAAAAATCTTACAAGGGTACAAGTCAGATGGTACAGACCTCTGCTTAAGGAGTTGAGGGTTTATCCTGAGAGAAGCAGAGTATTACCGAACCATGTTTAAGCAAATAAGTGTCACTCATTTTTGTATATTCAAAGATATTTCTCCAGCTAGAGTATAGAGGAGGTATGGGGATAGGATCTCATATTGTATGCCAGAAGGCCAACTAGTAAGTGATTGCAATGGTACAAGCAAGTGATCATAATGGCCTGGACTAGTTCTCACAGATCTTGCTGAATAATTGAATGTTTGGGGAGGGTGGGGGCCAGTAAGGGAGAAGAAAGGGTTAAGAGTGATTCCCAGGTTTCCTGTTTGGTCAACTGGGTTCAGTATGTGAAGCCACATCGTGAAGAAGCCACATACTGAAATAGGGTTCAGAGAAAGAGAAGTTTCCTGGTGGGATGACAAGTTCAGTATTGAACATAAAGATACTCTGGTGTCTCTGGGACACTGGAAGAGAGATGTTGAGTAGATATTCAGATATAAGGAAAAAGTCCACAACTTAAAATGTAGATTTGGAAGCCATCCACAGAGGGATAATTTAAATCATAAGAGTAATTCAGATTACCAAAGAGCACTGTGTAGACTGGAAAGAGAAAACAGGCCTGGTCACAGTCTGAAGAACACCAGCATTTAAGGGATACACAAGAAGAATCAACCTATGAAAGAAACTAAGAAAGAGCTAGAGGAGAGGAGAAGCAGGTGAGCAAGGTGTTACAGAAATCCAGAGAAAGGAGTGCTTCAAAAAGAAGTGAAGGCAATACTTCCAGATGCTTGGACAGGTCAATTTTCCTTTCTTGACTTGTTATCATCTCCATACAATAAGAAGATTGGATTAATGTATGTTAAAACCATCCCAGATCTGGTCTCTTTCTACTTTATAGGTGATCTGAAATGTCTCCCCTTACTTTGATTAATGGGGGGAAAAACATTCTTTCCAAGATTAGCCCCCAAGAAAAAGTCCTCTGGCCTTGCCACCAGTCTAATCAAAGCTTTTACATCAACTAACAATGACTACAATTAATAATAATAGTAAAGAAAACTAGAAAGTTAACAGCAAATAAAAACAATATATAAAAAATAGCTATATGTTCTTGACCACCTACTAAATGACTGGTATTGCCCTAATTTCTTTTTGTACTTTAAGTCGCTCACTGCTCATAAAGAATAACTATCCAAGGATGTCTGGGTGGCCCAGTTGGTTAAGCGGCCAACTCCTGTTGGTCATGATCAGCTCAGGTCATGATCCCAGGGTTGAGAGATGGAGCCCTATGTCCGGCTCCACGCTCAGCATGGAGTCTGCTTGAGGTCCTCTCTCTCCCTCTGCCTCTGCCCTTACCCTCACTCTCTCTCCCTCAAATAAATAAATAAACCTTAAAAAAAGGAATAATTATCCATATTTTACAAAGGTTAAAACCAAAAGTTCACCAATAGCTTACAGTGTTAATTTATGGGAGAGGTGAGATTTGAAACTAGGTCTACCTAATTCTAGCTATTTACTTACTGTGAAAAGTCCCAGAGACAGCACCTCCTCACTTCCTGCATCTTTATCTCTTATGAAGAATATGAATTCATTTTTCCTTTAACCTATTGTCTGATTTTATTTATTTATTTATTTGACAGAGAAAGAGATCACAAGTAGGCAGCAAGGCAGGCAGAGAGAAAGTGGGAAGCAGGCTCCCGCTGAGCAGAGAGCCCAATGCAGGGCTCGATCACAGAACCCTGGGATCATGACCTGAGCTGAAGGCAGAGGCTTAACCCACCGAGCCACCCAGGCACTAGTCTGCTTCTCCATTTGACCTTCTCTCCTCTCATGCTCTCTCTTATTGTCTCTCTCTCAAATAAATAAATACAATATTTAAAAAAAATTGCTCTTGTCTTAATATTTAAGTCTTTTCTATTAAATTCGCAAACAAATTGTATTTTTTTTAAGATTTTATTTATTTATTTATTTATTTATCTGACAGAGAGAGAGAGAGAGAAAGAGAAAACAGTGGACAGCAGAGGGAGAGGGAGAAGCAGGCTCCCTGCTGAGTGGGGAGCCTGACACCAGGCCCCATCTGAGGACCTTGGGACCATGACCCGAGTTGAAGACATACGCTCCACAGACTGAGCCATTCAGGTGTCCCAAATCATTGTTTTACAAGATCCACAGCAGTTGGTATCCTGACAAAGGTGAACACAAGCAATGGGAGAGGTATTATCTTCTAAATCTTTCAGTGGTCAGGACTTATTTGCCTTCTTCTGAGCATACTTTACACTTATTTGAAGCTCTTGCCTTTTTCCTAATCCTTCCATAATGTGGATCTCTTCCTAAATGTCTGTGTCGCTTGGGTCCATTTTGAACGTGAGAAAGCATTGAAGACAGATCTGAATAATAAAGTAGGAGAAGAACACAACCAGTAAATATGCCGTATGGAAGCCACTCTCATACAGGCAAAAGTATGAAAGATGATGCATAAACCTATTAACCAATCTTCTGCGTAATGCACATACGTATGTGTGTGTGTTGTCCTAGGGGATATAGTGAAGTGATAGAAGTGACTTTTATTTATTATTTTATGCATTTTCAAAAATGGTAGAATTTTATGGGATTTTACATTTTCTTTTGTGTTTTCATTTTTTTAAAACTAAAACTCTTTTTAAAACAACACCACTACCAAAAAGGCTACTTCTAGGCAGTTTCACATTCTCTTCCTCCAAAAACTATTTTCATGGTGTCATCAATGTGCTAAATGTCCAAAATAAAACTTTCATCTTGATTTGTTTTTTGTAGCAGGCATCTCTAGGGATGTCAAACTCTACTCTGAGGACTACCCTCCCACATGGGGAAGGGAGAATCTTTGTCATTTCTACTATATGACTGTCCTCCCCCACTTCTGAGCATAGCAATTGATGAAGGATAGACACGTGATCCAGGGTATAACAATTCATTCTTCTTCCCTGATTATTTGAAATTGGTATTCAAAGATATTCATCTCTATTGATGGCTTAAACTGAGATAGCAACAACCTATAAGCAATAGATTGGCTATCTTTTTTTCCTTTTTTTAAAGATTTTATTTATTTGATGGAGAGAGAGACAACAAGAGAGGGAATTCAAGCAGGAGGAGTGGGAGAGGGAGAAGCAGGCAGAGCAAGGAGCCTGATGTGGAGCTCGATACCAGGACCCCAGGACCATGACCCGAGCCAAAGGCAGATAAAGGCAGATACCCAACAACTGAGCCACTCAGACACTCCAATAGGTTGACTATCTTACACAGGAAGATGGAGAAAACATAAATCTGCCAAAAGAACATGAAGCAGGCAAAAAAGACAAAATTTAAAAAGAGCTCATGAAATCTGAGGAGACGTCTTAAAGAAAGCAGCCCAAGAGAGAGCACAAGGAAGACTACTCAGATTCTTAATAGCGTGCTCCTTTTTGATTCTCAGCCTTCTTAAGACTGAAATGTATCCTTGACCTTGGCTCCTTGAAATAGTGTTCTTTATATTTACTTACAGTTGTTTGAGTTGGTGTCTATCACTTTTTATCTGAAGCTCCTTGCCTAAGATAATGAATTACAAATTTTCTGCCTGGCCTAGAGGGGAACAGCAACAATATGAATTTAAATGAAGGCTAACATACAAGGGGTATCTCAGAGGTACAGACAGCTGAAGGAATTGATCTCATATTTGTGATCTCTTCAGCAGGCTGTAGTCCTTTCACAATATATGTATTTCTATTGTTGTGTGTTTAACAGTGGTTTTTGGCCATTTCCCCTTTGGGCTTGTTGAGGGGAAGGATTAAGTCTGTGGAATCTCTTCTACATGAAAATACACATCCTACAAGGAGGTTTAGTGAAAGCCTAAACATGCCTCTTTGTATAGTGTTCACACAAAGCTGGGTACCCTATTTAGTGGCTATAGCAGAGCATCCTAGAGGATGCAGGAAAGAGGAAGTCTTCATTCATGGCCATGAGAACCCATCAAATCACAATCGAAGGAAGGAAGGAAGGAAGGGAAAGAAGTAAGGGAAAGAAGAAAGAAAAGAATGAAGAAATAAAAGAAAGAAAAAGTAGGGAAGGGAAGGAGGGAAGGAGGGAGAGAGAAGGAGAGAAAGAAAAGAAGAAACAACAGCTTCAATCAGATCGATTGTCTAGGTCAATGCTTAACTTCATTTATGTGCATCATCAATAAAAGTGAGTTCTGACCCAGTGGCAATGAAAGCTCTGAAATAAATGAGGTGTCTGCCCCTGTGTGAATCATAACCTGGTAAGTCTTTCAGAAACAGAAAATTAACTTTCTCAAATATAAATATTAGTAGAAGGATTTCCTCTAACTTTTTTTCATTCATTTCAGATGCTGCGTTGGGGTAACTAGACTTTCAGTTAAGGCTATTTAACTACTATGCCCTGATGTTGATTTGTTGTGTATGTTTTTCTCTTCCATGTAAGACAACGACAAAATTAAAGAAAGAAAAATGAAAATAACCCCCGGAATAAAAAAAAAAATGGAGTGACAAGTAATAAAGTTTACTATGTCCCAGAGCCAAGGTCACTTTGGACTTCCTGTGCTTCAAATTTTTTCATCCCCATGGGCCTTCACTGAATATAGAAGCCATTAATCAAACCTTAGCTCCTCGGTACCAGAAACAATGCAATTTTGGCCCTCAGCCGGACAGAATACACTCTGACCTATATTGGCTGATTGGTCTCTTTGCCACTTTCCATGCTGGAAATAGGGGATCAGGTTGACTGGCAACACGTGGGGTAATCTACTGAAATTGATAATGGGGAAGAGGGAGCCACTTCTTCCTCCATTGGCCTCCCCAGAAACCTTCCAGTGGGGTACAAAAGTTACAACTGGAAGAATTCAGGGTAGCAAGAGAAAAGTGAACAGACCAGACAATGTCTGCAAGAGGGTGCCTCATTCATGTCGGAGTCTGTCAGATGTATTAAAAGCAAGTGTCTGAGATAATAATTCACTTCATCTTTCTATTTCCCCCTCAGTGGGAGTTCGTCCTGTGCACCATGTCCCCAGCCTTGGTTGCCACCTGCCTGCCTGACTGCCTGCCTTGATTATTCTAGGAGCCTTCTGTGAGGTCTCCCTGTCTAGTGTCTCTCTTTCTGCCCCAGTCAATCTTGTTTGCTATTGTTATATTTCATCTTCCCCAATGTCATTTTCTTTACATTTATCTCATCTAAAATCACCTACACCAGATTCTCCTCATTAACTGAACCAAACTGAATTTCTTACCCCTGCTTCTTTTCCCTTGACCGTCTTCCCACACCCACTCCTCCCCACCCTACCACTGGCTTTCCCATCCTGCCTTTTATAATTTCACCACCAGCCTTCATGTTATAGACAAACATGTACCTTGCTTATAGTAGAAATAGGGCCAGTGTGGACCAGAGGTCCTCTGTGAGGCATTTCCATTATTTTTTAAATCTCCTTCTTTAAAATAGAGAGAGGCTGAGCAGAAGGCAAGTATTGAGGAGGAAAGGACAGTGAAGGAGGTAAAGCACCAAGACAAATCCTGGCCTGACTGAAGCCAGCTTCCAGACTTCCCTTTGCTACCCAGCAATTGTCTTCCACCCTTTCCAGTGTTGGTATGGCCACCGCACAAAGACAATGTTTATGAAATACCAACTATAACCCATACTTAGAGTGTGCCATGGCATTGACACCTAATGGCCTTTGAGGCTGGGACTGGAGCCCTCTACCTTACACATGAGGAAAGTAAGGGACTATCTGTCTCCGAAGCCGGTGCCCTTCCCCTTACTGTGCTCTCTTCTTAAAGGAGGTAACATGACATTGATCTATACTGATGAGATCCCCTTCCCCACTCATCTTCTTCTTAAAGGGAACTGTGTTACGAAGAGAAGGTCTTGAAGGTAAATTGTTTTGCTCTCAGTAGCGCCTATAGAGGTCCTTCCCTGGCTCGGAAATCAGGGAACAAAGGAATTCACAAATTCTTATCCATAGCCACTTGGACCTCACAAACAGACTTGTGAGTAAAATCAAAATACAATGATTATTTTTAAAATCAAAAATGTAAATGAATTCCCATTAAATGTAATTACTTAAACATTTAAATCTAAAATTTAATGCATTGATAGAAAAAGATTTAAAAGGGCTATTGGAGGTTATTTGATCATTAATGGCCTGTAGAATCTTCTCGCCATTTCTTGCATAGTAAGTGAGCATGGCTGCTCTCTTCCGTAGTAATTCCTACTTCCCCACCATTCTGAGCGCATCAGTTCCTCACTCTAGATTTTCTTCTGTCGATGCAACTGAAGGAAGTATTGCTTCTCCAGCAGCCACATCAAACTATTGATGCATATTAAATTTAAAAATCAGGCAAAAGCGCAAAAGAGATTTTCGTGTACTGATGCTAAGTCCTATTTCCTGCAATGCCTAATGATAGCTGGGCTGCCTTCTTGCGTGAAGGTTTGGGGTCATCATATCTCATGGTTATCTCTGGGAAAAAAAGTGTCTTGCTTCATTCAGCCTGTGAAGACACTAGTTAAGGATGACACCCAGTTTTCTGTCTTTGGGAACTAGGCAAGGCAGTTACAGAGGTAGTAAATTCAGGCAGGAGAGCAGATGGACAGTGCAAGAATTGCATTATTTTGAATGTGTTGAGCTCAAGCTCCCTGACCAAATCCAAGTGCAGAGGTTTGGGGCTCCAATACAGTTCTAGGAATCATGAGCTAACTGATAGGAATGTAAGCAACAGACATAGTGAAGTCATCCAGAAGATCAAAGGCTTAGGAATACATTTGGGATGTAGTTTTTATTGGCATAGGGAAATGAAACTCAGTGTTGCAAGGAGTAGTCAGAAATAGAAAACATTCTATAGAACTATGGAGTATGAGTATTTCAAAAAGTAATGAAAAAGTAATCAATTGTGTCACATGCCACAAAAAGATAGTTGGGGAGAGGAGTAAAATACTGTGATCGGGGTAGTCTATGCCTAGATACTTTCCCCCATCTCCCTTAGCAAGGGAAGAAATGGCCTGATAGAACTTTTCTTGGTGACATCATGGTGGATTCAAAGGATAACTCCTTTCTCTAATAACAGCTTATAAACTACCCCTTTCTTAACCCTTTCTAAAATCAGGCACAACTCTGAACACATATCCACTGGTGGTAAAGGACCCATTTTCTTCTCCTTATTAACAATTAGAATGATAATCCTCTGTTCAAATCTTTTGGTATGTTTTCCCATTCTCAATAATGAACAATCTTATCTATAAAATCTCTCAGAACCCTGGTGTGTGATTCCTCTGGACCATGAGCTGTACATTTATTTAGAAGAAAAAAAGTGTCCTTCAAAAACTTTTCTCTGCATTTCCTGGATTTCTCTTCCCCTTTCCCAATATTCCTTCTACTATTTTTATAAGAAGATTATTCCCTTCCACTAAAGAACATGAGCAAAATAGTCTGACTTTTAAAAAAATCAAATGCCTTCAAGGTAACCCGGTTAATTTGTGAGTAGAATAATGCCAGTGAGTTTCAAAACTAAAGGTAATGATATATTCAAGTTCATTCCTAATAGCCTGCAGAGAACTATTGATACTCGTGTTCTATTAGCTATAATAGGGACACACACCTAATTCTGTTCAAATTACCTTGAAACTTTACTGCATCATATCTTCAGACAGCAGATTTTTTTCACGCTTAATGAAATTAAATCTTTAAGGATACTCATAAATTACAAGCTACAAAACTGCATTGCACCTTTACCTATAAAGCCTAAAGAAAGAGCAATCCTATTTTAAGGCAAAATTGCAGATTAACACAGAACTCACAGATGTGAATAAGAAGAGAAGCCAGTATCTTTCTTGCCAGTTCCTTCTGGCTTTTACTAGAAGACTCTAGTTGCCACTTCTGGGAACTCAATCCTAATTTCATACCCTCTGCATGTACCAGAAAACCTGTCTCTCATCATGCCACAATTTTCTTCCATTTCAAGGGTCTAAAGTCATATTTCTGGTTTTTCCTGTTGTTAACTCTGGCTTGCTAAAATCCCCCAAATCCTTCTCCCCCCACCCCCGCTGCTCGACCAATATCTATTCATCCCCTCCTCCTCCCTCCCTCTCTCCTCCTCCCTTACATACGGTTGTCGGAAAATCACCACAAAGAGATCCAGCTGGATGAATCATCCTTTAGACACACAACTCTTCTCAGAGACACAGATCTTTTGAAAGCTGATGGGGACATCTTTCTCCAAAGCAATTCAGGAGTTAATCCTCAACCAAACAACCCTGTGAAGTAACTCAGGAGTACAGGGTTCATTTTTTGTTTTCTCCCAAAAACTCTAGGGAAATGTGGAACACAGTATCTACATATCACTCTTCTGAAAACTTCAGAGATCCCTCTGTTCTCCAAGCAGATGGAGATCCCACTCTATCAAGGGTTTTGTCTGTTGGCTCTTCCAAAGAGGCTGGTGCTCCTGACTCTTAAGAGTAAGAAAGAGAAAGGTAAGAATTTTGCTGATTCATAGCTTTCTGGTATTTCTGCTGCTCTGGGCCTGTTTTTAGGGGTTTGTAGTTGTTTAGTTTTAAGTAGTTATTCTCAAATGTAATCAAATGTAATCAAATTTGTATTTTCTGAACTTTCATGTTCCACTCTCAGATGACTAACTCTTTGAAAGTCATCTTCAGGATCTTGAATGATAAAATGCCTAACTCTCCTGATGGCACCAAATCCCAGAAAAATCTAAATGAGTTGAAAAGAGCTCTACTTCTTTATAGATTCTATGGAAGACGAATAAAAGAGGCTTTAAGTTATGCTCAGCAGGGAGTTTAAATAGTGTCTTAAAATTAATCACAGAAGATTGTTTAAAGCTTTCAGATTTTTAAAAGTCAAATAAGAACTAAACATTGCACAAGTAATAAAGGAGTCATGATTTTAATTCTAACTTTTAATATTTTCAGGAAAGAAGGCCCCAGACCAACCATTATATAAAAACACTCACCATGACTAATATTTCTGGTCATTAAAGATCACATTATATAAAAATGTTTAAAACCTACTTCTGGTTTTGACCCTGGATCATTTTATATAATAATAAAACCAACTTGCATCTGTACAGCATTTGGGAAGGGCTTCCCCAAAGATTCTCATTTTCCATTTACATAGATGCTTGTGGATGAGTACAGATGCGGAATGAAAGCAGAGAGGTTATGTGAATTTGCTTAAGGTCACACAACAATTTCATGATATGGCAAGTTAAAAATTTATCCTGTTGGCTTATTCACAGCTCTTTCTCTCCCTCTCTCTCTTCAAGAGAGGAATATGCCTCTTGGACCCTTTGTTCCTCTTAGAAGGGCCCAACCTTGCCACAGAGGTCTTTAGGCTTTAGCAGTGGAGGGTCAGAAGTAAAGGAAGATACAAACCATGAGAGACTCTTAACTCTAGGACACAAGCTGAGGGGTGTTAGAGGGAAGGAGGGTGGGGGGCAGAGTAACTGGGTGATGGGCATGAAGGAGGCCATGTGATGTGATGAAGACTGGGGGTGAGATACAATTGATGAATTACTGAACTTTACTTCTAAAACTAAAAGTACACTATATGTTAATTAACTGAATTTAAATTTCAAAGAGGGGTAGAGAAAGAAGGAAAGAAAGAGAAAGAAAGAAAGATTAAGAAAGAAGAAAAGATTAGGAAAGAAGGAAAGAAAGATTAAAGGAAGATAAAAGGGGAACTATAACTGGTCTTTTGAGCTGAAGGCTGAAATTAATTTACTCGGAGTGGGTGAGCTGAGAGGAAATAGGTATAAGAAGCGCCAAGATATCAGACAAGTGTATAGGACAGAAAGAAAAACAAAATTTTAAATTCCATTTCCAGAGATTACATGTCCCCTTAGTAAGATTCAGGGGATACAAGTAAAAAGATGAATTAGTGTAAAGTTGCTCTTAGTTAAATGGGCCGTGGTTCCATGTGTCCTTAACATTGCTCCAAAACTATACCGTATGGTTGCATGTCTTCAAATGCTTTCTTAGTAGTATATCTTCGGCCTTCACAATATTTTTTTTTTCCACTTTATCATAGTAACTCTATATCATAGAAGAAATCCCCAAAGAATTTCTGTATAAGTGCAGAAAATCCTTACTCTTACCTGTTGCCACATGAAAATGACTTTTTCTGTTAGAGGTGACTGACTTATTGGAAGTCCAGTGCGAAGGGATGAGAACTAGACTGGAAAGAGGGAAAGATTAAATTCATACTAGATATGCTAGCACATATGAATAACCTAACAATCCCTGTTAGATACAAGTAGGAAATTGATTTATAAAGTGCTATCATTGGTTACTGGCACTAATCAATTAACTAATACATTGATTTATTTATACACTCGACTAAGTTTTTAAGTAACAATTCAGATAAACTACGTAAGGATATTTGTATTTAGGAGTTCCACGTTGAAAGAGAAGGAGGGGAAAAGAGAGACACACAGATAATTAAAATGATGCAATCTGATATACTTTATATTAGAAGAACATATGCATATACGCTATAGGAATTCGAAGCATAGCAAAGTGAGTGAGTAAAATAAAGGTAGGCCTTAACAATGATGCAAGAGCCTTACCAATGATGTATTAAAATCAAGTAGATAAAAGAATGATGGAGAGAGTGTATTCTATAGAATCATGGCTCTGCCCAGCTATGCTGTCATGGTGTGTTCTCTAAAAATTGCATGGGACTGGGGAGTGTCTGTGTTATGGAGAAGGGTGGCAATGATGGTGCTAATAATTTGCAAGATATAACGTTGGAAAAGTGACTTGAAACTAGATAGAGAAGAGTTGCAAAATTTTGCAAGTATATGCATCTGCAAATTTTCTTTAAAAAAACTCATAGCTTTTGATAAATTGTCGAAGACCTTGTGACCACCCAAAAAGTTTGCAGGTCCCTGCTAAAGGAAAAGGAGAACATATATATTCCTTTTTAATGTTTATATTTGAAAATTCCTTATATTACTGAATACACCATAAATGTCTTTTTAGATCCTTCCATATTCTTCCACAATATAATTTTAATCCTGCCTGGACTGTACATATATAAATAAATATACATATTTAGACTATAAATATATATCTGTGTCATGGTTTGTCCAGTCTCTTACTGTTGAATATTATTATTCTCCTTTTTCTGTAAATGACAGACTTCTTATAGCTAAAATTTTTGCAAGCATTTGTAACAATTTATTTATAATAAACTCCTGGAAATTTAATTATTTGATCACACACTACATGCCTTTTTAAGGTCTTTGGTAAATACTGCCGAATAACTTCTCCCCAAAAAGTTGGTGCTGATTTGAGCTATTACTTCCACTGTATATGGTGTTTTTGTATACCCTGCTCTGTAGTCAAAAAAGGAAATTACACTTATTTCACATTTTAACATCCACTTGTGTTGTTATCAATTGGGTCCTTTGCCCTTTTTAGATTGGGGTGCTTATCTATTACGTAAGGAATTGTAGGAGCTTAGTTACGCCTCTACTCACAATGTGAATTATTGCCATTCATGTTTGTGAATATTCACTCTAGTTTATTTGGCTTTTAGTTTGCTTTTGCAATGTTTGACTTACAGAAGCTGGAAGATTTCATTTAGACAGATCTATCATTGTTACCCTTTATGAATTATGACCATAATACTTAGAAAGTCCAGACCCATCCCATGACAATTTAAATATCTACCTATATTTTCTTCTAGAATTTAAAAGAAACTTATAGAATGTAATGATTTTCCAGGTGTCTGCACTGAGCTTCTTGAAACATCCAAACTGGACGCACCAGATCCAATGTTTATCTCTTAGATTTATCTCTTAACCACTTTTCCCTTGCTAACCACATCAGCATTTTCTCCAGTCTTTGGAAATGCCAAGCTCAATCCAAATGAAAGACCTTAATGTTTGCTATTATCTGGACAGTGAGCATGGTTCACTCTTTTGCTTAGGTCAAATCTCCACTTAAGTGTTACCCATTCATAAAGCCTTTTCCTGCACGCTCCATCTAAGATAAAATACCGGTCCAGCCCATCACACTTAGTCTACTTTATTTTTCTTTCTACAACTTAATTCTACCTGAAAGGATATATTTATATATATACACTTGTTTATCGTTTTGTTTAGCATCATATGTTTCACATGGGTCATATTTTGTCTTCTTTTTTTTTTTTTTTTGGTAAAGATTTTACCTATTTATTTAAAGAGAGAACACATAAGCACACGCCTGGGGGAAGAGCAACGTGAAAGGAAAGAGAGAATCTCAGGCAGATCCAGGCTGAGCGCAGAGCCAGACTTGCAGCTGGACCTCATAACCCTGAGATCATGACCTGAGCCTAAATCAAAGGTCAGATATTCAACCAACCGAGCTACCCAGGTGCCCCAATATTTTGTCTTCTTATTCGATCTCTGTATCCTCAGGACCTACAGAGAGATGGGTGAATAGGAAGAGATCAATAAATACTTGCTAAATAAAGAAATCGATATCAAATATTCATACCTAGTATATTCCTCTAGGAACATCTAGTATGTTCCTCTGACTTATCCAGTTCCCAAATAAGTAGCTTTATAATATATATATTAAAATCTATAAGACAATCTTTTTTATTCTTTCTAAGTATGTCCATCTCTACTTACTGCATATATTCTTCCAAATGTACTTTATTTTTCCTATTTACAAAAAATGATACTTTAATTGCACTTCCATTAAATCATGAATTTATATGAGGAAAATTGGCAACTAATATTTCTAACCATGAATGATTTTACATCTCTCCATTTAGTTGATTCTTCCTTTATGTCCCTCAGTAAAGTGTTATATTGTTCTTTGTGTTAGTTTCATACATTTCACATTTGTTTTACTTCTATGGATTAGATAGTCTTGTTATCATAGAGGGAAACTTTTATTCAAATCATTTCCTACCTACTTATAAATTTAGTGTGAAAATTTCAACATAAATCTGTTATGTTGTATTATTGTATAATTCAAATTTTATAACCCATGCATATTTAATCTATTAAATCTATCAATGACTAGAACTTATGAAAAATATACCAAACTACTGTAGTTCTGTCAGTTTATCTTTTCATTTCTAATAAATTTTTGTGTTTGCTTTTAGATGTTTTGTTCTTTTAATTGGTTGTAAAATTTAGTGGAAAGTACCAAGAGACTTTACCTTTTATAACTGAAAAGTCAATACTACTATATTTTTGGTTTGTAACACCTTTTTTGGTTTTCTCTATGGTTTAAAATACTAATGCATAAAACAATAATTATAAATCCATGTTAATAGACAAATGACATAATGGCATATAATTTATGACAATAAAAAAAAGGGATGCAAAGATGTGTAGAAACAGACTTAATGTATGACATTGAAGCTAAGTTCACATCAATTCAACACAGATTGTCATAGGTTTAGGGTGTTAACTGTGATTAAGTTGGTAAATTAATAAAAAAGTAACTAAAAAATATACAGAAGGGGCACCAGAGTGGCTCAGTCGGTTAAGTGGCTGGCTCTTGAGTTCATCTCAGGTCATGGTCTCAGAGTCCTAGGATAGAGTCCTGTATCAGGCTTCACACTTCATGGGGAGTTTTCTTGAAGATTCTTTCTCTCCCTCTTCTTCTGCCTCTCCCACCACTCATGGGCTCTCTCTCTCTCTGACATAAATAAATAAATAATATATAATTAATATCTCATATATTATATATTATTATATATAAATATGTATACATACACACACACACACACACACACACACACATATATAGACACATACAGAATAGGAAATAGGAGGGGATCAGAATGGTGCACTAGAGAAAACCAAACATGAAAAAACATGCTTTACTAGGGGAACCAAGAACAAAAACTGTATAAGACATAATAAAGACAAATAGCAAAATGACAGAAGTAGGTTCTTCATTGTCAGAAATCACTTTAAATATAAGTAACATAAACTTGCCAACTAAAAACAGAGATTGGCAGACTGGATACAAAAAAATGATCCTTTCATTTATTTTGCTTTTCAGCTCTAGAGTTTCTTTTTGGTTCCTATTTATAATTTCTGTCTTGATTAATATTATTTATTTGTTCATACATTGTTCTCCTGTTTTCCCTTAGCTCTATGCCCATGATGTCTTTTAATATTTAAGCATACTTAAGACAGGTGATGTAAAAGTCTTTGTCTAATAAGTGCAAAATTTTCTTGGAGCAATTTCTATTCATTTCCTTTTTTTCTGTGAATGTTCCAAACTTCCTTGCTTCTTTGTGTGCTGCATAATTTTCTTGTTGGAAACTGGGCACTCTGAATATTACAATGTGGTCATTCAGGATGTCAAATTCTCCTCCCTCTCCATGGTTTGTTATTGTTGTTGTTGTTTTAAATATTAGTTTTTTGTTTATTTAGTGAATTTCCAGAATTAATTGTATAAAGCATATATTATTTTTTGAGTGTGGCCTCTGAAGTCTCAGCTAATGACTGGACAGAGACTTCCTTAAATGCCTAAAACCAAGAAGTCTCCACACCTTGGCTCAGAAGATCTTTGTGTATTGAAGCATGCCTTCAGCCACACAGGTGACAACTCTACTTTAGCCTTTACTTCCTGCCAGTGCAGAGCCTCAAGGTTAGCAAACATGAGAGCTCAGGACATACAGATATCTTTCCTGAGCATGCACACTCTGGATATGTGTGTGGATTTCTAGATTTCCAGGAATAAGCTGGAGATATTTAAAGTCTCTTATGTTTATCTTTACTTTTTTTTTTTTTTTTTAGTGAGCTTGTTGTTTCTCTCAACTCTTATCACAGCCTGAGGCAGCTGTGATTTTAACTGATTTTTATTTCTTGTTTTAGATAAATACCCCCAGAGTAAAGGCTATTGGCACTGGACTGCCTATGTATCCAATCACATGAAGAAAAGCCTAGCGTGGGAGGTTTTCTAGGAAACTGTCAGGTCAAATAATGACAATTCACTACAAATGGGGCTTTGAAAAAGCTTGAACTCTACTGTGATCACTCCAGGAACTGCTAGGCTGCTGATTTTAACCATGATTGTGGGCCATTTTTCTTTTTTTAAGATTTTATTTAATTATTTAGTGAGAGAAAGAGGGAGAGCATGTGCATGCACCAGTGAAGGTAGGGAGAGTGGGAGAGTGCAAATCTCCAGGTGACTCTGAGCTGAGTGTAGAGCCCAGTGCAGGGCTCCATCCCACAACCCTGAGATCATGACCTGAGCTGAAACCAAGAATCTGAGACTCAACTACCTGCATGACCCAGGTGCCCAGTGAGCCATTTTTCTTGACTCAGCACTCTCATGGTTGTTGTAAGCCTTTGGTTCATTTCCAGAGTTCAGAAAGTTTATTTTGACAATTTTTGCCAGTGTTCTTGTTACTTTTATGAAGAAGGGGATATCAAGGAGTCTTTATTCCACCTTTCCCACTGATGTCACTCCCTTTAATTTCCATTTAATTTCCAGCTGTGGCTGCATCTAAAAATTTTTGATATGTTGACATTTGTTTCTCATTTAGCTCAAAATGTTTTTAATTTATAACTCTTTTTCCCCTTTGTTTATAATTATATATCTTAATTCTTAATGTATAAGTATTCCTAGTTTTCTAGGTGATTTTTAATAGACCCAGCTCAATGGCACCATGATCAGAGAATATACTTTTCATAATTTCAAAATTCCATTCTTTGAGAGTTGAACTATCATCTAATGTTCCCCGAGGCTATATGTCTTTTTTTCTTCTGGATGCATTTAATATTTGCTGTTTCTCTACTGTTTTCATCAGCTTTACAACACCTAGATTTACTGTAATTAGTATTTATCTTATTTTGTGTTCATAGAGCTCCTTGAACATAAAATATTGGATGAACCTCAAAATCATGCTGAGAAAAGGATTACAGACACAAAAGAATATATAGTACATGATACTATTTACATGAAACTTGAAGAAATACATATCCCCTCTCTGGAGATAGAATGAAGATCAGTGGTTATTTGGGCCAAAGATGGAGATTGACTAGAAAGGGGGAAAAGGGTATCTTTGAGATAATGAAAGTGTTCTTTGTTTTAAATGTGGTGGAGGGGGTGCCTGGGTGGCTTGGTCAATTAAGTGTCTGCTTTGAGCTCAGGTCATGATCCCAGGGTCCTGGGATCAAGTCCCATATCTGGCTCCCTGCTTAGTGAGGAGTCTGCTTCTCTATCTCCCTCTGCCTGCTACTCCCCCTGCTTTTTCTCTCTCTCTCTCTGTGTCAAATAAATAAATAAAATCTTTTTTAAAAATAAATGTGATGAAGGTCCCATAAAATGTTGTTTTAAACCATTGAGTTTTGGGATGGTTTATTACTTTGTAGTAGGTAACATTTATAGAAATCAGTACGTAGAAGCATAGTGATGTAATAACAAAGCACTAGAAGATGTTCCACTGTATATGGGACCAGGGAGCAGGCAGAGGCTAAGAAAGCAGGGGGAGGGGGAGGGTCTGTTAGCAAAAATTTGAGGAATGTCCAACAGTGAAAACTGGAAAGGCAAAAAAGATCTGTTATTTGAATCTGGGGAAAAAGAGAATCCATATTGTATAATAGCAAAAACAATTAGCAAAATGTCATCTAAGTAATCTTGGAGAATAGAAAATATACATAAATGAACTTACAACTTGGACTAAAGACACATCTCAGCAGAATGTTGAGCATAACAGTTGGCTTCTCCTAGCTATATATGACAAAGTTCAGGAAAGAAAAGATGAATTCTTTGGTTAGTTCCAAAAGATTTTGATGGAGTCTTTAAGGGTTTTCTATATATAATATCATATCATTGCAAAGAGAGGCAATTTTTCTTCTTCCTTTTTGGTTTGAATGATCTCTCTCTCTCTCTCTCTCTCTCCCTCTCTCTCTCTTTTTTGTCTAATTGCTCTGGCAAGGACTTCTAGTACTATGTTAAATAAAAGGGCCAAGAATGGGCATCCTTATATTTTCCTGATCCTAGAAGAAATGTTTTCACCATTGAATATGATATTAGCTATGAGCCTGTCATTTATGACCTTTCTAATTTGAAGTATGTGCCCTCTATACCCAATTTGTTCCCTCTAATTTGAAATATGTGCCCTCTATACCCAATTTGTTCCCTCTGTACCCAGTTTGCTAAAATTTTTTTAACATGAATGGATGTTGGATTTTGTCAAATGCTTGTTTCTGCATCAATTGAGATGATCATATGATTCTTATCTTTCATTTTCTTAATATGGTGTAGCTCATTGATTGATTAGCATGTGTTAAACCATCCTTGCATCCCTGAAATAAATCCCCCTTATTTGTGGTGTATGACCATTTTAAGGTACTGTTCAATAGAGTTTGCTAATATTTTATTGAGGATTTTTGCATCTGTGTTTATAAGGGCTATTGGATTGTAATTTTCTTTTCTTGTAGTGTCCTTTTCTGGCTTAGTATCAGGTTACTGTTGGGCTTGTAAATTGACTTTGGGAGTGTTTCTCTTTGATTTTTGGAAGAATTTAAGAAGAATTGGCATAAATCCCTCTTTAAGTATTTGATAGAATTCACCAGTGAATCTATCTGGTCCTAGGCTTTTTTTTTTTTTTTAACCTGGAATTTTGGATTATTGATTCAATCCCTTTACTAGGAATGGGTTTGTTCTAATTTTTTATTTCTTCATGATTCAATTTAGTCATATATGATGAAGGATGAATAGTGGCAAGAAAGGCAGACAGGGAAAAAGGGACCCCTCCCTAAGAGGAAATCACCCTTAAAAGTATCTTACACCACACTGGAAGGAGCCCTCCACCCTTTCCCACATGAAAGGTAAATGACAAAAACCTCATTGGATGACGGGCAGAGGGAGGGTTAATCAGATTAAAACTGTCCACCACCAAGCCCATTAAAAACCCCTAGGCTCAAGTCCCTCCCTTTTCAGGAGCTTTGCACTAACACTTTACCATACCTCAATAAACTCTTTGCAGCTGACCACTCTGGTCTACCTCTTCATTCTTTGAAGTGGTGTGACCAAGAACTCCAGGAACTAAAGGAAAAGGAAATCCTGTAACAAATACATGTTTCTAGATATTTATCTGTTTCTTCTAGAGTGTCCAGTTTGTTGACAAAAAATGGTTCATACTTGTCTCATGATCCTTTGTATTTGTACAGTATTAATTGTAGTATCTCCTCTTGTGTTCATCATTTTACTTAATTGAGTCTTCTCTCTTTTTCTCTTGGTAAGAATAGTTAAATACTTGTCTATTTTGTGTGTTTTGGGGCCTCCTTTTTTTTCTTAAATGAAAGTGCCTATTGTACGTTAGCCTTATCTTAGCTTTGGCTATATCTGAAGAAGGCAAATAGCATGACTTTTTATCTGCCAGCTCTTAGGATCAAGAAGAGCTGCCCCTCCAAAAACGTATTAGACGAACTACATGTAATGAGCTCAGTCTACATCTAGATCAGACTTAGATAATGAGATGAAGACTTTGAGCCTCAGCCAAAGGTCATAATGAGATTTGAATTGGGGAAGAAAGGATAAACTATCTTCTACAAGGTGGGAATGTAAATAATTGTGCCTAGAAGAGAACTGGGGTAGATGGAAAACCATTGCTGAGATAAATTACCCCTCCTGCCATCAATAGGTGGCATGTTTTCCCCCAGTGCTTTGACTGTAAACTTCCCTTGTGAGTTATTTTGACCAATATAATATAATAAATGTGTGAATTGCAGAGCCTAAGCCTACAGAGAAGTCCTTGAAATCTTGTCTTCAATCCTTTAAAACACTGCCCCGAAACTGACACGCTCTTGAAAAAGACCAGGGTTAAAGACGGAAGAGAAAGGTCTGGCCATCCCAGATGTTCCAGATGAGTCAAGCCCCTTGACAACTTTTCAGCTGAATGCAGCCACTTAAGTGAGCCTTGGCCAGATCAGCAGAATAGCTCAGTCATTCCACAGAATTGTAAAGATAATAAATAAAGCCTTGTTGTTCTAAGCCACTAAGTTTTGGGGTAGGGTGATACAGTGTATTGGTTTTCTATAGCTATTTAAAAATTAGCAACTGAAAACAGCCAGCATTTATTGTATTACACAGTTCCTGAGAGCCTGGAGCCTTGGAGCAGCTTAGCTGAATTTCTGACTCAAGGTCTCTTGTGAGGTCAGAATCGAGCTGTTAGGCAGGCCTGCAGTCAATTCAGATCTTGGATGGGACTGGAAAATCTGCTTCCAAACTCACTCACATGTTTGTTGGCAGGTCTCTCCTCCTTTCCGGCTGTTAGCAAGAGGCTTTGGTCTCTCACTCTGTAGGCCTCTCCACAGGCTAGTTCACAGCATGGCTGCTTATGTTGCCCCAGAGTAGGTGACCCAAGACAGACAAAGCATGTATGTGAGAGAACTGACAAAATGGAAGCCGCAGCCTTTTTTTAAACCTAATTTTGGAATTGATGTATCATTAGTTCTGTTGGAGGCTATTAGTCACACAGACTAACTCTGGTACCATGTAGAAAATACCGTACAAGAGTTTGAAGACCAGAAGGTGGGGATCATTAGGGGTCATCTTGGAGGCTGACAACCACATATTGCAATAGGGAACTGGAACAGATTTTTTAGAATTATTCTTCGTTTTGTTAGCTATGAGAATGACAGTGTGATTTTCTCCTAAGTTCATACTCTTAGAAATGCCTTCTGAAGATGGACTGTGTGATGACTTGAGCCATAAGATTTCTTTAAAATACTTCAGCAAGGGGCGCCTGGGTGGCTCAGTGGGTTAAAGCCTCTGCCTTCGGCTCAGGTCATGATCCCAGGGTCCTGGGATCGAGACCTGCATCGGGCTCTCTGCTCAGTGGGGAGCCTGCTTCCTCCTCTCTCTCTACTTGTGATCTCTGTCTGTCAAAAAAATAAATAAATCTTAAAAAAAATTTTTTAAATAAAATAAAATACTTCGGCAAAAACAGTAATAACAAAATAGATAGGTAAAGCAAGGGTGGGGATATCTTAAAAATTGTTGAATATGGGTGATGGTCAGAGGGAATGCATTATCATATTCATGGAGGCTGGACATCTTTCCTATAAAACTTTGAAGTCAACATTTACAACGTGCATGACATGGAACGCTTTGCTACTTCTTGAACTTGGGGAGATTTTAGATCTCAACTTTAAAAATGTATGAGGGAAGAGCTACTTTCTCAAATTTTTTTAAGTCATGCGAGGGAAAGAAAAAGAAACAAAGACCACTGGTAGAAGGGGATGTTGAGGCTGACTTTACTTTTGCCTTGGAATTGGGATCTGTGGCCCAAAGCTGAGAACAAAGAATGGTTAAACGTTTGACATCTGAAAGAGGCCTCAAGGCCCAGTCAAGAACTAGAGCCAGACCTCTCCCTCTCAGCTATTATTAAAAAACAAACAAACAAAAAATAACTGCTGTACTGACTCTGTTAGCCTCCAATATCTCTGCAGGCCACTCCCAAATTCTGTAAAAGCAGAAGGCTAATGAGAAGGCAGGCAAGCCAGGGTGTAGTAAGCACATTTCTCCCTCCTTCCTCTGGATTGGTAGATAAGTATCTTGCTCTTGGCATGATGCTTGTTCAGACCTGTGTGTGGCATTGGTAGAAGTGTAGTAGTGGAGGGTGAGGGATCTTGGGGGAAAGCTTGACATGTCTCTCTCGGAGTTTGTGTGGTATGTGCAGACTTGGCTACCACTCCCTGCTTCTCTGCTGTGAAGGCAGAGAGCTGGTTGGTAAAGCCAATGGCAGCAGATCAAAGAAGGAATGTAGTGTGGCATTCTTGGTACAAAGGGGAGAACCCTCACCCAGGAAACTCCCCAGGACTCCACAGCACTGAAGTGTGCAGGAAGGAACCTCAGAAATCCCCTTGCATTCACACGAAGGGGTATGAGGTGCAGGAGGGACAGAAGCAGTAGGGTTCTATAGACAGACAAAAATTGAGGAAACATTTTACCCAGAGAAGGGGTTGGGATGTGACTCTAACATGTCATCAGCCAATATCAGGAAGCTCATTGAAGATTACTATATGGTGCCCCCTCCAAAACAAACAAACAAACAAACAAACAAACAAAGACTTGTGGTAGGCATTACCATTATTCTTCAATACCCAAATTCTTTCCACCTCTGGCCACGTGGAACAGTTTCCTGCTGAAGCTGTGTGAGGTGGCCACGTGCTGTGATCTGACCAATGAAATGGGGTGGAAGTAGCATGTATCACTTCTACATGGAAGTATTTCATCACCAATGCTTGGTGCTCCAGTCTACTTTTTCCCTGCTGCAGTGAGTGTAAAAGTATTTATTCATGGAGAGCCCATACTAATGAATGCCAAGCCAACATAGGGAAAAATACAAACCAAAGAATCACCTAGATCCCAGAAGACTTTGAAAGATTAATTTTTGAAAGTTCTTTTTGTAAGCCCCTGAGATTTTGGAAATTGTTTATTACTGTAACAGAGCCTAGTGAATCCTAACTGTTACTCTGTCAGTGAGGATGCATTAGTCAAAGTCACCAGCAATTGACTAAAGACTAGCCATGTAAGATGATCCCTACTATCTCTCTCTCAATCTCTTTTTTTAATTCAGAGACTCACTTTGTATATTTTTATTTTTTATTAGCTTATTTTATTTAAAGTCAATTAGTTAACATATAGTATATAATTAGTTTCAGATGTAGAGTTCAGTAATTCATCAGTTGCATAGAACACCCAGTGCTCATTCCATCATGTGCCCTTCTTAATACCCATCACCTGGTTACCCCATCTTCCCACCCACCACCCCTCCAGCAATTGTCAGTTTGTTTTCTAGATTTAAGAGTCTCCTATGGTTTCTCTCCCTCTCTGACTTTGTCTTATTTGAGTTTTCCCTCCCTTCCCCTATGGTCCTCTGTTTTGTTTCTTAAATTCCCTGTATGAGTGAAACCATATGATAACTATCTTTCTCTGATTGACTTATTTTGCTCAGCATAATACCCTCCAGGTCCATCTACATCAATGTAAATGATAAGACTTCATCTTTGTTGATGGCTGAGTAATATTCCTCTGTGTGTGTGTGTGTGTGTGTGTGTGTGTGTGTGTGTGTGTAATCTGTTGATGGACATCTGGGATCACCCATAGTTGGCTATTGTGGACATTGCAGCTATAACACTGGGGTGTAGGTGCCCCTTCAGATCACATTTGTGTCTTTGGGGTAAATACCTAGTAGTACGATTGTTGGGTCATAGGGTAGTTCTATTTTTAACTTCTTGAGAAACCTCCATACTGTTTTCCAGAGTGGCTGTATCAGTCAAGAAATAGGCAGAAGACACGAACAGATATTTCTCCAAAGACATACAAATAGTCAACAGACACATGAAAATTGCTCAACATCACTCAGCGTCAGTGAAATACAAATCAAACCTCAGTGAAATACCACCTCACACCAGTAAGATGGCTAAAATTAACAAGTCAGGAAACAATGGGTGTTGGCAAGGATGCAGAGAAAAGGGAACCCTCCTATGCTGTTGGTGGGAAAGCAAGCTGGTACTGTCTAATATCTCTCTTACTCTCCCTTCTCTCTCCCAATCCTATAGGAGTTTTGCTTTAAAAGGGTAGAAGAAAAGGTCAGATTTCCCATCAGTGGTGGGGAGATGTCTCCTGATATCACTCTGAGGAAAGCTTTGAATCCAATGAGATTGAATATTGGAATTTTAAATTATATGACTTTTTTTTAGAATGGAATCTTGCCATTTGCAATAATGTAGATGGAGCTAGGGAGCATTATGTTAAGCAAAATAAGCCAGTCAGAGAAAGACAAATACCAAACAATCATAGGGGGAGAAAAAGAGAGATGCAAAAACCAAGAAGCAGACTCTTAACTCTAGAAAACAAACTGAGGGTTACCAGAAGGGAGGTGGGCAGGGGGTGGGGGGAAATAGATGGTGGGGATTAAGGAGTGCACTTGTGTTGAGAATTGGGTGATGTATGGAAGTGATGAATCGCTATATTGTACACCTGAAACTATCGTAATACTCTATGTTAACTTGCTGGAATTTAACAAAAAACTTAAAAAAATAAAAAACACATAAATCTTAATGAACAAATAAATAAATTACATGACTTTTTAAATAACTGATTGTGACCAGTGACCAGAAAGCTATGACATCTGGTCAAGATAGTTTTAAGGTATTCGTTACATAATATGAAAGGGATATCAGAAGTAGCAGAGTTGAAAGCAATGATGAGAAGGAACAAAAGTTCCATAATTGTGAACCCATTGAGACCACAGAGATAGAGGCCAGTAAACAAGTTCCATCTCCTAAAAATTCAAGAATACATGATATACAGAGTATGCTTGATAATAACTAGCTCTGTGCTGCTACCATCTGAGGATTATGTGTCCTTTTGTTTGTTTTGTTTTGTTTTGTTTGGGGGTTTTGGGCCATTTCCTTTCTGAAGACCAAATCCTTAGGAATCACAGCTTTCCCTTTGCTACTTTTTCAAGTATTCTAATAATACAGCCCCCAGTGAAGAACTTTCCTATTGAAACCCCACAGTACCTAGCAGTGTTTCTTGCATTGTGCCTACTTACATAAATATTTGCTTCTGGCAGATTTTACCAAAGGACAAAGGAGTATCAGGATGCAAGCTATCTATGGAGTTCGACAAATTACAGGCCCAGCATCTCACTTATTATCCACACTTGACTAATTTCATGTAAATTCTCACTCAGTGTTTTCTGTTGTTAATACTTGGTTCTTGTACCTGATTTCCTTTTCAGCTTCATCTGTGGGTTTATACTGTCTTCTCTTGATCGTGTAATCTTATTTTTATTTACCAACCTATTTATCTCCTCTCCTAGGGTATTTAAGGAAGTATCATCCTTCCTGAGTGTTTGCCCCTCACCACCACCCACCATCACCAATCCAGAAAAAAAATCCTCCTGATTCAGTGGCCTCCATGGCCTCAGTATGGATTATCCCTGAACTTGCTTCTTCCCCTTGTGAATTAGCTCAGCTCCCCTAAACTGTCTCTCCTCTCTACCTCTTGTATCTCTTGTCCCTCTCTCTAACAATCTTTCCAGCTAGAAATTCTATTGCTTCTTCAGATGCACACATACACGCAAGCTCTCGTCCTAACCCAGCTGAGACTGCTCATGAAATGACATGTGGTTTTAGGACAATTGTTTATGGATCTCAGCAGATACTAAAAATCTCTCACTGTAGTTAATAAAAAATTGTATGGAACTTTTCAATTTGCTTAGTCATTTCAGAGTCTAGTGGTTCTATTTATTCATAGAAATTAAAACATATTCTTGAATCCAGCTGTAATATAAAATAAATCTAAGCTAAGTATTCACTTCAAAATACATTGCAATAGTCATTTAACTCTGAATACCTTCATATTTCTACTTTATAAAACAATTCTAAATGATGTGTAAATATTGTGGTCTCAATGCAGTTTTAGTCAACTTATTTTCATGAGCTATACTCATATAGCTTTAATAAGAATCAAGGACATTAAAAATGGCAAATGTAAACAACATATTTAAATTTTTCATTTGTTTTCCTTCCTTTTTGAAATTCTCTCCTTCCCTTATTTTGGTGACCTGGGTATCTCTTCTCTACATGTGTGGTCACTTTTCAATTTCAGTCGGTTGTTTTATTCTCTATTCATCTCTTAAATGTTGATTTCTTTCAATGTTCCATATTGGGACCTCTTTTCACATTATAAGATCTCATGGGTGATCCATCCACTCTTATGACTATGCACAGTATCGATATACAATGAATCTGATGCTGGAAATAGCTATGTAAATAAAGTGAAGTCTTTCATTCAGTTTGTATTCTAGTTAGTGACGGTACAAATAAATATATCGATTGGCAATAAGTGCTATAAAAAATAAAACAAGTTAAGAGAACACGGTGCTTTTTTACAGAAGAGTGTCACTAAAGGCTTTAGCAGGATCGTAACATTGGGTTGGGACTTGAATGAAATGACAAAGTGAGCCATGTAGATATCTGGAAGATATATATTCCTGGCATAGAGAACAGATAGTGCAAAGGCCCTGAGGCAAACACATGCCTGGTAGGTTTAGAGAACATCAAGACCAGTATGGTGGGAGAAGAATGAGTGAGAGGAGAATATTAGATAAGACAATGAAGTGGGGACTTTATCTAGAACCTCAAAGGCCATCATTAGTTCTTGTCCTTTCACTCTGATTGAAATGGGGAGCCATTTTATAATTTTCATCAGGGACATGGCAGGATATGGCTTATAATCTTTTACACATTTTTAAAAGATTTATTTATTTGTGTATTTGAGAGAGAGAGAGCATGTAAGCTTAAGTGGGGGGAGGGGCAGAAGGAGAAGGAGAGGGAGAGAATATCTTAAGCAGACTCCCCGCTGAGTGCAGAGCCTGATGTGGGGCTCAACACCATGACCCTGAGGTCATGACCTGAGCTGAAATCAAGAGTCAGACGCTTAACTGAGCCACCCTGGTGCCCCATTACACTTTTTAAAACCTATAAATTATATATATTTAAGGTATAAAACATGGTTTGACATACATATACAGAGTGAAATGATCACCACAATCAAGCTAATAAACATACCACTTTCTCACAGTTACCATATTGTATGTGGCAAAAGTACCTGAAATCTACTCTCAGCAAATTTCTAGTATTCAGTACAATATTATTAACTATGGTTATCATGCTGTACATCATATCTCTAGACTTACTCATTTCACATAACTATAACATTGTACTCTTTGACCAGCATCTCCCCATATCCCTCATCCCCCCACCCTTGGCAAACCATTTTACGCTCTGCTTCTATGTATTCAATGTTTAAGATTTCACATGTAAGTGAGATTATGCAGTTTTGTTTTTTCTTTTTGTATGTGGCTTATTTCATAATGCAGAATGTCCTCCAGTTTCATCAATATAGCTATGCTTTAAGAGTCGCAATGACTAATTTGTAATAGACCTTGGTGAGGATTCAAAGCTAGAAGCAGAAAGACCAGTTGGGAAACTGTTGCTATAATCCAGGTAAGAAGGAGTGATGATTTGCCCTAGGTTGGTAGCAGTGAAGTAGGGAAAAATTAGGACATTGAGAATAAACTTCAAACTTTGAGCTGACTGGATTGTGGTTTGTTTACTTGTTTGGATGAAGGTAGGGGCTCAAAGATGATTCTTCATTTTTTGACCTGTCCAACTAGTTAAGTCTATGTCTGTATCCAGACCTCTAGATCCACATAAATACAAATCCCCTACCCACTGAATTACTTCCACTGGTTGTCCCAGGACATCTCAGATTCAAAAGTAAACTCATCTTCCTCTAAGTTACTCCTTCTTTGAATAAATTGCATGTCCATCCACCGAATGTCCATATGCTTTTTTCCTCACCCTCTCCCAATCTAAGTATTCCACAGATCTTACTGAAAACATAAAATATCTTCTGTTTGTCCATTTCTTTCTCCACTCTCCTTCCCTTTGCTGCCTTATTTCATGTCCTCAGCCATTGCCTGGACTATTGCAGTACTTACGTAACTGATATTGCTACTACAACTGATATTGCTCAACCATTTCTAATAGATTCGTAGCACCCAGTATAGCGCTTAATAAAAAGTAAGTAATTAATTTTGTTGAATTAAATTTATATACGAACTCCTGGATGATGATCATATATGTCAACTCAGGTGGACCATGGTACCCAGATATTTGGTCAAAACTTAAATCTAGATGTTGCTGTAGGGGTATTTTTAGATGAGTTTAATATTTTAAAAAGTGGACTTTGGGTAAAGAAGATGACCTTCCATAGTGCAAGTGGGGGAGTGAGCCTCATCTAAGAGATCAGTTAAAAGCCTTAAGGACACAAAGACTCATGCCCTGAGAAAGAGAGATTTTTGCCAGCAGACTGCCTTTGGACTTGAGCTGCACCAACCGTTTCTTGAGTCTATAGCTAGTCAGCCTACCCTGCAGAATTGGTCTTGCCAACCTCAGCAGTTGTATGGTTATATGAAGCCATTGTGATTGTGTGTGTGTGTGTGTGTGTGTGTGTGTGTGTAGGAACCAATAATATATATATATATTCTGTTTCTCTGAAAAATACCTGGCAAGTACAACCTGTGCATCAGGGCATAAAATTTCAGTGACAGATCTAATAATACTTCATCCTACAGGCTGACGTTATTTAAAAGTATTTATAATAATCTCTTACTCTGGGACACAGCCAGTTGAAATTCAACTTGGAAACAGAAATTAAAGGAACCACACAATTTACCAGCACTTCATAGCACCAATTAGCAAGACACTTGCTCAGATTAGCAAGTCCCTTTCCTGAGCCTACTTCCAATTGGCACCCCCCAGTAGAGTCAACTAACCCAACCCACTTGCTGACTCTGCTGCAAAAGGAATATATGACCTTCGATATATATCTTGGCAATGAAGCATCAAGCCAGTTCGAGCACTACCAATATTTTAAAAGTGTACCCTGCTTCTAGTAAATTTCAGTTTTTTGCCTTACTACATGACATCAAGATCTCCCTTTATGGTCCAATTCTTGCATTTGGGTCACGGTTTTGCTTTTCAAGAGTCTTTGCCTCATAAATTTCTCTCTCTCTCTCTCTCTCTCTCTCTCTTTCTCTTTAGTGTTTTTGCCCCCAGATACTAGAGTTCTAACCTTGAATCATTTCTGTCTTCAGTCAGTCTCTTCTGAGACTGTGTTTCTTATCTGGCAATCTATCTGCCTGATGTCTGTTTCTGGAACTCCTTGATGCCAGGTCTCCCTGAGTCTACACTTCCTTACCATATATACCCTAGCCTCATGGATTTATCGACTCTCAGTGTTCTCAATGTCCTTTTGTGCCTTTTGCCCATCCTACTACTTGCTGGTTGTACGTCAGTCCTGACAGGGAGTGTCATGGCTGCAATTCAAGGAGCTGCCACCAGCTAGCTGTATAATGGCACACATGCTAGTAGGGGACAATTGTCTGAGAGGGTAGGCAATTTTGTCAGGGGAGAGAGAGAAAAATTCATACATGTGACCCAGGTTATAATGTTTCAGATATATCTTATATATTAACATGAAAGTGCTAATGTACAGATTTTATCTAACTTATCTCACTGTCGCTGAAGAAGATCAGCCAAATAGAAGTGCTTATTAGAGTTGGAAATCCAGAATCAACCTCTGAAAAACAAATGTGTGAGGACAAAAAGGCAAAATACCTGATTTTACAAGCATGCTATATAGTAGATGCACCAAAAGGCACAACATCAAGAGAATAGGAAGATGAAACTACAGATCTGAAGACTTCTGACACATCAGGCTGTATTAAAGCCATTGAATAGGTTATGTACACTAAAGGACAATGAAAGAGACAGAAGGAGATGCTAAAAGTTGGAAAAGTTTGAGTGGGCCATTGAGAATTCATGTTCCGGTGCCCACATTTTTCTTCCCTTAATATTTAAATGCCCTTTCACCGAACAACTTTAAGCCTCATCTCCCCTAGAGAAACAACATAATACTAGTGATTTAGAAAACTGATCTCTAAACATTTTTGACTACACTCCTAGATCAGTTTGTGGCTTTTTTTTTTTAAAGTAATCTCTACCCCCAAGATGGGGCTTGAACTCATAACCCTGTGTTTGAGAGTCGCTTACTGTACCAACTGAGCCTTACCTGTAAGCACCCTTACAATCCTAAAGCAGTTTTTAAAAAGCACATTTAATATACGTATTCATATTTATAAGTTGTAGACATAATAGGTACGTTAAGAAACTTCAAAAAAGGCTTATACATAGATATGGTTAAGTTTAGGAAGTGTTATCAAATATCATACAGATACTTCATGGTTCTAAACATTGTTGAAATGTTGGTACAGATTTATGTTAATTTTTTTAAGATTTTTTATTTATTTATTTGACAGAGAGAGATCATAGTAGGCAGAGAGGCAGGCAGAGAGAGGGGAAGGGAAGGAAGCAGGCCCCTGCTGAGCGGAGAGCCTGATGCGGGACTCCATCCCAGGACCCTGAGATCATGACCCGAGCCGAAGGCAGCGGCTCAACCCACTGAGCCACCCAGGCGCCCCAGATTTATGTTAATGTTTAAAGTGGGTAGTTTTTAAGGTTTTGCTAATCAGTATAGCTTTATACTATCAATACATAGCTCAGGACACACTGTACATTAGAAGTGGGAGTCATTCATTGTTAATGATAGTGTATGTACATCTGTGTTTCACGTAGATTCCAGAAAACTTTAAAAATACATCTTGGCCACCTTCCAACCAGATCTGTTTGTGCCATCATTTTCACTCTGTTTATGAGTGGCCAAAAAGAAAAACAACCGGTACTAGAACTGTCAGCCCCAACTCTTCTTGTTGGTTTGTGCTTACATTTCAGGATCACCTATAATCAAAGTATTCTTAAATAAATAAACAACTTGCCCGTTGAAAACTGCATAATAGGGGCACCTGGGTGGCTCAGTCGTTTAAGCATCTGCCTTCTGCTCAGGTCATGATCCCCAGAGTTCTGGAATCCAGCCCCACATCTGGGTCTGGCTCCCCATTGTGTGTGTTGGGGGGGGTCTGCTTCTCCCTCTACCCTCCCCACACACTCGCACACACACTCATGTATGAGCTTCCTCTCTCAAATAAATAAATAAATAAAATCTTTTTTTAAAAAAGGAAACTGCATAATGTAATCCACAAATGCACTAAAATGAGCACACGGAAATGGGAACATGTGGCAATATGCCAAAAGCAGCAGAGCATTATTCCCTTCTCCAAAGAGGGAAATGCCCAGGGTTCCCTGGGACAGGCCATGTACTCAGTGTAATGTTTGAGCATCTGACACGCACATCTAGTGAGAGTACCTGTGCCAATCTATAATATGAAATATTGGTACCTGTTAGCTTTTTGTTTTCACTTAAATATGTAATTTATTATTAACTTCTAGAACCCAAGTGACCTTCTTGCACACTTGCTAGTGTAAATGTATCCACCTTTTTTTTTTTAAAAGTTTGTTTATTTATTTATTAGTAATCTCTGTACTCAACATGGGGCTCGAACTCAAAACCCTGAGGTCAAGCCTTCCATGCTCCTTCAGCTGAGCCAGTCGGGAGCCCATGCATGAATTCACTTTAAAGATCATGACTTTAGAGCATGGATTTACTGTGGTAGATCTGGGTTTCCGTCTCAGTTCCACTGCTTACCAGCTCAGCGAACTCAGGCAGACACGACTTCCCTAGGTCTCGTTTTTCTCGTCTATAAAATGTAGATGTGACCATGTTTATTTCACAGGGTTGCAAGAATCAAATGAGATAATGGGTGTATAACAATTGTGGCCAACTTCAGTACATAATTAATACATGGCTTATTTTGTCCATTATTAGCAGGATTATTTTTCTAGGCTCAAAATCTCCAGAAATGCATCACTAAGGAGGGAAGGGAAATGCCTTGTGGATAATAGAATCATCTTAGAGGACAGCCATTTGGGATGAGATTCTCTCTAACATTGGCCATGCTTAAGGGATCCATGAGCTCACAGGGAATAAATCAATTGAATAACTCCATTGATTCCTGGAGAGAACATTTTCACCACTGTTAACTTTCTGGGATACCGTACATTTCTCTGGCTTGTTTATTGTCTGATTGGTACTTCTCAGAGAGGTAAATTCATATCGACTTGCTTAATCTTATTCTTCATCTTTGCTTTCTATTTCAAACCAAAGTTTTAAAGATTTAGCAAGGGTTAAGACACTTAGTAGATGAATTTCAGTCATTTTCCCTCTATATATCAATTATAACTGATTAAACATTTTTTCTTGATAAACTTCCGAGTCACTTTGCTCAGTAACACATGACACCAGTGAAATTTGTGTTACCCTCGCAATCTAATTTTTCAGTGCTAATGTTTCAGTTGCCTCTTCATGACTTTCCCTGGTGCGTTTCAGCAAAAACAACCCCAAGGGAGGAAACACAACTCTTGTTTCACACAAGCTGTATATTAAATTATTCTGCCGCCCTACAGTTCATTATTGTCAAATACTGTGTATACTGTTTTTGTACTACTTCTGATTCACTGGGATTTAGTCAGACAAAAGAGTGAAATCTTGCTCTCATGAATTGTTAAATTCATTTTGAAAACCGGTGAATTTGATCATGAGAGGCTACTCAGTAAGTTTCTCCCCTTTCAAAGACCTCCCTCACAAATAAGTATTGTTATTTCTGTTCCTGCTTCATCTCCCGGAGGATCCCTGATGCGACATTTATCACCAATCCTGCCTCAGGTGTCACTAGGTCACCATACGAAGTTGGGGGGGGCTTTTGATACCAAAGTAACAAAAAAGAAAGAAACAATCTGAAACACTTCACATTTTAGGGAAAACATCTCTTTGAAAGAGTGAACCATTTGGGAAGCCCTAACCTGTTCCATGGCCTCCAGCTCAGAAAAAAATTTGCCTACACTGGTTTAATATTCTCACCTCATGTTATTAACACAAACGAAGTCTGTCAATTAGCAGTATCTTTGGATTAACCAGACTTCTCTTTAAATAATTCAAACAGCGGAGTCGACAAAGGGGGATGATGAGCCATCCATGCATGAAGAGGGATTTGAAGCAGGTTGTTTCCTTCTTCTTCTTCTTCTTTTTTTTTTTTTTTTTTTTTAGGTTGTTTCCTTCTTGACGCTGGGGTGGAAGAGAAATTATCTGAAAGAAAGGCAGAACAGTTTTATTAATAGCAAATAAAATAGATAATTTTGGATCAAGCAGCAACTTTAAGAAGCAGGTCCGGCCTGCTTGGAATCCCACAGTAGGGGGCAGGGGTTGTATTTAAGGCAGACTGAGGGCACCAAGTTTTAGGTAGCTCTGAGGACACTGGTATGTGTCCCAAATCAAAGACAACCCCCCTTGCTTGTCTTAGCAATGTACCTTGAACTGACCCTTCGCCTTGGAAAAGGGTGAAAAAATAAGAGAATCCTGACCCTTTATTTCATGATCCAAAACCAGGACCTACAACTGAGTTGACCATTATGTTCTGGGCTTGGAGGTCGACCTGGCTACTCATTCAGTAAATTGTCTTTAAAATCTGAACGTGGGAGCCCACCCATTTCCTTAGATTGAAGTCTCCCTCAATTCCTGTGTCCTGATCCTTTCTGGGAAGATATAAATGAAGATCTTGTTCATATTCTAAAGGTGAATATTTACGATTATTGTATCCATAAAAAAAAAAAACTGTATCGAATCTATTAAGGTCAAAATTGTTCTGTATTCTGCCTACTGAGATTTTCCAAGGAGTGTATGTGGAGTGGTTGAATATTCTTTGTAAATGTTTGGTCCACGTGTCTCACATTGTTAGTCACCTTGTTCTCCCTTCTAATGAATTGCGACCTGAGAGGCTGGGAGATTGAATTTGTCCCCATTCTGGGGACAAGCTAAGAAAGCCCGCTGAGAGCCTCCGGTACTGTGTATCATTTTGATGTTTGAGGTAAAATACCAAAATAAATTGGTTCCCCAAAGAAAGATATCAAATGCATACTAAAGAACTCTTGCCGTCTGCCATTCCCATCAAACGCCCAGCGATGCTGCCATAAAAGTGACTGATTTGTATTCCCTTGTATCATCTCGTGTGTTCTCCCTCTCCACCCAGCCCATCTGGCGGGTTTCTGCAGACAGTACCCTGCACAGTTACTGTGAATGGAGCATGGCCTGTTGGGGAAGAAAATCAATAATCAGTTTCTTTTGCTCTTTCTATTGGAGGCAGGCATGCTCTGCTCCATTGAAGAAACCATCTCGTAGATTACATAGTAACTTTCATTACCTTAAGCTTTTTATAAGACTTAACCTATAATGGCTTGGTTTTCCTCCTTCAGTTCTGCCTCATTCCTATTGCTCCTTTTTGTCTCTCTTGTATGCTCCCAGGCAATATCTCTTCACTATTTTAGGCACTTTCTTTATTTCTTTCAGTCTAGAAATGCTAAACCATGTGTTAACAGTTTACCACAAACCTCTTTTTCCTCCTTTTCAGTAATAACTACAAGAGAGTCTTCCCCACCCTGCTTGCACACACCAAGTTTTGTTGGTTTTTATGTGTATGGGTAGTAAAGTCTTAATGACCCAAAGTACATTCTGCCAGTGAAGTCTTATATCATGTTTTCAATGGTAATTCTCTTAGTTTAGGACAAGAATGGATGTCGAACCAACTTGGTTTATGAACTTCCAGCTCTCTGTCAGTCTGTGTCTACGGACTTCGATCAGGGGCTGGATTTAAAGAGATAGCGCCACCCTGAACATTTCAGCAGCAGGAAGAAATCGAATGACTGGGAAACTAGGAGATGGTCTTGATTATGTCTCAGTGGGAAGCTTTCTGTTTCACAGCTCAATGTTTCGATCCCAGACTGAACAGATGCTCTCTCACTTGACTTTCAAAAGAAGGAAATCTGTGCTTAATGGGTATGATTTTTCCTTTGAAGATGATGAAGTTCTAGAACTAGACAGTGGTGATACTTGTACAACACTATGAATGTACTAAATACCGTTGAATTGCACACTTTGAAATGGTGAATTTCATGCTCTGTGTATTTTGAGACAATAAAAAAAAAGGAAAAAACTCTAGAGAAAAAAGAACAGGACCAAAATTACAAAGAAAATCAAGTCCCCCTTGGTAACCCCCAACTGCCCTTTTCCTACTCATCTGCAAATCTCTAGCCCTCCTTTCCCTAACTATAGGATGATTTTTGCTCTCTCTGTCTATACAGAGACACTTTTTTCTGTTTCTTTCAGGTCTGCCTTTCTGACTCAGTGCTGTGTTGTCCAGGTCACATCTACATTGTCTCCTCAACCTTGCCAATAATCATATAAATTCTCAATCCATTTATAGTGTAAGAACATACCCACCCTTTGGATGCCAGTGTTTCTACTGAAATGGCTCTGTCTTTTCCAGAAAGTGATCAGTGTGGAACACACTAGTGGAAACCAGGAAGATTGTGGCATCGCGTGTTATTGTTAAAGAAGCATAGGGTTTGGAATCAAAGGAATCCACCCTACGACTTAGTATATGCCATGGTAAAAGTGAATTATCATGAGCCTCAATTTTTATCTATAAAAATGAGAGAACACCTGTCTCAGAGGGGAGTTGTAACCTATAAAGATGAATAAGTTTAAAATGGTGTTACGTACAAGACACAGTCGATAAATATGAGCTCCATCTCCTGTGTCATCTAGCTCTGTCACTAATTAAATGTAGAGTCATCACCAAGTTCTTGAAGCTTCTTAGCTTCCATTTCCTCTGAGTAAAATGAGGGAGAAGAACAATGGCTTAACAGTAAGACAGAAGATGGCTAGATCTTGAACAACACCAAAAAGCTACACCTTTCTAAAATTCCTCTGGGTTATTTTCATTTTAAGCCATGCAGGACTCAGTTGCATGCAGACCCCTATCCTTATCATTCAATGAAGAACAGGTCCATTAGGTAATTATGTTCTATTTTACAGAAATCCAACTGGCAATTTCCAAAACGCACAGAATTAAATGTTATGATCTTGAATTATAAAAGCAAATCTACTGAGCACGTGTTTGTCTTACGGAGTAAACACTCAGAAAGATGGAGCTTCTTTTTATTTTTTATAGATTTTTAAAAAGATTTACGTATTTATTTGAGAGGGGAGAGAGCATGTGAGCATGTGTGAGTTGGAGAGGGGCAGAGGAGGAGACTCTCAAGAAGACTCCCCACTAGCGCAGAGCTCAACTCCATGACCCCTAAGATCATGACCTGAGTCAACTAGGAGTCAGACATTTAATCACCTGAGCCACGCGGGTGCCCCAGAAAGATAGAGCTTCTAAAATGTTTTGAATTTTTCTTGTTCAAGCCAGCCTAAATAGCCTCATCTTGGGGAGTCTTTCATCAAACTAGTTTACTCAACTTTTTTGTCCCACTAGGCTAACAGAAAATGCAGAATTTCATCATTAGATATTTTGAAGTTCTTGGAATAAAAATATATGCAAGTTAACAACAAATGTCTTTTATGCAAATATTTTTGTCCCAGTAATATATCCTGGTTGATTCTAAGTTACTTAAAAATTCCTTCTTTTGTCTACTTAACCACTCATGTGCAAAAATTGAACCAACAAAAAGTGTGTGATTTGTCAAACATTGTGTTTCTCTGCCCTTGTGGATTTTGTGGTCTCATAGAGCACATAATGTTAACACACCATACAAATTAATATAAAATCACACTCTAAGATATGCCACAAGTAAGGGTCCATGGAGTTATGAAACAGTATAATAAGAAGGTCAACCTAAAGCCATGGGTGTCAGGAAAGGGTTATTATTAGGTTATCTTTTCATAATGTCACACAGAAGCCTTCTCTTAACTTTTATATTCTAAGTTGGATAATGCTACCGCTGTTCATTCAGTCACCCATACTTGAATTTCACAATCATCATTGATCTTGCCTTCTTCCTAGACTTAGGCCACCTTCAATCAATCACTATAGCCTATCCTTCTGGACAATATCTCACACCTCTTAGCTTGTGTTTCCATTTCTAATATTGTTCCCCATAATTATTAGCTATTGCCCTCTGTTGGACTATGAGCATAGTGGTCGTTTTAGTGGGCCTGCTTCTGCCCTTTTCACTGTTCCAGTCCTTTCTAATCACTGAGGTCTGAGCAATCTTTATTAAATCGCTTCAGCGCCTACCCTAGCAGTCTGTCCCTAGCTTAGTGATTTTGATGTGTGGAGTGGTTAAAGCCACTGTCTCAACCCAGATTTTCACCCCTGTTTCCCTCTGCTTCCCTACACATACACAAGACTACAGCAATTTCTTACATACCCTCCGCATTTTCTATTTCTTCTAGACTCTACTGTTCCCTCTGCTTAGAGTGGCCTCTCCTCCTCACTTGTCTGCCAATGCCAGTCAGTTTTTAAAATCTATTTATTTATTTATTTGAAAGAGAGATTGAGAGAGGAAGAGCACAAGCACAGGCAGGATGAACAGATGGGGAGAGAGACCATACTCCCTGCTGAGCAGGGAGCCCAATGTGGGACTCAATCCCAGGTCCCTGGGATCATGACCTGAGCTGAAGGCAGATGCTTAATCAACTGAACCACCCAGGTGCCCCTATAATCCTTGTTTTCGAAGGTTTCATTCCAGAGCCACTTCCTCTGCTGGGCTTTGGGACTTCTCCCAAGTTGGTATTGATTTCCCACTCTTCTTGAGAACTCCAGGAACGTTTTGTTTATAGCACTTATGTGTTCTATTAGAATGTCTTGTTTCCCTTTGTAGACCATAATCACATAAAGACTTTTTCTTAGATAATTTATATCCACTGTAATGGTTAGTTTAGTTCTTTGGGCAAAGTAGGTGGTATAAGATATCTTTGTTGAGAAAATGAAACAAGAGTAAAATTGCCTGCAACTGTACTGCTATCGGAACAACTCCCCCTTAACTATAAGTGTTCTTTAAGTCTCCATTGGCCATCTCTGCTTTCCATAAATATGAGCTTAGCTACATATATTAGATATACAGATATGCAAATCTACAAGGCTTCAATATACACTCTTTTCATGAATAGAAAATCTATACAATTTATGTCATTCACTCACTTTTACTTTGCAGTCTGACTTTTAATCCACCCATTTTCCAATAGCAAAGGAGATGAAATGCTTTCTCCAGAGGCAATGCTGTGGATGCCCTGCTGTGAATCACTGAGAAAACAGCCTTGGAGCAGGAACTTTGCGGCATTTCTTCAAGTAGACTTTCCATAGGTCACTTCTAATGTTTGTGTATCTTTAACTCGTTTTCATCCAGTGAATTCATTTACATAGTGGACTAAAATTCAAAAAAGAAAAAAAAATGGTTCTGCTTTACAATTCATGGCATGATGCTTAAAACTTCAAAAATAGTTTGATTTATACAAAGACATAGGTCTCATTGGTTGGATGATGTTCAGTACCTTTTGACAAATAGGACCCAAAGCCAGTGAGTTTCCAAGAATAAAGGTAAAATGTCTCCCAAATTTATACAGAGATCACGGACTATATCTATATTACTATAGATTTATCATGTCCTAGAAGTGATCAGGCATTTCATGTTTTGTAGGATGGACATGAACTAACATGCAAATCTGCTCATCATTCTAGAGTCTGTAAGAAGTTTAACTAGCCTAGCTGAAGTTCTTTTTTGAACTGAGAAAGATTTAAATAAAAATGAAAACTAGTCCTTATAACATTGAAGCCCTCTGTATTGAAGTTCTCTGCTTTTTGTTTTTTCTACGGATTACCAATAGTCTTTGTTATGAAGGATACATCCCTTTCGGAATTGCAAAATAGGTTGCATGTTTCCTCTGGAACCCTCCTTCTGGGGTGCCTTGGTGTCTCAGTTGGTTAAGCAACTGCCTTCAGTTCAGTTCATGATCCTGGAGTCCTGGGATCGAGTCTCGCCTCGGGCTGCCTGGTCAGTAGGGAATCTGCTTCTCCCTTTGACTCTCTCCCCACTTATGCTCTCTCTCTCTTACTCTCATTCTCTCTCAAATAAATAAATAAAATCTTTAAAAAAGAAAAAAAAAGGTCTGTGGAACCCTCCTTCTGTCTCCCTTCCTTGGTGTCTTTCTCTTACTGCTGTCAGCTGTTATATAAGGTCCTTCACTGTGATAATCTTTTCCTTTCCAGCCCAGACTTAAACCACTTTTCCACATCAAAAATTATCCCATTTCTTAAGAAGTCACACAGATAAGTGCTTCTCAGCCTTTACTGTGCACGTGGGACTGGGTTGGAGCTCTCGATTCTACATTTCTGACCAACTTCTTGGTTAGCAGATCCTCACATCTGCTAGTTTGGGGACAGCACTTTGAATAGCAGGGTTTTAGGTGGCAGAAAAATATTTTAATCAACTTCATTTTGATCATCTAATAATGGCTTCAAAAGCTTTACTCTGTTCAGAAAAGTGTACATTGTTAAATCTTCAATAACTCATATGCAAATATGATATGAAATTTCAGAATACTACAGTAATACCCACGGGAGAAATATTAAGGGGACAATTGTCACTGAATGTCTCAAATCATGCAACAGAGTAGATGGATGCTTTGCTTACAAAAACAGCAGGGGGGACTCGGGCAGCAGATATTAATCACCCACTTTATGGATGAGGAAACTGAATTCTAGCAATATTAACTAACTGGTCTGAGGTCACGAAGATGGTAATTGAAACAGGTTTTGAATACTGATTTTTCTGACTAGAAAAATCCATGATCTTTCTAAAATGTAATTGCACCTACCTGATAACTAAAGAAATTTGTCAGAGTCATAGGCTGATAAATCCTTCAAAGGATTTTAAGATTCTAAAAATTTAAGTATCAGGTAGATGCAACTGGATTCTGAGGGGAGAGAAAACAACACTTGTTAATTCATTTTCTAATAATACACACACATGCACACGTGCATAATATTACTAAAAGCCAAAAGTAAAACTTAATATTCAAATAAATCTCTGAACTTTATATGCGGTGAAGTTGATTCAAAAAAGGTAGGAATGAACATTCAAAAGTCATAGCTGAATTTAAGTAAATAACTTGCTAAAAGGTAGTTTTGTTACTATTTTTTAGAGTTGTATGAATTTTTGTTCAACCTTTTATTTTCTTATCAGTTTGTAGACTTTCATTATTTATTTATTTAAAGCTTGACTCTTCTCTGAGTGTAATTTTAATATACTCTCTACTGAATTCTTACAATATAATTTGGAATAAAATTCAAGGAACAATAATGGCAGTATGATTCTAAGTCCAATGTACAACAGGCTGATCTCAAAATAGAGTCCAGAATAATGGTTCCCATTATCAGCTTTAGGAATGAAAGAGACCAAGAAATAAATAAGATGTAATGGGAAGAAAAAAAAAGTCAAGTTCATTTTATTTATTTCTCTGTATTCAGTCAGCCACGGCCATTTCTTATAGCTGAATAAATAAAGCAAAACATAAGAGCTAGTATCTTAAAACATGTATAGAATGCAGTAATAATCATAGGCAGCAATATTCTTTCAATTGAAATGACTGCAATTTTGTCGACATAGTTTTTCTCCGAAGTCAAATGTACCCATATTTTAAACCATTTTTCACATCCAGTCTGTTCTTCAATAGTTACAGGGCTCCATTAACAGGGAGACGAGAGGACAACATTCCTTTCAAACTTATTATATGACTTGGGTCAAGGGTTCCACCGAATCCTCATTGGGTTCAACTTATTATCTCCTCTCCAGGCCAGGTTCTCATGCAAAAATACTGAACTATGTCCAATGTGTAGAACTTCACATGTCTCAAGCAGGATCTGTTATTTTGCTGAAACGATGCTTTCTAAACCATTGAAATGGTGGGCTCACCCACATCCTGGCCCCTGAAGATTGCGTGGAACAGTTTCATTTCCACCTCAGATATACTTTGCTATCTTTTTTTAATGAGCTCATCATCCATAATGCATCTCTTTTCTCTTCTGGTCGTGAATTACCCTGGCCATCGTGGCCGGTTTCTCATTGCATTTGCTCACTCCTTCGATTTCTCTAACTTGCAAGTGTCCTTGGTAATGCCCTACCAGTAATTTTAGATCACCCGGCCACTGAGTGGAAATGAACAATCTCAGCAATTACCAGGCATCATTTTAACTACGTGAGGTCCACACAGGGATAGTCAACAACCTAAACTCAAGAAATGATACAAAGCAAATCATAGGTTATTTCAATCAAAGATACACATGCTATGTGACGTTTGTTCATTATACCAACATGATGTGAGGAGTGTCGTCAAATGTGTCCTATACTAGTCTGAAAATAAGATCCTTAAAGGCCATAAAGTTTAGTTGCAGTCTTTGTAGTTATGTTCTTTTTAAAAAAATTTTTTTTAAGATTTTATTTATTTATTTGACAGATAGAGACCACAAGTAGGCAGAGAGGCAAGCAGAGAGAGAGAGAGGAGGAAGCAGGTTCCCCGCTGAGCAGAAATCCTGATGTGGGGCTCAACCCTAGGACCCTGGGATCATGACCCAAGCCGAAGACAGAGTCTTTAACCCACTGAGCCACCCAGGCACCCCCAATTGTATGTTCTTATGTTTGAGATTGAGTCAGAAAGTGCTCTTTTTCCATGCGAGAATGGTAAAATGAATACATCTCCTCATAAATGATCATGAAGGCAGGTAGAAAGCCTACCAAACATACTCTCATACTGTTGAATGGAATCAGTGTTATTTGAAATATATTAGAACAGCAGCCTATTAAACTCTAAAAAGGAATGTATATAGTAGCTTCATCCAATGTGGCAAACTGACCTAACACCAAACTGGGCTCGAAGGACATATAAATACTGAATAAAATATAGCTATTCTTTAAAAGATTTTTATTTATCTATTTGAGAGACAGAGAGAGAGAACAAGCAGAGGGAGGGTCAAAGGGAGAGGGAGAAGCCAGCTCCCCACTGAGTAGGGAGCCCAACAGAGGGCTCAAAACCAGGACCATGAGATCATGACCCAAGCCAAAGGCAGACACAACTAACTGAGCTACCCAGGCACCCCATAGCTATTTTAATAATCATGAAGCTTGAAAGAAAAATTCCCAGCAGACAGAAGTCTAAAAAGAACTCAAGTTATCAGCTCCTCCCTGTTCAACAGACAGCCCCATTTTCTGATGCATTGTCAGCCATGGACCCAAGACACCATGGTGAAAGTCAGAGTAAACAGATTTGACTGTATTGGGCTTTTAACTCTGGCAAAATGTATATTGTCACCATCAATGACCCCTTCGTTGACCTCAACTACGTGGTCTACATATTCCAGTATGATTCCACCCATAGAAAATTCAATGGCATACTCAAAGCTGAGAATGGGAAACTTGTCATCAATGGAAAGCCCATGTCCATCTTCCAGGAGCGAGATCTCACCAACATCAAATGGAGTGATGTTGGTACTGAGTATGTTGTAGAGTCCAGTAGGGTCTTTACCACCATGGAGAAGACTGGGGCTCCTTTGAATTGTGGGGCCAAGATGGTCATCATCTCCGCCCCTTTTGCCTATGCCCCCATGTTTATGAGGGATGGGAACCATGAGAAGTATGACAACTCCCTGGAAGATTGTCAGCAATGCCTCCTGCACCAACTGCTTGGCCCCTCTGACCAAGGTCATCCAAACAACTTTAGCATCATGATCCACGGTCCACGTCTTCACTGTCATACAGAAGACCATGAATGGCCCCACTCGGAAGCTGTAGCATGATATCTGAGTGGCTGCCCATGACATCATCCCTGCTTCCACAGGTGCCACAAAGGCTGCAGGAAAGGTCATCGCTGAGCTGAATGCAAAGCTCACTGGCATGTCCTTGCATGTTCCCACCCCTAATGTGTCATTCATGGATCTGACCTGTTGCCTGGAGAAAGCTGCCAAATAGGATTACATCAAGAAGGTGGTGAAGAAGCAGGCATCAGAGGGCCCCCTCATGGGCATCCTGGGCCATACTGAAGACCAGGTTGTCTCCTGCAACTTTAACAGTGACACCCATTCCCATTCTTCCACCTTTGATGTTGGGGCTGGCATTGCCTTCCATGACCACTTTCTCGAGCTCATTTCCTGGTATGACAATGAATTTGGCTACAGCAACCAGATGGTCGACCTTATGGTCTACATGGCCTCCAAGGAGTAAGTACCACATGGACCAACCAGCTATAGCAAGAGCAAGAGGAAGAGAGAGGCCCTTGGCTGCTGGGGAGTCCTTGCTTCAACTCATCACCCAACACACACTGAGACTCTCCCAACCTTTATACAGTTTGCATCCCTGACTCCCTGAAGAAGGGGAGGGACTTGGGGAGCCTCTACGTTGTCATGTACCATCAACAAACATACTGTGTCCAGCCAAAAAAAAAAAAAACACACACACACACAAAGGACTCAAAACCAGGGGGATATAGATTAGCTAGTTATTATGGTGATGTAAGGGCTCTCTGAACGACATATCTAACAAGGATTCCACAAGTAGAAGATAAGAAGTGGGGGAAAAACAGCAGTGAAAAGAGGGGAAAATTTAAGAAAGATATGAATACTCAGGTCGAAATGGATCCAATGGAGATGAATCAAACTAAAGTGACCTGTAGAAAAAAGGTAAGGAAACTGTAGAATAGCAAATGCAAAGGAAAAGATTACAAATAATCCAAAGAAGGATATTTTCCCCCAATAAAATGGCAATCATGTGGACCATAGATTTCGTTATCAACAACACACACCAGGAGGCAGTGGACATCTATGATTCGACAGCTGAGGGAAAATAACTGCCCACCTAAGGCTGCTAAATATTCAAGAGTGAATATGAAAAAAGACATTTTCAGACAGCCACTGAATGAATTTACCACTCACAAATGCTTACTGAAAGCGTGTCCAAAGATTATTCTAAAATGAAAAAGAGGCTGACTCTTGAAAGAAGTAATGGAAATGCAAAAGGACAGTGGTGAACAAGAAGTGGGCACATATGTGAGGAAAGCTTATGAGGCATCACTTGTAAAACATATACTATGAGGACTACTTTGGGCCAAGTTTAAAAACAAGCTGGGACCTCCACTTCTGGGAAGACAGAGGTGGATTTTCCCTATCCCTCCTGCTAAGTACAACTAAAAATGCTGGACATTATATATAAAACAAACATATAAAGACTCTGAAAGGTGGAAAAGAAAGCAAGTCAGTTGTGGACTTTTGCAACCAAAGAATGGCACACTGCTGAGTTCTCAGATAGAAGGATAGATACTTGATAAAAAGACATAGAAATAGATACATCTCTATCCCATGAATATCAACAGGAGCAGACAAAAAAGCTTTAGCTAGACTTATTGTCTCTAGCCAAAGAACCAGGAAGGGGGGAGCTTAATAAGACAAAAACCTTTTAGACAACAACCAGTCTACTGCATTCAAACACCACAGAAGAAATTGTAACCTGACTCCCACCCATGAAAGCAAAGGTGGAAGGGGGAAACAAGACACCCACTCTCACGAAGCTCTAACAAGGTTCTCCAACACCACTGATTAGATGGTTCAGAGAAAGCCATATTAAAAGCAGGGACTTTTATCCCCACAGCCTGTTAATCAATCCCACCCCCCATGGTGTCAGAGGGTATGATGTGGGGAGCCTGAGCTTACACTCCACCCACTGTCCATGAGGCATTGTGCTCCCTCCCTGCTGGAGTTGTCTAAGAGGAGGTCTAGTGGAGAGTCAGGACATTTACCATTTTGTAGAAGAAAGGAAGTGAACCCACCCTGTGGTGTCAGTGGGAACCACATGGCTGGAAGTCCAATCCTATCCAACAGAAATGAGTGCACCCCACTCCAATGCCGGTGTTGGTGGAAACCAAGCTGGGAACCTTTACTTATACTCCCTTATGGTAATAAGGCAGCACTTACTCCTCTGTCAAAGTAGTGTCAGAAAAAAGAGAAAGTCAGCAAAAGGCCCTTGGCTGCTGGGAGTCTTCAGGAAAAAAAAAAATGAAGATTTCAATAAGAAAATTAAAAATGAAGATTTCAGTAAGATCCAGGGCCTCATAAGATAATATGAAAATGCCCAGCTTTCAATAGAAAATCAATCATCACACTATGCACTAGAATGATCTCAAACAGAATGAGAAAAGACAATCAGTAAACACTAACATCGAGATGAAAGAGATGTTAGAATTATCTGAAGGAAAAAAATGGCACCCCCTTAAATATATACCCAGCAAAAGTACCCTTCAAGAATAAAGAAGAAATCAGACATTCTCAGATGAAAGACAAACTAAGAGAATTCCTTGCCAAGAAACATGCTCTGAAAGAATGGCAAAAAGAAGCTCTTTAAACAAAAGGGAAATGATAAAAGAGAGAAGAACCCTGAAGCATCAAGAGAGAAGAAAGAACATGGCAAGCAAAAAGCTGGGTAAATACAATAGCCTTTTCTCTGTCTGAGTTTTCTAAATTATATTTGCTGGTTTTAAAAAAAAAAAAAGTATAACACTGGTATCATTTTAAATGTAAACCAGAGAAATATTTAGGACAATTATGTTATAAAAGGGGAAGGGAAATGAGACACGAGAAAAGAACTATTCTAAAATTAAAAGTTTCCCGTACCCCTGGGGATAAAAATATATGTTTATAAAAAATAAAAAATTAATTTAAAAAAAAAGTCACTACACCATAAAAATATTTATGCTCAAGGATTAATTTCATTCAGACCATGTTCCTTGAATACAATGTGGTCATAGAACAATAGGAAAGAGACAATAAATATCTAAAATGATTATAGAGATTAGGGGTGCCTGGATGGCTCAGTCAGGCAAACATCCAATTCTTTTTTTCTCTTCTTCTTTTTTTTATTATTTGTTTAAATTTCTTTTCAGCGTAACAGTATTCATTGTTTTTGCACCACACCCAGTGCTCCATGCAATCTGTGCCCTCTCTAATACCCACTACCTGGTTCCCCCAACCTCCCACCCCCCGCCCCTTCAACCCAATTTCCCTCAACTCCCTTCTCCTCTCCATCTCCCCATTTCCTCTATGTGATTTGTTATGCTCCACAAATAAGTGAAACCATAAGATAATTGACTCTCTCTGCTTGACTTATTTCACTCAGCATAATCTCTTCCAGTCCTGTCCATGTTGCTACAAAAGTTGGGTATTCATCCTTTCTGATAGAGGCATAATACTCCATAGTGTATATGGACCACATCTTCCTTATCCATTCGTCCGTTGAAGGGCATCTTGGTTCTTTCCACAGTTTGGCGACCGTGGCCATTGCTGCTATAAACATTGGGGTACAGATGGCCCTTCTTTTCACTACATCAGTGTCTTTGGGGTAAATACCCAGTAGTGCAATTGCAGGGTCATAGGGAAGCTCTATTTTTAATTTCTTGAAGAATCTTCACACTGGTTTCCAAAGTGGCTGCACCAATTTGCATTCCCACCAACAGTGTAAGAGAGTTCCCCTTTCTCCACATCCTCTCCAACACATGTTGTTTCCTGTCTTGCTAATTTTGGTCATTCTAACTGGTGTAAGGTGGTATCTTAATGTGGTTTTAATTTGAATCTCCCTGATGGCTAGTGATGAAGGCATCCAACTCTTGATTTCAGCTCAGATCACAATCTTGGAGTCCTGGGATCAAATCCTGTGTCATGTTCTGTGCTCAGCAGGGAGTCTGCTTGAGGATTCTCTCCCTTGCACTCTGCCCCTCCCCTCACTCACACACTCTCTCTAAAATAAATACATCAATCTTTAAAAAATAAAACAATCATGGAGATTATAAAAATAAATATGAACCATGATGAAATCACAAAATAATATTTAAAAATCAGATTTGTAAAAATAAAAAAACAAATAGAATTTACTTTTTTCTAAATGAATGATTCAAACAAATCATAAAGGAAATGGTTATATAGTTGTAATTGAATAATCACAAAAATACTACATATAGCAATTTACTATACAGTTATAGTAATTAAAACAATGTGATATTGGCAAAATGAAGCAATTAGGCTAGTGAAATGGAACAAAGCCAAATGTATATGCACATATTTATATGTATATGAAAATTTAGCATATAACAGAGATGATATTTAGTTAGGAGAGCAAAAGTTTTTCGGTACATGGCATTGGATCAGTTGAGTATATATGTATATGAAGAAAAATAAAATGGGATCCCTACATCACATAATAATAAAAACCAATTCCAGATGGATTTAAAGACCTAATGTGAAAAAAAAAAAAAAAAACCTTCCAAACAAAATACAGGAGACTATCTTCATGATTTGGAAATGTCAATGGCTTTCTAACACAGGAATCCAAAGCTAAAACTACAAAGTAGCAGATCAAAGTTTGAGTTTGTAATAATTTAAATTATTCTGTATGACAAAAGACAAGGTTAAACTAGAAGATATGACTGGGAGAAGACATTTCCAATACATATAAACCAAGAATGCACTGGGCATCAAGAATCCATAAAGAACTCCTATAGATTAGTTTTTTTTAAGCAGTTAAAAGGTGGTCAAAGAATATGGGCAAGCAATTCGCAGGGGAGAAATATGAATAGTTAATAAACATACAAAAGGATGCTCAATCTCAATAATGATCAAAGAAATACAAATTTAAATAAATATCTTTCATACCCAACAAACTGATGAAGCTTTAAATGTGATAGTGTAAATTTAAGCAAGGATATAGAAAAACGATTCTTTCAGATGCTGTGCAGTTGGAATGTAGTTATTACAACAATCTTGGAAAGAACTTTATTTACTTACTGGAATTCTACTCAACAGTAAAATAAATGAACAAGGCCAATATGGATATATCTCAAAATAAAATGAATGATAAAACAAGTTACGAAAGAATTCATATATAATAGTAAAATGCTTATAAACTTGAAAATTAAATACCCAGGTATTGAGACAGCAAAAATGAATTTATTTGGAAATAATGTAGGAATTGCTGTCCTGGACATGAAAATTAAGGCAAACCATAGTCAAGTTCAAAGAACTAAGGAGTAGAGCATGCTTTTATAGAGAAAGGATGAAGTTGAGAAGGGTTATTTTGAACAAAATCTCACTAGAGAAAATGAAAAGTTCAGGGTAGTGGTGGTTTCTCATTTGCTAGGTTGTTAAGCAAGGAGAAAAATCATCCTTCCTGCTGATAAAAAGAAAGCTGTGAGGAGTGGTACATGAGTGAGAAACCTTCCTTCATGGTTTCCCACCTCCATTTTGAATTAGGTTTCCTATATTAATTTTCACAACAGTAATATACTATAAATGGTTTATGGAAACATTTTGCTGTATTAACATAAAATGAGACATAGAGGAAACTAACTTTAAAATGGTTATTTAAAAATTTTTTTTAAAATGGTGGTTATTCCAGGAAAGGAAGGCATATTGGGATAGGCTCAGGTTACAAAGTGGGCCTCAGCTGTATCTATAAGTTTTATTCTTTAAAAAAATCTCAAGCAGATATGGCAAAAATCTTAATATCAGTGAACGTGGATGGTGGATTCTTAGCATCCAGATTATTAGAAAAAACAGAAAACCTCTCCTAATACCACTACCCAGAGGTTACCATGGTTAAGCTTGTAACACATTTCTTAAGAGTTTCTGTGCATCTGCCTTGTGTTCTTATTCTCATGTGTGTGTGTGTCTGTGTGTGTGTGTGTGTGTAGTAAATTGGGATCATGGAGTTGTACCTCCTAATTTCTTCATGTAACATCATATAGTAAGCATTTGAGCATTTGATATATAGCTATTTCGCTTCCTTCCAGTTTTCCCCTACTTATATAAACAAGAAATGGCTGTTTCTGATGTGTGTCTCTGGCCCCATCATGGAATAGTTTCTTAGGATTGTTTTCTGATGTGGAATTCCTTGAATATTAATACTTTAAGGCTTTTGATACCTATTTTCTATATTGTCTTTGAGAATATTTGGCCTAATTTAATTCCTATAAGTAAAATCAGTATCCATGCTCATCACAGAGAATTAGTATCTTAAAAATATTACTCAAACATATATATAAATATATTTCATTTTAATTTTCATTTCTTTGATTGCTAATCAGGTTGGTTTTTTTTTTTTGGTTAATTGTTTCTCTTCTTTTTTTTGTCTTTATCATTTTTTTATTAGAATGTTCATCTTTGTTTCAAGTTTTCTAATCTCTTTCCATTGTCTATATACTCCCGTTCTAACACCACATTGGGGTTAAATTGTTTCTTTTCTACATTTTTATATGAGCAAGCATCCTCTCTTTACTTTTGTTGTTCAAAAATTTCTTGGATGTCTCATGTTTTAAAACTTCCAGATGAGTGTTAAAATCATTTTCTCAAGTTTCAAAAATCCCGCTGGGATTTTGCTCTGAATTACAATAAACTTACATCTGAATTTTGGAAAAGTTGGCGTGTTTATATTGTTTAGTCTCCCTATCCAGGAACATGTTATTCTTCTACGTTTATGTAAATCTTGTATCTCTCCCAGTAAAGTTTTGTCATTTTCTTCAGCCAATTTTTAGTTGGTTGTTTCTGGGTATTTTGTATATTATGTTGCCATTTTAAGTGGTCTTGTTTCCCTTTATATTTTCTAACTAGTTATTATCAATATGTAAGAAAGCTATTTAGTCTGTTCATTTCCTTTGTATTCGGGCATTTGACTAAACTCTCCCATCAGTTCTAAGATTTTTAATGCAGAAACTGTTAGATTTTCTATGCAGAATTTTCTTGCTGCATTGGCTGGAATTTCTCTGTCATAATTGTAAGGATGAAGAATGCTTGTCTTAATTTTGATTATAATGTCCCCAGCATCTCACTATTTCAGATGATGTTGGTTATTGTTTTCATCTCAATTGAACCTTATTCTTTCATGCATAGGCTTTTAATAAATTAATGTTTAGCTTCATTAATCCAGACATGGGTGTTGAAATGTAGCAAATGCCTCTTTTGGCCATATATTGAGATAGTCCAGTAACTCAGTTTTCTTTTGACTTCTGGGTATGATATAGTAAGAGATTTCCTAATGTTGTCAGGCTGACATTCGGGAATAAACTATAATTGGTGATAATATTTTCTTTTCAATACTGGCCATATTTTATTGGTTTAATGTTTTATATTAGTTTTTTTTAATTTTAAGAGAATCAGTCATTAATTTCTATGTGGTATCTTTGATAAGATTTTGTATCAGGGTCAGTTTAGCCTCAAAAAATATGTTCAGGAGCCTTCCTTCTTTCACCACGTGTGATTAAAAAAAAAAATTACTGGCTAATTATATATTCCATGAAAATCTGAAAAAAGAAGACCATAAATAATCAGTCTGGGAATTTGAATAGAGCTTCTCAATAGAATAAAATCTGCAGGGGTGCCTGGGTGGCTCAGTGGGTTAAGCCGCTGCCTTCGGCTCAGGTCATGATCTCAGGGTCCTGGGATCGAGTCCCGCATCGGGCTCTCTGCTCAGCAGGGAGCCTGCTTCCCCTTCTCCCTCTGCCTGCTGCTCTACCTACTTGTGATCTCTCTGTCAAATAAATAAATAAAATCTTAAAAAAAAAAAAAAGAATAAAATCTGCAAGGAGGATTTTCGTCTCTTGCTCTCTACTATATTTCTACTATCTAGAACAATTTCTTACATGGAGTAGGTATTCAATAAATATTTGTTGAATAAAACTAATGGATAATATCACCAGACATCTGTTGTATAGTTCAGGTTTCTTTCTTTTTGAATTATTCAGTATTTTGCTCAATAAAGCTCTTTTAGTGTATCACTTAACACACACATGCACACACAACCCCCCCCCAATACTGGTTTATTTCAGACAACCAAAGTATAGGTGCTACTAGAAAGATCATGTATTGTACTTTAATTCCCCACTGATACTAAAAACAATTATCAACATTTTCTAAAGTTTTCCAATATTACAAGTTTTAACAAGGTTGTAAATTATATTTCAAGAAAATTTTCAAGCTAGCATTTTAAAGTTTCAGTGACAGACATAATGAATTGTTAGCTCCAATTTGAGCTCTTCTTAATAAAAAAGCTAAAAGCAATTTCTTTTCCAAGTCCCTTAATACTTTCCAGGACACACTACAGATATAAAGGTCACTTAAAATAAGTTCTAAACGTCACTTAAAGTAAAACCATGTCACTGAAAATAAAATAGCAAATTTAAGCATGATAGCTCAGATTATATAATCATTTTCTTTTGCCTATATTACAATACCAGGGGTGATATGGGGGTAGAGGTAAAAAATGTCTCAGGTTGGGATTGATCATAATTAATCAATTGATCACAATTGATCATAATATATGGTTTTTAATCCCTTTCTTTTCAAACAAAGAGAACAAATGTGGTTTGATTTGATAATGTTAACATTAACTTAAAATTAATATGATTAATTTTAAAGAACATAACCTCATCAAAATACTATGGTAATATTTATGCAGTGATTTCTGGATTGTGGTGTCACATAGATCAGTGATCTGTGGTATATTTCACAAATACAACTTACCACTTATTTATTTGACCCTGGGTAATATAATACAATTCCAAATGAAAAGAAACTATGGTTGAACAGTATAGAGCAACCAAAAAATGAAATAAACCTACAATGCCCTCTGTTGATGAAATGTGTGACTACAGAATGCATGATCAAAAAGGAAAAATTCAACATATGTTTCTTAATTCATTTTTGTATCAGTTTAAAGTAGTTTCTCTAAAATGTGTCTTAATTTCATAAAATGAATGTTCCGTTTTTATAGCAGTCAGCACAGAAGTATATAAATTAATAGGGGAAAATATCAAAATAAAAATGTTTAATGCAGTAGTTCTAGTCACATGGCCTTGAATAGTTATTGTCTAGTCTGACCTCTTTCCAGGAGAACAATAATAGGGAGGGAAGAACCATTTTTAGAGATTTTCAGGTAGGGCAGAGTGGGAGAGGTAGATGGGCAGTCTTCTGAACAAGGCTGATGGCTATTCTCCCCCCCTCATTTTCCCTAGTCTTCAAATATCAGCTAAGTCCTTACAACTGCTGGAGTTCACCTGTGGCTTATGGGTGCAAGGATGGCTTGGTACCCGGGAACAAAATCTAAGGCCCCTCTTCCAGAAGGTGTTGAAGAGATAGGCATCCTCTGATAACTTCTCTCTCTCTGCTTTTTAGTAACATAATCATACATTTTGGTTGGGCATATTGGTACCCAGCATAAACACTCCATTTCTTAGCCTCCTTTGCACCTAGATTTGGCCATGTTTCTACATTCTGGCCAGTAAAATGAAAGGGGTAGTAACATATGTGACTTCCAGGAAATGTCTTGAAAAGAGAGGACACATGTCCTTCTTCACCTTCTCCACCAACCTGGTAAGCAAGGACAGTTGGCAACCATCTTGGACCATAAGGCAGAACATGTATGTTGCCATAAAGAAGAACATATATGTTGAAGATGACAAATCAACAGACTATATCACATTTGTGTTCCCAATACATTTATGAATCTCCCCTCCTCATGTTGGACTCCCTGTCTCTTAATCAACTATTTTTTTGTATTAAGTTATTATTTTGCATCTTAGCTACCCCTGAGTCTAAACCTAAATGAAAAAAAAAAATGGAGTATTGGGTAAAAACTTTCAGAGACTATGACACCATCAAGGATTATGACAAGTTGCTTTATAGTGATTATTCGCACAGCATTTACCATATTACTCAAATAGATTTGCATTAAATTTCCATTGAGTGTGTTAAAAAAGATACATTGTATAAACGTAAGGTAAATTTTATTGTTATAGAATGAAAAATATTATAATATTTTCTGGATACCAATTCCTTACTTCTGTGCTTATGTTGACTCACTTGTTATGGAGAATTTCCTTGATGATTCACGTTGAAGATAGGGTGTCCTTTTACGTGCAAAGGATTATTCTGAGGAAACTCGGATTTCATTCTACACTCATTCTAATCTTCCTTCAAAATCAAATAGAAATGGGCTCACATCTTCCAGACACCAGGAACTACTATACTTTGAGCTTTAGATGGATGACATTGTTACAGAGGTGGTTAAATATGGTAGCATAACCCAAGAGAAGCTCCTAAGCAATGGCAGGACCTCGATAGCACAACCAAAAGGGGCAAACATTTCAATTACAACAATGTCTTAATATCATTTGATATCTTCTCTGTCAATTTCACAACTAGAGAGATGATGATAGGTTGCTTGTCAACGGACCTGAGGGTGAACACTAAAAGATTCAATGTGTATGGTAAACTGCCACCAAGATATCTCCATTTATTCATCTTTTAAAAAAAGATTTCATGCATTTATTTGACAGACAGAGATCACAAGTAGGCAGAGAGGCAGGCAGAGAGAGGAGGAAGCAGGCTCCGTGCTGAGCAGAGAGCCTGATGTGGGGTTCAATCCCAGGACTCTGGGATCATGACCTGAGCCGAAGGCAGAGGCTTTAACCCACTGAGCCAACCAGGCACCCCTATTCATCTTTTCAACACGGGAACAGAAAATTAATACCATAGGCTATCTAACTTGTGATTCTTCTCTACTTGGGGATAAACATATTAAGGAAGTATGATGAGAGGACACAAAATCGAGAGGCCTGGTTCCGAGTTAACTAATTCTGAGAACTGGTTTTTTTTTTAAGAATTTTTTTCATTTGAGAGCGAGAAAGAGTGAGCTAGAGAAAGTATGAGTAGAGGAAGGGGCAGAAGGAGAGGAAAACAGACTCCTGTGCTGAGAAGGGGCCCAACACGGGGCTCCATGCTGGAGCTCGATCCCAGAACCCCAGCATCACAACCTGAGCCCAAGGCAGATACTTAACCAACCGAGCCACCCAGGCGCCCCTAATTCTGAGAACTTAAGCAAAGCAATTAAATCACACCAGCTTCCTCTGCCCTAAAATGGTAATTACATTTGTCACACCTATCACACAGGATTATTGGGAGGGATTAAATGAAATCATGTAAATAAAGATAATTTGGAAATCAAAGAAATGATCAACAATTATAAGAACATTACCTTTCTATCCAGATTATTAGAGAGCAAACTCTTTCCATGAATAAACTGACCATGTAACAAAATACACTTACTAACTTCCATCACCATAGAAAGCACTGTCAGTGCTCCCACTGTAATGTAAAAATCACATTTATTCAAATACCAGCCTGGGAAACACTCCCCAAGTTGCCCACAAATATTTCATAATAATATCCAAATGGCTGAGGAATCTGGTATTTTCAAGTTTAATATTGTATGATGTATATATGTCAGAACTTGGGGAAAATTGTAGTAAAATTTATACATGATGTCCTCAGTATCCTTTTTTTCCCCTTGATTCTATCCTACTCCCTACCCTCTCACTATTACAACTCTATTAAACCTATTTTTTCATTTTATCCCCTTCCACAAGCAGAACCCCAGCAAATAACTAAGGTATCCCTGGTATTTAAAAAATTGATGTCATGTACATCTTGGCATAAATTAAAATCTCACGGACTCCTCAGTGGCTCAGTCAGTTAAGCATCTGCCTTCTGCTCATGTCATGATCCCACGGTCATGGGATTGAGTTCCACACCGTGCATCAAGCCTGCTTCTCCCTCTCCCCCTTGTTCATGTCTTCTCTCTCAATCTCTGAAATAAATAAATAATATCTTTTAAAAAATAAATAAAATAAAAAATAAAGTCTCGGGAGGGAGAAGAATTAAGTTTTATCTCTAAAACGTGGAGTAAACTAAAGCTTTCATGATCTCCTCCCCTAAGAATTTCAGCTCATTAGTAGGGGAGTAATCTTCTTCAGTGTAAAAACTGAAGTGGCAAAGGACCAGCCCATAGACTTTAAAAACACATTCTGTAAGCATATGAGATAAGCCTGATTCTGATGGGAAATCAAGGGCAAAACCTACTTTTTCTGTCATATCCCAACAATAGATGGGCCTCTGTAATTCCTGTCTGAACCATGTAATTTACAAAAGAACGCTTATAAAACTACCAGCTTAGCTTGTTAAGGACAATCCAATTAGAAGCAGGATATTGCTGCTTGTTTCCTAGTTTTCCCTTATTCTGGGTAATTTGAGATGCCCACCCCCACAACACACACACACACACACACACACACACACACACCTGTAACCTCTCACCTCTCAACCATCCTCCTCAACCCCACTTACACAGGTTCCCTCCTAAAGAGCTTAATTTCTCCTGTTGCACCAAGAAGCAGTTATCCAGTTCTTGAAACTCTGTCTGAACCCTGGATTTCCATCAATGCCTGTGTCTAATGCCTACCATCACATTTCATAGCAAACATAACTTTTCTGAGATATTTAAAAAATTAATAGTATAATGGGACACCTGGGTGGCTGATTTGGTGGGTGTCTGCCTTCAGCTCAGGCCGGGATCCAGCCCCACTTGGCTCCCCACTCAGTGGGGAGTCTGCTTCGTCCTCTGCCCCTCCCCCCTGCTCGTGCTCTAGCTCTCTCTCTCACTCCATCTCTGTCAAGTAAATAGTCTTTTAAAAAAAATTAATAGTATGACTAAAACATCAGTAATCTTTCACATTTTGTAAAATTCAGCAAATCAATAATATTTCACATTCCCCAAAGTTTCTGAAAGTCACAATACTTAAGCAATAAGCAAAAGGATGAGACTTCATTGATTTATAAAGGAATAGGTACTTGGGAAAGCATGTGTTCTACACAGTGTCTTCAAGTTGAACTCTTGTTTTTAGAGGCCCAGAGAAGTAATAGTCATTAGTAGAGGGAAAGACCCGGAAGGCACCTTTCTCTCCTGCATATATAAATAGGAAAAAACACTTACAGGAAAATGCAAATTTTTCCTTTTATCTACAGCCATTCGCAAAGACAACAGATTTGTCAGAAACATCACTTCATAGCACAAACCAAGATTTTGGGGGAGAATTAGAGTGGATTTTTATTTGTGCTAACATAAAAGTAAAATCCTTACAAAGGGAGAGAAGAAGTAAAGAAATATAAATATATGATCATTAAAGTAAATAAATTTTCAGCAGAGACCATTGAAACAGTATTTCATAATTGAATAAATGCATTCTTGACCATAACCAAGATTACAAATTTTGAAACATTTGTAGCTAATATTTTGAAAGCACAACAATAAGCAACAATAATTATTAAGAACTTTTTCCCTGAAATAAAGAACTTTTTAAAAAAATGGTTTAATTATGGCCAGAAACACAGACAGTTTACAAAATATTTCAATAATAAAAAGTAACCTATTTTCTGTATACACATTAAGCTGGTCTTTGAAAAGAAAGAAACTCAAAATCTGATTTTATTTTCTGTGTATTTTAATGTAATTATTTTCCAGTAAAGGATTCATAAACCACCTTTATTTCTAATTCTAACATAGATTTATATGAATGTGTTCATACATATATAAATATATAGTTATATAATAATGTGAATTTGTCCATCTTGTTTTTTTTAAATATAATTAACTTTATAGGCATATTAAATAAGACAATGTGTAGGGTATGTTATGATCTTAATAAGGCTAATAATTTTTCTGATAAATTACAATATAAATCATACACATTATCTCATATGTATTCATTTCTAACTACTGTACCTAGTCTAAACTCAACCATTTATCTCTACCAGAACCAACCATTAAAACATCCTTCTTTACAGAGAAAACTAGAAGCCAGGAAGTCAAGAACTGCCTGGCCCTTTTTTTCACCATCATACATTTCATATTACTTACAAAATTATCAAGTTACAATAAACATATATATTAAAACTATCCAAAGACTTTATTTATCCTATCAGCTATTAGCTATTATAGAAATAAGGGACAAGAGTAAATGAAAAATCCTGTGTAAGGACCAATGTGTTATATACTTTTCTTACCTAGAAATTGTCCAAATACCCAAAGAATATTTATTAATTAGCTCAATTCAATATGAATTTAAGGACATAAAGTTAACTAAGGACATGGAATGTAGAATCGAAGCCAACACATTAAGACTTTATGATTTTAACATTATAAAAATTCACAAGACTGAGATTTTTAATATACTTATTATTGCAAATTCATTTAGTTCACAAAATTTTACATTTTAGTAATTCAAAACTGTGAGAACAATAATGACTATTTGACTTATAAAAGTAAGAAATTTAAATATTTTAAACCTCCATTAATTAAAGTCTTAAACTATTAAGAATATCATATCTTTATTATTTTTTAAAGATATTTATTTATTTATTTATTTATTTATTTGACAGACAGAGATGACAAGTGGCCAGAGAGGCAGGGGAAGCAGGCTCCCTACTGAGCAGAGAGCCTGATCTGGGGCTCGATCCCAGGACCCTGAGACCATGTCCTGAGCTGAAGGCAGAGGCTTTAATCCACTGAGCCACCCAGGCACCCCATATTTTTATTATTTTTACATGATAGTGAAATCAGGGAGACAACAAAAAAATTGTCATTAAACTAAAATTAAGTCACTGTGATTTGTCCAAATTGTCTTCTTATTTGGAATATTACATGAATTATTTTCTGATACAATTCATAAAACTCTTTACTCTTGAAATCATCCCCAAAACAACTGAGTGTCTCATTTTTCTGCTTATTTCGTTAGCTAGCAACCTATGCCAATAGAAAATTTGGCATCTAATGAAGAGGAGATAACAAAATTAAAGGTTAATAATATGTGTAAAATTCATTCCATAATTTATTTTTGTTTTTCTGTTAATTTTTCACAAGTGGAGAGACTCCATACTTTTTTTTTTTAAGAATTATTTATTTATTTATTTACTGACAGAGAGAGACAGTGGGTAGGGGAAGAGGGAGCGAATCTTTCAAGCAGACACCTTGCTGAGCACAGAGCCCGATGTGGGACTTGATCTCATGACCTAGGAGATCATGATCTGAGCTAAAACCAAGAGTTGGACTCTCAAACAATAGAGCCACTCAGGTGCCCCAGGACTCTATAGTCCCAATTATTTATACCAGTTGTCATATTTTATTTACTTATTTACTTATTTATTTATTTATTTATTTATTTTTTCCAGTTGCTGTATTTTATTTTTATTTTTTCAAGATTTTATTTATGTATTTGAGAGAGAGTGAGAGAGAGAGCACAGAGGGAGAGGGAGAAGCAGATTCTCCACCAAGCGGGGAGCATGGGTTCAATCCAAGGACCCTGAGATCATAACCTGAGCTGAAGGCAGATGATTAACCCACTGAGCCACACACATACCCTTCCAGTTGTAGTGTTTTAAAAATCAGTTGTTAGTGGGTGATATCAACGAGATGATGGAACAAGAAAGCCCCAGGCCACAGACCCTTTTTACCCCATGGAGATATCAACAACTACCGATTGACTTAAATAACTTTATAGGAACTCTGTATACCAATGAAAGATCTATAGCAACCATGTGATTGCGCAATCAAGAAAAAAACACATGAAAACTAGTGGGAAATTTTGCAGCCTTCTACTCACTCTTGTCTTCCTCCCATGGGGGCATGCTTGAAAAATAGCAGCCCAATTCCTGGTTCCATCCATCCGGCAGAAGCAGAGGGAAACTTGTTTACAAGGATTTGGTGTGTCCTTGGGCTGTTGGAGTGACCGGTTTATGTCTTCCATGACTCGAAGCTCAGTTGAGGAACAGCAGAAACTTTTGGATCTCAGTCTGGAAGTCATGTGAGACAACAGAGAGTATCTTGGCATGCAAACATTACAGAGGGGTGCAGACCTGTGGATGTCTGTGAGCCAGAGAGTCTAAGTAGAGGAATACAATAGAAATTCTAAAGTCCCAAGATGCTCAAATGAGACTTTGGGGAAACTGAGACATTTAAAGGCAGCTGGGGAAAAAAATTAGAAATTAAAAAAGTACACACAGAGACTCACAAAAAAACATATCCCCATAGAAGCCCCAGGCTGATCCCAAGGCTCAGGGTCCCTCTAAATAGTGAAGGTCTTCCATGTCAGTCTTTAAAGACTAGAAGAGGTGGGCATTTTCCCAACTGCCTGATTTTCAGCAAGGTATCAAAAAGCATACAAAAAAAAAAAAAAACAAGAAAATGTGGCCCATTCAAAGGAATACAATAAATCTCCAGTAGTCATTTCTAAAGAACATATGCATCAGACTTACTACACAAACATTTTAAAAGGTCTATCTTAAGTATGCTCAAAGTGCTAAAGGGAAGCATGGACAAAAACTACAGAAATTCAGGTAAAAGATATATAAACAAAATGAGAATATCAACAAAGATAGAAATAATAAAGTATCAGAGTCTGGAGCTGTAAAATACAATCACCGAACTGAAAAATGTACTAGAAAGATATTCAAAAGAAGACTCAAACAGGGAGAAAAAAAGGTCAGTGAAGTTAAAGACTTTAGAAATAAATGAGTCTGAGGAGTAAAAAGAAAAAAGGACTGATGAAAAGTGAACAGAGACTAAAGGATTCATGATACAGTGGAGTGAAACAATGCACACATTAAGGAAATCCCAGAAGAGGAGGGATAGAGAAAGGCGAAGACACATTATTTGAAGAAATAATGACATAAAATTTCTCAAATTTAAGGTAATATGTGAATATACAAACCCAAGAATCTTAACAATTCCACTTAAGGTTAACCCAAATAGTCCAACACTGACACCATTATAATTAAACCTTTGAAAACCAAAGAAAAAAAATAGTTAAAATAGCAAGAGAAAAGTGACTCATCATGTACAAGGAATCCCCAGTAAGAATATGGGTGGATTTCTCAGAAGAGACCTTGCAGGCCAGGAGGCAGTAATATGATGTATGTAAAGTGCAGAAAGAAATAAACTGCCGTGTAAGAATTCTACATCCAGTAAATACATCTGTCAATAATATGGGAAAAACTAAAACATTTCCAGAAAAAATCAGAAAGAGTTCATTATGAATAGAAATGCTACAGAGGGGCACCTGGGTGGCTCAGTCAGTTAAGTGTCCAACTCTTGACTCTTAATTTCCACTCAGGTCATGCTCTCAGGGTCATGGGATGGAGCCCTATGTCAGGCTCCACACTCAGTGTGGAGTCTGCTTGAGATTGTCTCTCTCCCTCTCTCTTTAAAAATAATATTAATAAGTAATGCTAAAAGAAATACTAAAAAGAATCCTTAAAATTGAAATAAAAGTCACTATATAGGGGCACTTGGGTGGCTCAGATGGTTAAGCATCTGTCTACAGCTCAGGTCATGATCCCAGAGTCCCAGGATCAAGCTCCCTGCTCAGCAGAGAGTCTGCTTCTCCCTTTCTCTCTCCCTCTGCCTCTCCCTCCTGCTTGTGCTCGCATTCTCTCTCCCTCTCCCTCTCTCTTTCTCTCTCTCTCAGACAAATACATAAAATCTTAAGAAAAAGGATGCTAGATAGTAACTCGAAGTCATATGAAAACATAAAGCCTTCTAGTAAAAGCAAATGCCTGGGCAAATGTAAAAAAACAACAAAAAATACTGTATTATAGTGATTTTGGTTTGTAACTCCACTTAACTATTTTCTACAGGATTTAGAAAGACAAAATCTACCCACTATGTAAGTGGGTATCCAATATATAAAAGATATAATTTGTGACATCGATGACATAAAGTGGAAGCAGGAAGCAGAGTTGTAAAAGAGTAAAGTTTATGTATGCAATTGAAGTTAATTTTGTGTCAATTAAGACAGATAATCATAACGTTAGGAGGTTATATGGAACCTCCATGGTAACCATAATAAAATATATGTTGACTATACACGAAAGGAAATAGGAAGATAATCAAAATGCATTACTACAAAAAACTGAACTAAAGATAAAGGAGGTAAACAGTCATGGAGAAAAGGAGGGACAAAATTGATAAAATATGTAGAGAAAACAACAATAAAAAATAAAGTGATAAAAGTAAATGCTTCCCCACCAGTAATTACTTCACATCCAAACAGATGAAACACCCCATCAAAAAACATATATTGGCAGAATGGATTAAAAGCAGAATCCAAGCATGATACCTGGTGATTCACAGACCTGTACCCCTGGGGATAAAAATATATGTTTATAAAAAATAAAAAATTATTAAAAAAAAGCAGAATCCAAGTCTATGTTGTCTAAAACGGAGTACTTTTAGGTATAACATGCAGAGATTGATAGTAAAAAGATGAAAAAAGATATTTCATGCAGTAATCAAAAGGGAATATAAAGCTAAGTTGTTGATTCTTTAAAAAGATTACTATTTATTCATTTGAATGAGCTAGCACAGCAAGCAAGAACACAAGTTGGCAGGGAGGGCCAAAGGGAGAAGCAGGCTCCCCACTGATCACGGAGCCCAATGCGGGGCTGTCCCTGGACCCTGGGACCATGATCTGAGCCAAAGGCAGACGCTTAGCCAACTGAGCCACCCAGGTGCCCCTAAGTTGTTGATTTAAGTCCTTTTTCTAAAAAAAAGAAAGCATTTAAACCTATCAATTTCCTGCCCTGCACTGATTTTGCTGCATTCCATAAGTATTAGTATATTGTATATTCATTTGCATTTGCATCAAGATAGTTTCTAATTTCCTTTCTAATTTCTTCTTTGACCCATTGGTTGTTTAATAGTGTGCTGTTTAATTGCCACAGATTTGTGAATTGACCAGTTTTCCTTCTGCTGTTGATTTCCAGTTTCATCCGTTGTGATTGGAAAAAAGTACTTTGTATGATTCAATATTTTTACATTTATTAAGACTTGTTTTGAGCGCCTGGGTGGCACAGTTGGTTAGGCGTCTGCCTTCAGCTCAGGTCATGCTCCTGTGATCCTGGGATCAAGACCCACATTGGGCTCCCTGCTCTGAGGAAACCCTGCTTCTCCCTCTGCCTCTGCCTCTCTCTCTGTCTCTCATGAATAAATAAATAAAATCTTTAAAAAAAAAGACTTATTTTGTGGCCTTTTGGTCTATCCTGAAGAATGTTTTCATGTGAACTTGAGAGAAACATGCATTCAGCTATTTTTAGAAAAATAACAGAACTATAAGAAAAGGTAGAAGCAACATAGTGTCCATCAATGGATAAATGAGTAAACAAAATGTAGCATATATATACTGAAATATGCTTTTTAAATTTTATTTATTTATTGACAGAAAAAGAGGTAACAAGAGAGGGAACACAAGCAGGGGGAGTGGGAGAGGGAGAGGCAGGCTTCCCACTTAGCAGGGAGTCCAACATGGGGCTGGATCCCAGGACCCTGGGGTCATGACCAGAGCCAAAATCAGGTGCTTAATGACTGAGCCACCCAGGTGCCCTATACTGTAGAGTATTATCTGGCCTGAAAAAGGAATAAAATTCTGACACACGGTACAGTATGGATGAAACTTGAAGACATTATGTTAAGTGAAATAAGCCAGTCACAACATGACAAATATTGTGTCATTCTACTTCTATGAGGTAACTATTCTATCCAAATCTGTAAAAACAGAAAGAAAAATGGTAGTTTCTAGGGGCTGAGTGGAGGGAAGAATCGGCATTTAGTGTTTAAGCATATAGGTTTTCAGTTGGGAAAGATGAAAAAGTTTTGGACATGGGTGGTGGTGATGAGTTGCACAACCATGTGAATGTACTTACAGCCATAGAAGTGTGTCCTTAAAATTGTTAAAATGTTAAATTCTATGTTTTGTATATTATACTACAATAAAAAATAAATGAAAACCTCAGTGGTTAGAAGAGTACTTTAATGTGCTTGATGAGAATATTTTTAAAGGTTTTTAAAGTGTTTTCTCAGATACCAGTAGGGTCAAAATTCAAAACGCTTTTGTTAGAGACAATGTTACTGGGCTGCACTCAATTTTATTTGATGAAACAAGAAAGTTAGATGTCAACATAGCCATAGTAACATACCAAAGGAAGTGTTGTTACCCAGCCATTAAATATTAAAATCCTTCCATGCTCTATTCTCTCGTTGTATGTCCTACACCGACATGAGGGAATTTCTTCCATATCTAGAGCTTCAATTATCATTTGTATGTAGATGCTTCAAAAATTTATGTCTTCAGGGGCGCCTGGTGGCTCAGTGGGTTGAGCTTCTGCCTTTGGCTCAGGTCATGATCTCGAGGTCCTGGGATCAAGCCCCGCATCAGGCTCTCTGCTCAGCAGCAGGCCTGCTTCCCCCTCCCCTGCTGCCTACTTGTGTGCTATCTCTCTCTGTCAAATAAACAAAATCTTAAAAAAAAAATTATGTCTTCAGTTATCTCCCCAAGCTCAACTATTTCATGTCTCAGTGTCACCTCAAACTCAACATGTCCAACACTAAATTCATGATTAGTAATCCCATACATGGTTATCTCCCATCCATCTAATTGAATAAGCCCTAAAGCCAGGAGCATCATTCTCCTTTATATCCCATATCTTATTAGAAACTCCTGTGCCACCCACCATGTACTTCTTCCTACCACTTATCTCATTAGCACTTTTACATTCATTTCTGTGAGTGTTTGATTAATATCTGTCTCCCACACTACAGTGCACATTCCAGGTGAACAGAGACCTTATTTTCGCTCATAATCATATTATTAGGGTCCGTGATCAAAGGAACGAGACTGATAGAAAGTGAAGGTCAAACAAAGTTTTATTTCGCGCCAAGCATCAAGAATCAAACTGACCGGTCAGGGCTGTCTCTTACAAAAAGGTGACGACGATGATCCCGACAAGGTCACTCCCAAGAAGGCCGCTCCAGAGGAGGCTGCTCCGCAGATGAGGCTGCTCCCCCCTCAGAGCCACTCCCAAGAAGAGGCCACTCCCAGGACAAGGCCGCTGCTGGATGAGGTCGCTCCCCGGATAGGGCCGCTCCCAGGAAGAGGCCACTCTGGAGGAGGCCGCTCCAGACAACGAAGAGGCAACGATGACAGCAATGATGACAAGGAGGACAACCCTGATGACACAGACTCTGCTCCCCATAACGCCACGCTGACAAGGCTGCCACCCAGAGGAGGCCACCGCTGCGGACAAGGCTGCTCATGGCTCAGGGTGGCGAGGCATTTTGCAGTGAGGCTGCTGGCGGCTAGGGGCCATTGGCGTCTCAGGACCACTGGCATCTCGGGGCTGCAGACGTGGGTACTGCTGACAGCTGGACCGCTGTGGTCTTAGGACCGCTGACGTCTAGGGGCTGCAGGTGCAGACAGCTGGCACCCGCTGATGTCCCCGGACCACCGGAGGTGGGACTGCAGGCGGCTGGAGGCCGCGGGCAGCTCGGGGCCTCAGGCAGCTCAGGGCCCTCGGAGGTGGGGGCCGCGGGAGGCTGGAGGCCGCGGGCGGCTCGGGGCCGCTGGAGGCGAGACCGCAGGCGGCTCGAAGCTGTAGGTGGCTCGGGGCCACCAGAGGCAGGGCCGCAGGCGGCTGGAGGCTGCGGGTGGCTCGGGGCCCCCGGAGGCGGTACCGCAGAAGGCTCGGGGGGGGGGGGGGCAGCGGGAGGCAGGACCGCAGGCTGTTCGAGGCCACAGGCAGCTCGGGGCCACCAGCGGCGGTACTGCCGGCAGTGGTTAGAGCTCTTACAAGAGCTGTTACAGCTCTTCCTCTCCCTCGGACTCTTCCTTCTGCTCCCACAGTAGACGGCTCTCCTCCTCTCCTGCTAGCCTCACACGACAACCTTTATGGGGTTGGTTGAGCCGGGCCCCTACACAGGTGGCCAATTGGATCTCCATTAACCCTAATGGATATATGCATGCCCCACCGATTGGACATCTCCACCCGGCCTGCCCCGCCCCTACACCCGGGGTCCACAGGCAAGTTCCTCTGGGAGGGGCAGGCCCTTACAATATCCCCAGAATTTATCACAGTGCCTGTCTTTACAGGAGTATTTAATCCATACTTATTGAATAAATAAATCTTTAAGCTTTGAACTCATAATTAGGAAATAAGTTTGATGTGAAAAATTTGTAAATAATTCCTTTCTTTCCTATCCATATGAAGATGTGAGTCTTTCCCCCAAGCAGTTAGGGGTTGTAGTTTGACATTCATCTTGAGATTACCCTGGTTATTGCTTTTAGTTCTGAGTTTTTAGTTCAGTGTCATCTATGCAGGTTTCTTGAAACATTTCCTGTTGAGTATAACGATTCTTATATCTGTTACTTCTCATTAATATTAATCTAAATTTACTGTTCAATTCCTTGAGTGGAAAATATTAAATACTCAATGCTTACAAGTCAGAAAGTACAGGTAGAGGTCCTGAGGATGGGGAAGAGGGCAAGGGAATGAGGGAGTTTACCTCAGGACCCAACTCTGGGATTTGGGGCTTGTTTTTGCTACTGGTCTCAAATGAGTTTACTTTAGTACCTGATTCTGTTTCTGCATACCTGAAAGTAGACACAGTATTAAAAAATACCTGTAGTACAAAATTATTGTGAGAATTATATGAGAGAATGTCTCTAGAATTACTTTTTAAACTTTACAGTGACACTAATGTACATAATTAGCCCAATGGCGAACGGGGTCAGAGTGAATCCTAAAATAGCAATGGGACTGTGGGAAAGGTTTTCCGCAAAGACTTACGCGGTTTGTGGGTAACTACTTTTCACAGTACATTTCCATCTCGTTTCTGACCTTGTTTTTGAAATGAATAATGGAGTGGTTGCAGCAAAGACAAAGATAATTTAAAAGAGATAAAAAGGAGGGAGGAACAATTTCAAAATCTTGTATTTAACCAATGAATTTGGAGTCTGTATTTCTACCGTGTTTCAGCTTCCTGGACATCCCGACTGCCCCAGGTGTCTCTCAGTGCCCTCCCTGCCTACCGACCTGACAGCACAACCAAGTAGGCAGACATCATGCCACCTGCTTATGGGTTTTACGTCATCAAATTGTGACGCAGCGCCCTCACGTAGGTGCTCCACTGTGACATCACCTGCCCTTTGCAGTATATAAAGCCGGAAGCGGAAGCGTCCTCCAGCTGCACCAGGCAGTGTGGGATGCTTAGCATCGTTGCCCGTGGCTTCCCTAGTCCGGGCGACTAGTGTCCCCCTGCTTCCCAACTGCCAGCCGAGTGCCTCCGTACCCGAGAAGAGAAAAAGAGGTGGAAGAGGAAACATGAATATGCTGTTGCTTCTACTGAGCGGCATTCTGTTTGCTTTTCTGTTTGTCTTCTTGAAAAACCGCTTTCAGGTAAAGCGTGTAGGAGAAGTTGGAATTAGATGAAGTTAGATGGTTCATGGATGGGAGGTGTGTGTCTGAGAGAATAGAAAGGTACTAAAATAGTAAAATAAGGGTAAGGGAAGATCATTTCATTCCTCTTCTCTTGCAAGAGCCCCAGATGTTTACCCCCACTCTTTGTTCTTATTGACCAATGACTGGGTAGCTGTGGTCTGCTTTAAAAAACATTGAGTGATGTGGTGTGCTTTTCACCTACTTGAAAAGTAGAGCTGAAAGTGCCTGTTTCCCACCACTTCTATTTTAGGAATCTATACCTTCTCTCTCTTCTCTAGCTTCTACTACAGGCTTTATGTTTGTTTGCCTCTTTTCCCCATGGTTTCAACCATCATTATGACAGGTATTTGGGCTTTCACAAATAATTCCGGTCAGAATGTGGGTTTCCTGGTGATATTGAAAGCTGCAAGTGACTTTGATCTTTAGTGATCCTTTTAGTTAAGGATTAGGGTCCAGGTATAGACCTACTTTTCTGTCCAAGAAATGCAAACCAAAGATAGGACAATTTTGATATTTAAAGGTTACTTTCATATACATTTTTTTCAGTGTTTTGGAAGGGCATATTTCCAGATCAACATTGTTCAACAGATTTTCAATCTCTAATTCTTAGGGGAGGACAATCAGTTTATTTTGGTAACCAAGACTAAGCATGTTATTTAGTAGTACTGTAGACCCTTGAGCAACATAGGTTTGAACTCCATGGGTCTTTACTTTCTCTCTCTCTCTCTTTTTTTTTGGATACAGTACTTCAAACGTATTTTCTCTTATGATTTTCTTAACATTTTCTTTCCTCTAGCTTACTTTATTGTACAAATACAGTATATAACATATACAAAATATGTGTTAATCAGCTGTTATCTGTAAGGCTTCTGGTCAACACTAGGCTATTAGGGTTAACTTTTGGGAGAGGCAAAAGTTATACATAGGTTTTTATACAGAGAATCGATGTCTTTAACGCCCCCTCCTTGTTCAAAGGTCAATTGTATTTGGAAATTGCTAAATTCAATAAACTACATATGTATAATTTTCTTCCCTTACAGAGCAGCGTTGGTGAAATGTCATCAAATTCGACTTCTCTTGCACTAGTAAGACCAACCTCTTCTACTGGGTCAACTAAGAGCAATACTGATAAGAGTCTTTCAGTCATCAGCCTCTCTCGGGATATCTTAATTAATTCCCCACACATGATAACCATGCAGAAGCGAATACTGGTAAACCTCAGGATCGTGGAATACAAGCTGGCTGAATTGGAACATTTCCTAGTTATCAAGGGCTTAAATGGTGCATTAGTTAACTGGAAATCTGACAGGCTTAGAGAATGTCATAACAGTGAAGGCAATCATTAAAGGCACTTTGAGTGAATTCATTTGATTATACGTGTTTATACCAAATGAATTGTTGAAAAGGGGGGAGGGGATGCCAAGTCAGGTACAAAATCCAGACATTTATCAATTTGCTTTTACTGACATTTAAAGAATCGATTACATATTTTATATAATTACACATTTATATATTTTATATATATATATATATACAAGTTTGACAAGTTTATAAACATGTATAAACATATATGTGTGTGTGTATATATATATATATGTTTTACTGGGGAAGGAATGAAAGTACAGTAGAGAAAGAAACAGTTCCTAAGTTTTGCATTAAAAAATAAGCTACAGCAAAAAGAATATAGTTGAGATATGGTGATTTCCATTTCACTCACACGTGAAAAATAGTTTTGGTGTACAACACAATATTGCAGATGTCTTTTTGCATTCAAGTAAATGGGATTTGATGGAACTCTATTATACAGAATACTCTCTTACCACTGTCAAATCTGTAATAAGAGCTATCATTGAGCACCCTAAAATATGCCAGGCACTGTTAAGATCTGGCCTTAGACACTTACGAAGATAGTCACACAAACTCTTCACTCTTTGTAGTCAACTCTTGAAGGGGTTTTCTTCCCCATCACCCTCTCCTCTACCAATTTGATAGAAATGTGCCTAAATCTTCCCTGAATTACAAGAATCACCTATAGAAAAGGGCATACCTTTTTCTATTGGGTGGAAAATTGACACCCCAGATAGCACCAAAATAGAATGATAGAATGCGTGTAATGTAATATGGGTTAAAATGAAGAAAAAGTGTTTCTTAACTCTAGTCAGTCATCTATTTCAAATATTTTATAAAATCCAGTGTAACCGAGGAATTAACAATCTGTTGAAGTTCACTAATGGCATTTGACTTACCCTCAGAATCCTCAGAATATCTAACACACAGGTTCATTTTATATATGTGTACATAGCTCACTGAGGTGGTTCCATTATAGGCCCGTTTACCTACCTTTGTGCCCCTTCTCCCCAAAATAAATTACCAGTATAAATTAAATACAAATACATTAATCCCTTACTCCTTTAATCTTTGATCAAAGGGAAGAGGAAAAGAAATTTAAAAGGTATCAGAAATTAAGGTTTATTCCTCACTTGCTGAGGACAAAAAGCCAGAAGTAGTAGTATATGTGGTTCTTAAACATTTTTGAGTCACAGATCTCTTTGGTATTCTTATGAAAACTCAAGACTCTCTCCCTAGAAAAATGCATGTACACATTCACATGGAAAAATATTGTGTATAATGTTGGTTTCATATGTTCTCTGAAGCCCAGGATAAGAGCCTTAAGAACAGCTGAGAAGTTTCTTACATATTTAGGCACTGTTCACTATCCTAGGCTCTGATGTTTAAACCAGTGGTCAATAATATCAACATATAAGCCTATTAATGACACGTTTTCATTATCTTTTTTAAATGAAACTGGGACATAGGATTTTGTAATTTGCCTTCTCTCATACTTGACAAGTTTGACAAGTTTATCTCCTTTAAGTGTGTCAATAAATTATCACCTGTAAGTAGAAACTTACTCAAATAAGACAAAAATCATTTTACCTGATCTATTAATGATATATTACCATCGTAAGATCTTAGATTTGATTGAAAGTCATCTCCTCATTAGTATTTTGTCCCATGTTCTATTTGGAAATCTAGATTTCAGAGAGCACAATTAACAACTCTTAATTTTGTGAAACAGTAGAAATTAGGTGGGAGACATATTCTTCCAAGTATAACCTAAGGAAGACATTATTTGGGGCAAGAAGTACTCAAAGCTCCAGGATTCCATTTGCTAGATTTATCATTTACTGGCCATAGAATTCTTATTTTCCTGTCTTGTTTCACTATTTGTAAGTAAAGAACAATAACCACTAAGTTCACATAGAAAAAGCAAAATTTTAGATATATTTGGATCAAAAGTATTAAACTACAGTGCTCATATATACAGTACATCTTTTCATCTATTGTATAGCATTTCTAGTTAAATGAGGCCTTCAATTTAAACACTTTTTTGTGTGAAGGTTTTTTTTAAATATACTGGTTTATTTTCCCCAGCTTTATGGAAAAGAAAGATTGTATACTAAGAAAATATAAGCAAATTGTATTTTAAAACTTATATAATAGAAAATATAACAATTTTCTAAATAACTGGCTCAAAATAAAGTATTCGGTATGTTAGAAAAATAAGGTAATATTTACAAAAGTGTTACTATGACACAGAGACAGCTATATGTGTGTTATACAGATAGATAATCTAAAAAATATAATAATCACATTGTTAAATATTAGTAGATTCACATTATATTACATTCTTAATAAATGGGGGGGAAAGCTTACACTATCTTGAGCATAGTATATACATTTTTCTACTAAGTTAACATAAAAATAAATAAAATTTTCCTCTGTTCTAAAATAATCACATTGTATGACCAAATATTTTTAAAAATTGGATTTCATTCTGGTTTTCTGCTGCCACTAACTGTAGGTATTTCATGGTCAGTCTCTTTTTTAGGATCTACCATATCTTTATATCTCTCCCCACGATGTCGTTCCAGGTATGGACCCCAGTTAGAAGCTGGTCTGCAGCAGTTTACAATGCGCTAAAAAGAAAAAAAAACTTGTTTCAGACCATAAGTGTTATAATCTGTAAACAAGCAAATACCAAACCATATTATTAAGTTTCTTTGCTAACCAAAATGAAATAGGAACCATAGAAACGTTAAAAAAAAAAGAAGTGTTCATCAGAATTTTTAATAGAGTATACTAAAAAAAAAGATACCCAAATTTAACCGTAACAAGAATTACATGAACTACGAAACCAGAATAACTGATGAATATGTAAATTATTTTAAAAGAAAGTGTATGAGCCTTTAAACAACGGAATCAATCCACATATTTTCACTGAATTGTCTGACATTTCTGTCCTGCCCCTAGAGGGAGGGTTAGGTGAGGATTTAAACAAGTGTATACTTGGGAGGTTTCAAGAACCAAACTAAGGGAGCTCCAGGGTCAAACCATTGATCAGGGTGGGCTTGGGAAATTATCTAAAAATTTGACTCCTGAGAATTTATCCTCGTCATTGTCCTAGTGAGATGTCATAATCAACTCCATCTGCCTACACCTCCATGCAAGAAGGGTCACTTGGGGTCTAGACTGGGTTTGAAATAATTTACCAGTTTTTTTCCAGTCTAAACACAATGAGCACATGTATCATAACCAGACAATGTATTTGAAGATTATAGATATAAAGCAAAATGTTCATTTGCTTTGCACCATCCTCAGGGACAACTCAGTACAAGTATAAATATAACTTCTACATGCTAAGCACTCTCATAGTGCCTGAGGATGTAGCAGCAAGCAACGTAAGACTCTCCCTGAAGGAGTTTAGAGGCTAGTATGAGACACGCAAATAGATACGTGGCATAAAGCTATGCTATGCACATGGTAATGAGATGATTATACCAGGTGTAGAAGTTGCCTAAAGGTTCATAATCCCATATTACCACCATATGAGTAATCTTCACTTTGATAAGGGCTTTCTATAAGGTATAAATAATATAAATGTGCTTACTTGAAAGATATTTCCTTCAGCTTGAATTATTTTTATGACGGCCATAATTGGAATCCAAATAATGCAGAAAATAATCATACACCAGCCTAGAGCAACTCCCCAGTCAGGGTATAGAATTTTGGCATACTCGGGCCTATGAAATTTCACCAGTGACCAGATCAAAATTGCCTGTGAAAGTAAAATATGAAGAGACAATGCTGAAGATTAGACTTTGTTGCCCTAATGATTTCAATTGCACTAATGATTAAGAATTTAATCCCATTCCTTAGAAATAGTCTATCAAAAGCAATTAAAATGGAGATATAGTCAAGCAACTAAGATAATCCAGTAACTAGCCAGAAGATAATACTAAATGAACTGATCTAAATAACTTGCATTTGGCTTTGAAAAGATTCTTCCAAAATGAGCACCTCCATATATTTATAAAAGATAGAAATACTGGTCCAACATGTTTTTCAATAAACTACTTTACCATGAAATATTTCAGATTGAAAATAAAATAATATCTGAACAATTTGCACAAATGAACTTTTAACTTTCACTTATAACAGTATGGTTTTATTCTATGCTATAAGCTAGCCAGCATATAAATTCAAGGAAAACATAAAGTACCCTTTAGTGAAAATGCTTTGCTCCTTGCTTAGCAGATGTTTCTATTATTTCCCACTGCACAGAGCACCCCTTACTCCACACCCAAAACACAGACACACTCACACGCTACTGGTGCATATTTGCTAAAGCACACTTCACTTCCAGCCTCTCTTTGAGAGAAAAACAAACTCACTGGGTAAAACAGTGAAATCTGAATCTTAACAAGGAAAAAATTTGTAAGCCAAGGCAAAAAACAAACAAACAAACAAAAGGTCTCTTTAAAAAAACCTACTAGTTGGGCGCCTGGGTGGCTCAGTGGGTTAAAGCCTCTGCCTTAGGCTCAGGTCATGATCTCAGTCCTGGGATGGAGCCCCACATCAGGCGCTCTGCTCAGCAGGGAGCCTGCTCCCCCCTCCCCCCACTCTGCCTGCCTCTCTGCCTACTTGTGATCTCTGTCTGTCAAATAAATAATAAAATCTTTTAAAAAGAAACCTACTAGACATGTTGCAGCATTAAAACTAATTATTTAGAAATCTGTAAAGCAAACAAAAGAAAGTAAACAAGAACCAGAGTCATCTAGTAGTTTCTCTAAATTATTAACTGTCTAGGTTTTACTAAAAGTGAGGAAATGGAATGTAAGAATTTTTATCAAATAGATATTCGAGTTTAATTTTAAAATAGATTAATCCTACTTAATTACAGTAATTTAGATGTATTTCCCAGTTACCATAATTTTTTACATAGCTACAAGAGAATGGATGAGGGATGCTGGAGTACCTATGACTTCACATCCTTTTATACAAAATAGATGATAATGTATACCATTTAATATTTAATGCTTTTACATTTGAAATTAAATCCAGTTGTCAAAGCTATATAGTCAATAAAAACTAGCTGGCTAAAACATCTAGTGAGAGCTTCTTAATTGATAAAGGGTTTATTTTATTATGGGGAATTGTCAGAAGAGGAAAACAATCTTTAATACCACTGTCTAAATCATTTAGTTAGAATATGGAGCATCCAAAATATTTTAATTCAGTACATCCAGTCCCAAACTTCTCCCTGCTTGAAGCTGACCTTAAAAAATATGAGAAAAAATAAACTTAACACCCTCTAAAACAACAATAATACTTCAGGTGTGAAGCAAATTCTGGATCAAATTATTTAATGTCCTTTCCTGGGAAAAGCTCTGAGGCATGGAGACAATGAGAACCAAAACACATCCTCTGTGAAGCTTTGTGACTCCCACGCCTCCACCATTGCAGTAATTCTCCATCCTATTAAGTGTTTATTTTATTATTGACTGCCCTGAAGTGTTATTTAACGACATCATGTCTATATGCCGGGTCTCTCTTTCCCTCAGTTCATAAATAGCACCAACTGTTGAATTTAACATAAACTATTGCCTCTGTTGAAAGGGGTGAGTTTCTTTTAGTAATTTCAGATAGCAAATCCCTCCCATAAGGAAAAAAAATAATGCATTAAAATGTGAGTGTTTCTTAGCAATTAGTATATTTATTTATTAAGATTTATTTTATTTATTTATTTATTTGACAGACAGAGATCACAAGTCAGCAAGGGGCAGGCAGAGAGGAGGAAGCAGGCTCCCCGCAGAGCAGAGAGCCCAATTCGAGGCTCGATCCCAGAACCCTGGGATCATTACCTGAGCTGAAGGCAGTGGCTTAATCCACTGAGCCACCCAGGTGCTCCGCAGTTAGTATATTTAGATCACAGGCCTTGAAGATTTAGATCACTGGGCCTTAGCAGAGAACTTAGGAACATTGCAGATAACTCAGCATACTTTTTAGGGAACGGCAGACAAATTATTTATTTTTATTTATTCTACTGATAATTTTTATTTATTTATTTAAAGATTTTATTTAATATTTGACAGAGAGAAATCACAAGTAGTTGGAGAGGCAGGCAGAGAGAGAGAGAGGGAAGCAGGCTCCCTGTGGAGCAGAGAGCCCGATGCGGGACTCGATCCCAGGACCCCGAGATCACGACCTGAGCCGAAGGCAGCGGCTTAACCCACTGAGCCACCCAGGCACCCCTCTACTAATAATTTTTAAGTACGTAAGACCTTTAAGTCTATAGGAGCCTGTTCATTTTCTCAAATTGTAAGTGTTTAAACCTAGAGCCTCAAAGACAATACTGCAAAGGCGCTTTAACTGAGGCAACTTGCAGTCATAAAGCAAAAGTTGGAAGTCGTTAATTTATGATACTAGTTTGCCTTATTGTCTTCAATTTGAATTATTCAAGTTTATCTTAGAAATGTTCAAATATATACATATCATTGGTACCAAATTCATGACATACTAATACTTACAATCAGAAGAAGAGGTGTAATGACAAACCAGCAGGCTCTCCACCATAGCCAGAATATCCACCTTTTTGCTCCAATCATCATTTCGATATCTTCAATAAATCTGTTCCCGCCTTAGACCAAAAAAAAAAAAAAAAAAAAAAGTGTATTCAGTTCTTGCTCATGTTTTCCTCCATTAATCATTGTGGCCCCAAATTATCTTTCTGTCTAAACATTTTCTTATACTATAGCAATGAAGTACACACCTTTAACTACATTTTATTCCTAATCAATTTTTCCAGTAATATTCTACTTTACGACTTTAGTAAACATAATAAAAATAATCACACTAAATTATTTTAATAAGATGTGTAGATAATTCTGTAGTTACTATGTACCATAAATCCAGATGATCCCTATTATTTCCAGTATAGCCGCAATCAAAATGCCCCATCCAGCACAGAAGTGGTCAATCAGATGCACCCAGTAAATTCCAGCCTACAAAAAAAAAAAAAAAATTACATCTAAGTATATTTTTAATTATTTTTATGACTGATGAAGTCTTTATATCAAATCTATTCATTTGACCTTAACATGTGCTTCTTGGTTTCACCTGTGCTAAGATGTGAAAAAGGAGTATTTTCAAACGTAAACACAAATGTGGCTTTAAATATCAAAAAGGATGCACCTTTCATCCTATACTGAGTCACTGGGGAAAAAAGCATTGAGAATAGTTGGTCAAAATGATATGCAGTGTCTGTGTGCTGTGTGGTAGTTGCCAAAAAATACAGTATGTGTTTAAAGTCTATAACTTTAATTGTAATTGGGGAATTGTCCATTATTGGGTCTCCTGCCCTCTTCATAGTATACTTAGCTATCGAAATGTACTGCAATGGGGAAAAACTCTGGGCTAAAAATCAGAAAATCCTGAGCGGAGTCAGACTTGGACTTGTCTCTAACATCCTGTTGAGCGTTTGTTTTCCTCATTTAGATTATTAAGTACATTGCAACTAATGATTTGTCTATGAAAAAATACTGTAGTAATACCTGAGTTACACAGACGAGACCAAGGAGAAACAAAACCAAGCAGCAACCCAAAGTTATAGGAACTCTCATTTTCTTCATCACTTTGGGAAATAAATCTTGAATTGTTGTCGTAATTGTTTCTTCAGAAGGGGAAAAAAAATGACATGTCATAGGTCAACTCATTTGCCAGTAATTTTAATCAAATAATTCAACTTCTATTAATCAAATTTACAAATATATGCTGAAAATATACTCTGGGTCCTATTCCTTTTGTTTGTTTGTTTGTTTTCCCCTAAATGAAGTGCTTTCTGTATTTATTTTTAAGTTTTATTTTATTTAAATTCAATTAACTAGTCTCAGAGGTAGAGTTCAGTGATTCATCAGTTGCCTATCACACCCAGTGCCTACCCCTTGCTTTTAAAAATCCATAGGGTTCTCTCTCTTGGCAGTCACCAGTTGTTGGTTCAGATAAAAACCAAATGCTGCTCTCTTTCTTTGTTGTTTTTAGTCTGCTTTACAAGGTTTTGATAATAACTACAAGGTAACAGATCCCTGAGGGCTGATGTAGTTTGAAAGAGGATTATGGGAAAGGAAGAATTCTAGGAGAACTTTTTAAAAAGGTGAATATTTGAATAAATGGCATGGAAACAGAAAGGCCTTCTAGGTTTAAGAAATAAATATGTTCATGAAACAAAGTACTGACTGAAAACAGAAGGATGCGGGGGTGAGAGGATTAAGATACAAGCTGAAATTTCCAAGGCTTTGAAAGTCAACTGGAGGAGCCCAGACTTTATACTGTATCTTAGTCAATTATTAAAGTGTGTTATGTAAGACTGATCTGATGAATAATGTTTTGGAACGTCTAGGTGTGTACCATGGGGGAAATTCCCTATATGTACATAGAGCCACGTGCAAAAATAATCATTGCAGTAGCATGTTTCATTTGTCAGAATTGGAAATGACCCAAATGCCCATCATTATGGCAAAAGACTATGAATTAGCTCAATCTATATGAGTATTATATCAACACAGATTCACAATACATGTAAAAAAGGGTCAGAATGATACATGTGTTATGAAACTTCACATTTATGTGACAACATTTATATGTTATTTATGGATACATATATAACAGATACGGACATGGACTGGATAACACACATAAGCCATGGTGACAGTTGCTTCTAGGAAGGAAGAAATGTGAATCGTATTAGGGAGAGAAACAGAGGGGACTTCAATTTCATTTCTGAGGCAAATATAAAATATTAATAAGTGTTTCTTTGTGGTAACTACTGCATGAGTGCTTTGTACTTTTCGGTATTTAAAATCGAGTTAAAAAGAATTTTCAGATTCTAAGAGTAAAAGCTAATGGGGACAACAAGGGTAAGAAAAGGATGTTTTTAAGTAGAGGAAACACAAGTAAAATAGAAGAGGGATATGGTAACACTGGGAGCATTACTTACCAATGGATGCAAACTGAGAGTCGAGACCCAAAGTCAAAAGCATGAAGAAAAATAATATGGACCAAAATGGCCCCCCTGGGAGTTGGGCTAGAGCTTCTGGATAAGCAATGAACGCCAAATCAAAACCTAAGAAAAATGTATGACACTTCACTTAAATTAGTTGCCAAAAAGCTCACACATTTGAACATTTTCAAAATAAGATACTAGAAAAATTACATTTTAATTTGGCAACACAATCCATGAGACACATTCTCGGGCAACTATTTCACTCGCACTTTTTAAAATATTTGACTTGATTGTTCAACGAAGTGATAATGTGAGCATGTGATGTGAATTAAGCTAGTGAGATGAATTTTGTAAATGGTACATTGCTCACATAAGAAATCTTAACTATTTCAATGATTTTGTTTCACCTATTTCATTTTTTTTAGAGACTCATAAAGAGTAACAACTGTCTTAAACTCCAGAAACCTAAATTAAGCCTAGAAATTTTAAGAGAATCACATTATCAAGAAAGCTCTACTTACGGAACTACCTTTTTAGTCTTCAGCTGTCTCTCCAAATGTTCACCCAGAATCACTAGCCGTAGTGCCATTTTAATTCATATATGGACACTTGCAAAATGGTGTATAACAAAACTAGAGGTGGAATCTTATTTTCTATTTCATGCACATTATTGTTAGAGGTGTTTTAATTCTTTTTTCAATCATATTATGTGATACTTTGTTTTTTTAAGTATTTTAAGTTTCTCCAGACTCCCAGAGGACTGACCTAGGAGTCAGAAGAATGACCTTCAGTCTAGGCTCTGTCACTTCCAATGATTTAATCTGTAAGACATGCTGGACACGAATTTATGTAGTCCTAACATTCTGCCATCAAATGATCCTGCCCATGAAAAAAATTTAATGAGGGATTCCTACCACCAAGAGCACGAGAATTCTTTTCCTAAGAATCTTAGCCAGAAAATTAAGCATCCCTAGCTAATGTCTTTAAAGTCAGGAAGTTCATTATTCAGATTCCTTTAAAGCTGAACACAGCTGGACATTCAAGTTTACCTGGGTTTCTATCTATATGATATTAATGTGTTTTAAAAATTCAGACCCAAGGTTGCACTTGTACATGGGGGAATACACACACACACACTCACATATATGCTCTTGTGCTGTCATAGATATATGAATACACACACGTATATACATACATACATACATTAAATGAAAACACATGTAAATGGATCCATGATGCCTGACACTTGTACAGTAAGCAATTCATATTAAGGACTACACAAAATTCAGAAAATTATCTTCTTAAACAATTGTTCCCTAATAGAGCCCTGCTTTCTCCAACCATCTAAAAATTATTACATCATTAAAGTAATCAAATTATATAAGAGGACATGAGAAAGAAAATGCAACACCCTAAACCTTGCTTGAGTGCTTTAAGTAAATTGCCACAAGTTATATAAGTGTTTCTTAAATGAGCTACACGAAATTAATCAAAGTTATTAATGTATAGCACCACATACCTGATTTTACGACTTGAGAGACTTCCTTTCCAGATATATGAGCCATGTGTCCCAATATAGAAAAAATAGCAAATCCAGCGAACACACTAGTGAGGCAGTTTGTCAAACAAACTACAATAGCATCTGAGAAGCAGTTGTTATTGAACTTATTATAAGATGATAGAGCAACTAAGCCACCCCAAGCCACTGAAAGGGAGTAAAATATTTGAGTGGCAGCATCCTTCCAAACCTATAAGAGAAGATAATTTCATCTTTAAAAACATACACTTTAAATTTTTTACTTCTACAAAAGACTTCATATATACAAATGAATAAATACAAATAACAATGAAATAAGCACCAAAAAACCAAACCCACTGCTCAGCTTAAAAAATGACATGTTCCCAGTCTTTGGAAGCCCCCCAGCGCCCCCTTATGATCAGATAGATCACCCTTCCCCCTCCAGTGCTAACCGCTATCCTGACTCTTGAGTTTTTCATTTCCTCCTTTTCCTTTAGATTTTTACCCTAGAAACATGTAAACCCAAAACAATATGGTATTTAGCTTTTCATAATCTGGAGTTGATAGAAAAGTTTTCTTCATGCATGTAAACCTATATACCTTGCCTCTTTTCATTCAGTATTGTATGAGCATTACTCGTTTTCAGTTTGAACTGTATGAAATTTCAATTTTGTGTCAAAACTGAAAAATATAGACAAATTCACGTGGTTTAGCTAAATATATGTAGTTTGGGACATGTTTTTTTCACTGCCGTGTTGCCCCACTGTATATACCACAGATCATCCTCTATCCTGCTGAGGAACATTGAGGTGGCTCAATATTCTGCTATTAAAAATAATGTAGCTGTAAGTATTCCCGTATGTGTCTCCTCATACCGAGCTGAGGAACTGTGATGATGTCGAAGAGTATACGCATCTTCTCTTTCATGAAATATTGCCACATTATTCTATTGCTTTGGACCCTCACCAGCTAGGTGTGAGAGCTCCCATTCCTTCACATGCTTGCCAATATTAGTCAGAATTAACATTTTCCAGTCTGGTGGCTGTCAAATGAGAGTTTTCATTACCCTAATTACTTACAAGGTTTAGTATGTTTTAATGTCTTTCTATTCCACAGGTTTTTTTTTTTTTTCTTTGTAAAATTCCTGCTCACGTCTTTTGCCGATTTTTTGTTTGGGTTATTTGTCTTCTTTAATCTCTAGAAATTCTTTACTCATGCTGGGTTCTAATCCTTTGTCTGTTATATATGTTATTGTTCCTCCTAATTTGTGGCTTACTCTTTTTGCCTCTTAACATTGTGACCTTTGATGAGCCAAAGATTTTATCGTTGTTTTAATGTAACTAAAGGTGCCCATCTTTGCTTTAATGTATTGTCCTTGATTTCTCTGACTTAAAAAGACATCTTTAGCCAAAGATCATAGATACTTTCCTACATTTTCTTCTAAAATATTTAAAGCTTTGTTCATATTATCCTCAATTAACCTGAAAAAATGACACAGACATATTAAAGTGGAAAGCCCAATTCATTTTCTTTTCTAAATGGAGTATCAGTTGTCTAAGGATAATTGATACTACCAATTACATCACTTGGATGTCAGTTATCTGAAGTAGATAGTCCATCTTTTCCCCATTGATCTGCATTGCCACCTCTGCCACATAGCAAGTTCCAAATGTTCATGAATCTATTTGAGACTACTGTTCCACTGGCCTATAAGTCTATATGCTAACACCACATTATTTTAATTCCTATAGCATTATAATATTATTTCATATCTGGTAGGACAAGTCTTCCTTCGTCAGAAACCCCTTTTTTTTCCTTTTTCTCTTTCACGTAAATTTTACAATCCATTCTCGAGATCTAAGGAAAACTGTGCTGTCAATCTGATTAAAATTCTATTGACTCTTCATACCAATTTAGAGATGAGAGATACATATTCATTCTTAACAAGGACAATACTAGGTAATTTTTGAAGAATGATGATATATTTAGATCACTAGTTCCCTCATCATGTTTGTTGGATTAGAGCCTCACGGAGCCAGGCCTCAACTCCTTAAGTGGCCTCTCCCTCACTCCATCTAATCCGAGCCTTTTACTAGTCAGCCTCTTACAGTTTACCCCTCCTGTATCTTTGCCTAAAGGACAATAATCTTAGAAATGAATCTAAGCAAATCCATATTAACAGTGAAATTCTGTTGATATAACAATACGAAAGAGAAAACCTAATTGTGTAGATTTCAAATATATTGCCAAAGATTTGGGCAAAAGTGTTATTTTTTTGTTTGTTTTTTAGTCCATTGAAAAACAGGACTGCTCAGTGAAGAGCAGGCAATATAACATGGCGACAAAGAGCTCTAACTCTGGAGTCAAAAAGAATGACTTACTCTCCTTGACTTCAATTTATCTAACATTTTTAAGCCTGTTTGTTCTTCTGTGAAATGGAGATGATGAAGATGATGATAGTGATGATAAAAGTGTACTAAGAATGATGTGATAATTGAATAAGATAGCATATGTAAAGCAATTAGCATGTTCAATGGTAGCTATTATTATGGAAAATGATCATAAAATGATACTCAATTTCTTTTACGGAAATTAAAAACTATAATTTCCCCCTGGAAAGGTATGTAATCTATTTCCAATTTCAATAGAAATATAAGTTGTGAGAGAGTAAAATTTACTAGGTCTTCAGAATACAGCTTGATATTAGATTATTATTACATTATAATTGCTTTATACTGGCAGGCAACCAGTAGAAAGCAAAGTGGATGGATGGATGGATGGATGGACAGGAAGAAGAAATAGATAGATGTAATTTCACTTATAACAAAATCATTACAAAGAAAATGCTCTTGTTTCTTAGGCACATATTAAGAGATGAACAACATGCTTATGTTGATCTCTCAGCTGCTTTTACTTGATACATTTTGTATTCATATGTGAGTTAGGGGGAGCTGGAAATTGATGTAGCAGGTCTGGGTTCTATCAAAATGCTGCTGCAGACCAAGATGTGTACCTAGGTAGCAAATAAAGTGAAGCAAAATTCCAAACATAGTTCTAATCTCCATATCTATCAATCTCATAGCTATATACAAAATTACTAATTTAGAGATTAGAAAATCTTAATTCAAGATGCACAAACTGGATGTGTAAACTTAACTACACGTGAATCTGGGTGTCAGTGTCATCACTGTAAAATGAAGGCATTAGTGAAATAATCACTGAAGACCAGAAGACACTTCTTACTATAAATTTGTATGATTCTCTGCTCTCCTAAAGATTGTAACAAAGTTCAGATAGCCAAAGAAAAGGAAAAAGTATATATTTATGATCCCATGCTCAGAATATGGATTGTGAGAAATTAAAAAAGATATAGGAAAAAATTCTCATTATCAGCAAACCCAAAGAAGGAATGGGGAAGTACTGTATCAGGGTGAAGAGGAGGGAGGATTAAATTGTATGTTTCCAAGGGAACTTTAGGTTTAGGTCTGATATTTTAAAGGTAACAGAGACATTGAAATAGACCAATTTAAAATAATCGTATAAAGTTTTCAGGAACTACAAAGCTCAGGTGATCTGAGGCTTGGAATAGTCACTTAAAGACTATCAAAGGGGCATTTCACCTGTGCCCAAAGTTAAGAAGTTTAAATAAAATGGAGGTCCACTTCTGGGGAAAATGTTGCATTAATAATAGTAGGGCATAATATAATAGCAATGATTGAAATCACCGTGTGCTCATATTTATATAATAGTATATCATTTTGTAAGTGCATTAATTAATATTTTATCTTGTTTAACAACCTAACAGAGAGAAGATGATGAATCCCAGCTTCCATTTTATTTGTTTCTTATTCATCATGGAAAATGGTCTTCGAGTTGGGAAGATATTAACAAACAAGGTTAAAAGATGTGAGGCCCAAGATAAATGAAGAAATAAACAAATGGCCTGTGGACACATCAAACTACACTAATCTCCAAGACTAAAATAATAAAAGTTCATAGTCTAAAATAATTTAAGTCTGTTGTGGTTAATTACTGAGTGAAAATTATTTGGGTATAGGAAACCAATTTTTTGAAAAGAAGTTTTCAAAAAAAAAAAAAATGTAAAGGCTGGATTGCCATGACTAAAAACTGATTACCAGAAAAATTCTACAACAAATAATTAAATATCCAGATTCTGGGGTGCCTGGGTAGCTTAGTGGCTTAAGCCTTGGACTCTTGACTTTGGTCAGGTCATGATCTCAGGGTCATAAGATCGAGCCCAGGGTCAGGCTTCATGCTGAATGTGGAATCAGCTTGAGGTTCTCTTACTCCGCTCCTCCCCCTACATGATCTCTCTCTAAATAAATAAAATCTTAAAAAAAAATAAATATCCAGATTGTAAATATTTAGAAAAAGGCAAATTGCTGGAAATTAGCACCAGTTCCTCAAAGAATCAATATCCATTTTGGATAGCACTGCTAGTTAGGAAAATAATAGTAACATAGTGTTCCTTGACTTTAGCGTAAGACCTGGTGTTTTAGTTGGCCAGAAGCATAATGTGTGCCAAGAATGTGATGGGATTACTGACAGAGTGAAACCATTCTTGGGCTGTGCGAATAGAACCATCCTATATAGAGTACACTGAATCTATGTGGTCTCTGCAGTCAAAAGTGTAAAAGATTTTATGTATCTCTAATACACACAGCCATTACCTGGTGATAGACTAAAGTTACAAGAGGGTTACCCAATTCATATTCACGGCAAGTAACAGTTTCATTTATGGAATGCTTCATTCATTTCAAAGTTGTGGTTTAACTTCCTAACCCATTAAGGACACTTTGATCTTAACTTGGGGATATTAACTTTGGAAGACAATGAAAATATGTCTTAGACCATTAGGCTTTCACCTATAATCTTGAGATCTCTTGAGTTTATCCAAGAAGTCTCACTATACTAGTCATCAACTTGTAGGTCGGTGTCCCAACGTGAAAGGTGCTTTGTCAGATTAACACGCCTCAAATGCTTTTGGTCAAATAGAATCAGTTATATGAATAATATGACTTTTAAAACCTTACTGCTAAAAATGATTATCTCACTTCTAAAAGGAAAGCACTAGTGTCATGTTAAATAGCTCCATGGGACTTCCTGTGGACAGAAACACCAATACATTTAACTGCATTATTCCTTTGCCAACGACAACATGATGACACTCATATGCAACCAAAGATTTTCAGTGTTGGATTTTAAGGTTTACCTCCTCAGATCATTTGAAATCCAAATGAAGTCTTACCTCGGCTTCCCTAAGTTTTGTAAAATTTGACTGTGCTCCAATATAGTAAGAAATGCCTTTCGATGCACCCTCCAGAGTCGCCCCCCGGATTAGAAGGATGAGCAGGACAACATAGGGGAAAATGGCTGTGAAATATACCACCTACAAAGAAAAACAACCAGAGGTGAGTAAGTTAAACTTGTAAGGCCCATTATATAATTGTATATGAACAAAGTCATTAACCAGTTAACATTAGTAGAATAAAGTATTAAAGATTTCATAGGTTCTTGATAAACCTGGCGATACCATTACCCAAACTGGCATCATTTTCTCTTTCTCTTCTCCCCACTCTCTGATGATCCCTTTTCAAAACACTCTGATGTATGAAGCAGTATTTCCTGAGTTCACGTTGTAAATACACAGTACATCAGCCATGGTAACTGGGAATTGAGGTAGAGTGCTTTCCTAAATGTGTCTTTATAAATGTCTGAAGGGACTGAATATCACTTCTTGGTAAATTACTGCATTGAGGTGGGAAGGGAAATGATTTTATACCTGCGATAGTTAGTATATATTCAGTCCCCAAGGAGGAGGAACATAATCTCCTAGTAGATGTCCAAATCCCATGAACGTTGATTAAAGTGAATACCGAACACTTAGAGCAACCATTAAGACAGTTTGATAACACACATTGCAGTGTACTTGGATCCTGGATAACCCACGGTTCCAGATGAGCAGATTGCCCTTGAGGCCGGCTTTTCATTAATGTGGACAATTTCTTTGATCCATAGATGTCCTATGTTTGATAATATGCCCAAGGAGACAATTTAAAGTCATCCAGAGATCAATAAAAATTAATCACCTAGGCAAATGGCCTTTAATGGATTATTTCAATATTAACGTCAAAAAGGAACCACAGGTTTCAAAAATGTGCAACTGAAACATTATTTTGGAAAGTTTCCACTGACTTTGTGAGGCCCACTATATTTCTTTGATCTAAACAGAGTGTCTCCATAATTCAGCATTAACTGAACGCGCTAGATATTATATCCAGAATACAAAGATAGCAGCCACAGTTACTCCTGCCTTTCATCTTTAAGGGGACTTCAGTCTAGTAGTTACCCATAAATACTCATTTTCTGGGTAGCGTACAACTGTTCTCAGAGAAAATTTCATGTTGTTCCCTGAAATTGCCATGATTCTCTCAGGAAAGTTTAAAAAATAAAGCAATAAAGGGGGAAAACAGGTTTTCCAGAAGAGGACTTTTCACTGAAAAGAGGGTTCTGAGTCAATTCTGGCCAGCTTAAAGAGAATGACTGCATATTTGAATTTTTTTCCTCTCTCTCATTGAAGGAATCCTGACACTAAACCTATATAACGAGAATCTAGACTTCAAACCAAACACTGCAATATATAATTCCATCCAAGATTTTTATTTGTATAATAGGTGACACAATTTTAAACTAGGTACTCGAGCCTCTGAATGCTGTATTAGTAGCGGGGACCAACTTACAGAAGTACAGCTGACTCCTGAACAACACAGGCTTGAACTGTGTGGGTCCACGTAGACGAGGATTTTTTTTCTTCAGTAAATACAGTCCTGTAAATGTGTGTTCTATGATTTTCTTCATAACATTGCCTTTTCTCTAGCTTACTTTCTTATAAGAATAAGGCAGATT
>NC_081575.1:32528369-32626524 GCF_022355385.1 Mustela nigripes
TTGACTTTAGGTTATCAGAAAGTCTTCTGGTCATTGTGGGGGAGTCAAAAGTTATAGCTGGATTTTCAACTGCGGGGGCGGGTTGGCACCCCTCACCCCCACGTTGTTCAAGGGTCAGCTATAATTGCACCAAGTTTTTGCTTGTTTTGTTGTGTTTCTACCAGGAGCAGAGATCTTATGTATTTTCCTACAGCTAGGCTGCCTACTTAGAAAGCTTTTCACACATTCAAATGTTCCCATTATAGAAAAAAACATGCATTTGATTATGCTTGACATTGAACTGCAATGAAATTGGAAAAGAGCTACATCACTACCTAATGTGTTTTTCAAATTACCTTGCCAGAAGACTTGATTCCTTTAAATAGCGCTGCTCCAACTATGAGCCAAGCCAGAAGAAGACAAAGGGCTAAATACCACACAATTGTTCCAGTCTCATCCATTCCACTTGACCGCTGGAGCGCCACCTTACTGAAAACACACAAGCCCTTTTTATGAACACAGAATCGCTTGTCTTCATACATTGAAGTTTGTAATATCTATCAGGAGATGTTTCAGAAGTATTCTATCTTATTAATACATCAATTTCATGTGAATCTTTTATTTTTTTTAAAGATTCTATTTATTTATTTGTGGGGGGAGAGAGCATAAGAACAGGGAGGGGTCAGAGGGAGAAGCAGACTCCCCACTGAGCAGGGAGTCCAACGCAGGGCTCAATCCTGGGACTCCAGCTTCGTGACCTGAGCCCAAAACAGTCACTTAACTGACTGAGCCACCCAGGTGCCCCCCATGTGAGCCTTTTATTGATGCTATTGTAAGAGGGGCAAAAGCAGTTCAATGAAAAGCTAGTTCCTCTCTGTCTACTTGTAATCTCTGTCAAATAAATAAAATATTTTAAAATCCAAATTTTAAAACGGTCCCACAGAGCATGAACATTTAGATGAGGAAAGGCTCGTTACAACAATAATCAAGGTAGTTTGCTAAGAGTAAGATGTAGGTATAAGTCAGGAGAGTAGAGAATGATCAACGGAAGTTAATGCAAATAAATATAAGCCCGAATGTCCACTTTTTCATGGAATGACAATCATTAACAAAATGGATAATGAAGAATTGAAGCTTTATTTTTTCTTTTTTTAAAAGATTTTATTTGACAGAGAAAGAGATCCCAAGTAGGCAGAGAAAGAGGGAGAAAGGAGGCTCCCCACTAAGCAGAGAGCCCAGTGCAGGACTCGATCCCAGGACCCTGAGATCATGACCTGAGCCAAAGGCAGAGGCTTAACCACTGAGCCACCCAGGTGCCCCAGATTGTAGCTTTAAATAACAATTTTGCCCCCAATATTACTCATTACCCAACAGTTTATTATTCAAATTTTCTCATTATATTCTAAAATTTGAGTATTCCTTTCTTCAGAGCAATGCCCTAACTTATGCATGATAAGCACCGAACAAATCATTTCTGACAGTACTGTGCTCATTTGATAAACAATTTATAAATGACAATTGGTTGACTAGAAGCTGATCTTGCAAGTTACCACTACCCCTACAGGCTAGGTAAGCATTTGAGTCCTATCAAGTGTAGTTTGCTCTGATTCTCCTTTTTTTCTACTTATATGAGGTAAGGAATGAGCTGATCCATATTTCATTGTTATTTCCAAAAACTTTTAAACAACACCTGTTTAAGAAGTAGATCATCTAGCATACTTACTTCCAATATTGTTCGCTGGGAAGCTGTCCTGGCTGATAAATTTCACTTCCGTTGATGCAGTTTAAATTGTGGATGTCTGCCCAGCTTTTATTCACTTGGATGATCTCCCCCAGAATTGTACTGACATTACAATGAGTAACTAAATATTATAAAAAAAAAATACACACACAGACACATACTTAGTTTTAGACAAGTACTTTTCAGGGGAAAAAAGTGTTCATATAAATATTTATTTATCATTTTAGAGAAAGAGAGAGCATGTGATCGGAGGGGCAGCGTCGAAGAAAGAGAGAGAAGCAGATGCCTCACTGAGTGTGTGGAGTCTGGTGCAGGGCTGGATCCCAGGACCCTGAGATCACGATCTGAGCTCCAATCAAGAGTCAGTTGCTCAACAGACTGATGAGCCACCCAGGCACCCCTCCTGAATGAAAGTTCTAATGATAAAATTATTAAGCCATTTAGGTTGTTACTTGGTGATGGCAGAAGAGAAATCTTACAAGTGGAATAAGCCATGCACATTCAGCATCTTAAATCTCTGCTACTAAGCTGGAATGAATAAATATCTGCCCTTTTAAACTGTGGTTATATGTATAGTAATGACCGCTATAAAGTAACAATCATTTCAGACGGGACTTAGTGTTCTAAGGAATTTTTAGTATGTGGACTTATTTAACCTTTGTAGATAAATGACACCTTTAAATTCCTAAGAAGCCTTAAAACTTTATTACTTTATTCTCTGGTATACATAGGCAATCCCAGTGGTAACAGTCTACAATATCAATACTATGTAATTCCAAAGATCAGCCATTTAAGATGTGGATGACACATCCTGAAACACAATAGCACTATCATGGATAGCACTTATCTCTACCACATCCCCACTTTCTTCCTCCTCTCCTGACTACTCTTGAGAATGGCTTGGCTTTACCAGCGGCCCTCAGAAATAACATATTGCATTAATTGACTTTCAAAGTTATCCATGCTTTATCCTGCTTTCATCAACAACCCATGGCTCACTTTAAACTTTGATCTTTAAGTAATCCGTACACCCAACATGTGGCTCGAACTCACAACCCCGAGATCAAGAGTTGCATGCTCTCCCGACCGACTGAGCCAGCTAGGCGCCTCACCTGTGGCTCACTTAAAATTGCCCCTAAATTTGTTGGAAAATCATGTAACCCTTGAAAAGATAGAATGATTCTCCATTTACAACATTTTTAAATAAATAAATGACGTTTACCTATAGGCGACCTGCTACAGTTCTCGTCTGCCCAATATGAGCAATTTTTCCATGGTAGTTCACTTTGGAAAGAAGCAAACATGTAGTAAAGACTATAGGCAATTATGACATTGTAATAGATCGTCACAAAAATAGATATCAGGACCATCGTAATTCCCACACCTAGAAAAGAGAACAATTGAAATCAAAAACAAACAAGTGCAATTTATTTTGCTAATTCATAAAAAAGATGCATCTCAATTTCCACAAAATCTATTTGAAAATGAGAAAGCAGGTTCAAGCAGCGTCTTTTCTTTTTTTCAGCGGGGGGTAGGGGAGTGGGGAGGAAGGAAGTTTTTTCCCAAATTTAAAATTATTTTGATGACTGGCTTTCTGAAACCATTTTTTTAATTAACTAGAAAATGGTACTAAGATCAAGGGCAGAAGACCTGTAGGGATCCGTCAAGTTCAAGTAATCACCCATGGCCATTACTCTCTTATTATGTCTGAAAGTTCTCGTCAGACTGGGTCCTGTTGTTAAAAAAAAAAAAAGCAAACACTATTCAAAGCTTGTATCCTATTGACCCACTGACCACTAATTACATCCTCCTCTATAAACCAATATTGTGGCAAGTGGAAGACAAAGGCTCAGAGTTAATGTACAAGATTTCTACAAGCATGTGTAAAGAAAAGTCAATAATTCAGTAACAATCTGAATTTAAGTTTGCCAAGTTTCTTGAATGTTGTGGTTTCAAGATGCAGTTTAGCATACTGAGTACAACCCGTGTGCTCAAGGCTCACTTTTGAGGTGGCTTCCTTAACATTCCCGCACAATGTTCTATTCGCCTCACTCTCAATTTATTTTTGATGCTTTGTTGAAGACTTTACAAATAGTTGGCAGCCACTAGCTCACACCAAAATGATATTGAATCTTCAGACAGGAAGGCTGTTTGATGTTTAATAACAATCGAGGCACTTTGAAAAACTTCGCCAGTATCCTCTTCTATTAGGGAATAGCCCAGAAAACATGGTGACCTGCCCTTTAACTTTTCTGAATGAGACATTTTAAAAGATACACAAATGCAAGAAGACAAAAGACTGCACATGGAGGAGGGAAAAAAGCCAGAACCACAAAGTGAACACACAACTGGACTATAACTGTGTGCCCCGGGACCGTAAAAGGTGAATGTAGGACAGTAACGACACCCTTACAACCCCCCGTGGTATCCTTCCTAACACCTTCTGGATCTTCAGCCCGAGAAAAACAGAAATACGGATTAGCATTTGGTCTTTCATTTCTCCAGCAAACATTCAGAGAAACAACATCTGCCACTTTGCCTTTACCAGGTCCAAATACGAAACCTTTTCCCACCCCCCAGTGAGGACAGTTATAGACACCGAGAGATCGATAGGCACAATAAGAAAAACATTTGAATACCAACCTTGAAATAATGGGAGAATCCTCCAAACTGAAACTGGACCTAAGCTAGCAAATTGTCCCAGTGAACACTCGAGGAAGAACAGAGGTAAACCAGCCAGGGCCAGCATGATTGCATAAGGTATCAAGAAGGCACCTAAAAAATGCAAAACAGAACCAAAGGGCTATTAGGTCCCCAAACGTCGACGGCACATTGATAACCAGCCTAACATTTTGAAAGCATTCTGATATAGTGGAGTCAGAGGCCTAGGTTTAGGCCCCAGATTTACTAGTTTCTGTGAGAAAGTAGTTGCTTCTTGACATCTGGTTTTCTCATCTGTGAAATGGGATTCTAGCATTACCTAGAGAGGTTGCTATGGTTATTAAAAACAATAGCCTGTAAAATAGGAATCCATAGGCGGTGAATGATCACAGACTTTAGAGTCAGATATACCTAGTTTTCTATCCTGACTCCACCATTTACTAGTTATGTGACCTGGGGCAATTTACTTAACCTCTCTGGACCTTGGGTTCCTCCTAAATGGGGAGAGCAAGGCCAACTCTTCAGTCTGTGGTAAGGTTTCAGCTCTAGAGCCTCTGTGAAAACACTTGGCAAAATGGCAGGCACAGAGTATGTGTTCAAAGTTTATTTCCCTCCTTTTTCCTCTCCAAATAATAGTGTGTTTTTGTAAGACTTTGGGTGCAAATGCTAAATGTGATGATTCAGAGCGAAAGTTATTGCTGTGGCTAAGTGGAGTCTTCTCCAAATAGTCATTGTAAGGGTCTTGCCTCAATGTTAGTAAGAAATTTCCTGGCTTCGTTAAAAGATTCTGAAGTTTGGAGATGCATTCAAAGTTAACTTTCTGGGGCGCCTGGGTGGCTCAGTTGGTTAGGTGTCTGACTCTTGATTTCGGCTCAGGTCATGATCTTGGGGTCGTCGGATCAGCGTCAGGATGCACCTTCCGTGTGGGGTCTGCTCGCGATTCTGTCACTCTCTCTCCCTCTGCCCCTCCCCTGCATCAGCACGTGCACGCTTGCACGCTCTCTCTTTCTCTCTCTTAAGAAGTTAACTTTTGTTTTAAAAGCAAGGACCAATGCTCCTGCATTTAGATTATCCAGATCCCTTTTTGATGTTTTTAAAATTTTATTACTTTACTTTTTTTTCCACCCACTTTTGAGATATAATAAATTGCTCATTCGAACTTTGGCCAGATTGTAGGTAGAAGCAGAGACAGAATATTAAACTTATTGATCAAGTACTCGACAAGTCTTAACAAAGTTTAATAAGAAAAGGGGATCAATGGATTAAAAATGGGCTTTTGGATTACATATATGTCATTGACCTATATGGCACTGTTGTCCTCATGTATTTTTCATATTATGATATTGTAACATCATACTTGGGAATTACATTTTTCCCAACCCTCAAAATATATTCCATTAAAAATAGTGAGACAATAAAATACTTGTTATGTACAAGTCCCTAGTCACTAGAATGTAAAGACAAATATGTCTTCATAGATGTTGCAATGTACATACCATCATTGCTATGACTAATAGAAGTTTTAGTCTTAGCAATGATAAATATGAAGAAAAGTAATACAGACTATCCCTGTCTACAGCAGTAAGGGAAATGTTTCTAGCCCATTATAAATAGTTGTGTGTGTGTGTGTTTTTTAAAAAAAGGATTATTTTCCTGAGTGGTACTTTTTACCCATTATATTATTGTTTTTATTATCAGCCATAATTGGTAAACTGTGACATAATACCCTGGTCCCAAATTGTTGATACTGCTGTCTCAGACCCTGTGGTTGTATGAAGCTTCTCTTTCATAAACTAATAAAAGAATCTACAGATAAAAATGATTCCAGATTTTAGCCATAGTTATCAAAACCTAAGCAAATTTAAAAATCTGATCTATTGACATGTGGCAAATCTGAATTTCATGTTCCTCTCCTCCATTTGGACAGCAGAGAAAGAAGCAATCAAAAGAGCCTAGATTATGCATTCCCCAAATGATACGATCTTTTAAAAAACTGAGAATTGATGTGAGATATTAATTTTTAGAGGAAAAAGTGAGAGAGATAATAGCATACAATAGATAATAGCATTTGGGGAAAGGGGGCTACATTTCAATTTCTCTATTAAACCTAGTTTAATATAGTTACCAGAAGTTTATGGCCACCACTGGGCTGATGTATGATGACAAGTCACAGGAAATTTCTGAACCTGAATACTAGAGTCTACTCCTTTTCAGACTCCATAGTGAGAAACTATGGAGTCTGAAAATGAGTCTGAATGCTCTTCACTACAGGAGACCTTAGGACTTAGACACCTACAGGCCTGGGATTCCTAACTCATTTTTCCAGTTCAAACTTAGACGCAACCCATGACTAAACCATGTAGGCTCCGGAGAGGGGAATTTATTGCCACCAACACTTAAAGTGTTTGATAAACAGAGCTTCTTTCTTAAGTCTCCACGGGCCAATATGAATGTTCTAAGGCAACCAATTAACAAGGACTACAAGATTGAAACATCACCACAGAAAATCCTATTATACCAAGGAAAATAATTATAGTGGCACAGTTTCACTGGTTCCCAATTATGAAATCTAAGGGCATGTCACCTCTACACTTCTAATAGAACCTGTAATTACAAGTAAATAAAATATGGTGTAAGTGAAAAGTTGTTTCGACACTACTAGAGAATTGGGCAATTCATTTTGTTTCCCTTTGTGTGTCACCTCAGTTACTTTTTTTTCTCCTTGTTCTAATTGAGTCTTCCTTAATGATCTCTGAGGTATAAACAGTATCATTTTGCAGAAATTAACCACCTAGTCTTGAACTAAAGTCTGTTGCACATTCTAGAAGGATCCTTTATATACATGGTCAATCCAATTTGGAATACATGTAACTGAATATTGCAGCTTAAAATACTAATCCTTTACTTTTTTATCATCTTCTTCCACATTTGTATTTCCAAAATGCAATGCCTTACTCTACTTAAACCACCAGTTGTACTTGAGCTTCAAATTAGAATGAAAATCCCCAGCCTCTTGCTTAGATTCAGTCTTAAATTAAGCCAAACACAACTTGAGTCTGAAAAGATTATCACAGGAACATGTATAAATGAAGAAGAGCAAGTCATAATGGAAGACTACATTGGATCCTAAACCAGAGATGCAGAAGTGTTAAAAAATACAACTTTTACCAAGTTTATGCCTGAAGATTTTTGCAAAGCCAGCTTCCTAACTTGACCTAGCAACTCATAGTCTAATGACCCAAACTCTCATGCACTTTCCTTCAGTTCTTAAACAGCCTCAGAAGCCACACAGCACATCATTTTAACTGGAAGGGAAAGAAGTTGGGGGTAGGGAATACCTCCGCCATTGTTGTAGGTCAGATAGGGGAATCTCCACACATTCCCCAATCCCACTGCATATCCAACCATAGATAGAAGATAATCCGATTTTTTGGACCAGTTACCACGGTCCTGATTCTCATCATTTTCACCAACATGGAAATTCTCAGAGGAAGCCGTCACTTTCTAGGAAAGAGAAAATATCAAGAGTTTGTCTGTCTGCTATTAGAAATCCACAGAAGTGTAATTTTACACACACATGTGGGTGTGCACACAAACATAGATGGGGGGAGAATGAACCCAAAAGCCTTAGCTGAGAGAGACACTTTCCAAAGGTTGAGGAGATTTCTGCTAATGGCTGTTTTTACTTTACAACATTTACCCCTTGAAATGAAAAACAAGACAAAACAAAACCAAAACTCAAAACCTCTTTAGGTGGCTATAATTACTACTTCTTTGGGTGAGATCATCCAAATTTTGGATGGTTACATGTGGTACCCAGCATGAAGGACAAACGAAGGTGGACAAATAAGGCTTCAGATAAAGAAGACTTAAAAATGAATTAGGTAAAATCAACACTGTTGAGCCTGCAGGAGATCTTAGAGAAAAAGGCACCTTTGAAAAAAAGGCTTCTACTAAAACAAACAAAGATTTTATAGACTCCTTTTCCTATAGGCTGATAGTTTGGGATGTACCGAGTTAAGGTAAATTTCACTTCTCTCCCTATCCCTGGCTGGAAGCCACAGAATAATATTCAGAGACAAATTCCCCTGTCCCACCAGGTGGAGTAGCTCTCTCTCCACCTCAGAGGGAAGGGGTTCCCTCCCAACCTGTTAGCTGCTCTGGGGTATGGATGTTTCCTCAGGTCAAATAAGGACAATGCATTTTCTCATTTCCCTCCAGCATATGGACACCGTCTGGTGAGGGACAAAAACCAGGATCGTGTGGGCATACCCAAGGCAGAGGTTGAGATGACTGATCCTAAGTCTTCTGGTTACCTCGGTAAGAGTTGTTCTCTTTTCCCTCTACCCTATAGGGACGTCTCAGGCACACTTGAAAGCAATTGAAGAGAAAGGTGGAGAACCGGGAACAGCCACAGAAGGCAAAACCTGAGACGGCCTCCCCTGAAGTGTTCCCTTCCCAGGCCTCCCACCCTTCCCACAGTTTCCAGACCCCTACCTCCTTCCCTCTGCACTTGAAGAAGCTCGGGCACTTCAACTTGTCCATGGTTGACTCACTCCCTCAGCTTGCTCCGTCTCAGCTGGCAGTCTGGCTTAGCTCCACTGGTGGCAGGTGCACACTCCCCAGTCGCTACCTGCCTGAGTGAGCCACCTTGCCCAGGGGTGGGACCATTTATGGAGGGAGTTCTCCCCTCCCCCTTCAGGGCGCCCTGTCGTGTCAATTACCGGAAGGGACCAAAGTGAGGCTCTGGTTTTTCCCCAGGTAAGCTGGCATGTAGCAATCCCCTGTCCCGGCCCCGGGAAAGGGCTGGGCTGTTCAGGAGCTGAGCAGCCTGAGCCCAAGTGACTGACAGCCCTTGACTCAGAGCCCTGCAGGTGCCTTCGCAATCTCGCCTGCCTCCTTTCCCGGGTTCCCTGCTTCCTCCTAACCTTCTCTCTTCATCTGGTCTCTGTCCTGATGCTAAGTGCTGATCTCCACTGGCGCTGGGGGGGGGGGGGGGGGGCGGGGGGGGGGGGGTGGGGGTGTTGTGAAGGGCATGGTCTGTGGGGTGCGTTCTGTTCCCCCAGATACTCCTGAACAGACCCTATCGTCCTGGGCCCTGGGATTTTCCCAGTTTTGCCCCTCACTCCAAAGCACGTGATCCCCTGGGGCAAACGCAGCTCCCAGAGGGAAAGCTCCCGAATTGGGCACCTTGAAAAGCAGCCACCTGAGATAAGGTTACTCAGCTGGCTCTGCCTGAAAAGAGCAACTTTGAGACGCTGTCCCAGGGACCTTTCTCAGCCTTCAGGGACAGCGTTGCCCTTTACAGAGATTGCTTTGTGTAGTATTTCAAAGAGGGCAAACAAAAACAAATTATCCAGCGGGTTTATGGGAAATTCTAACCCTAACAAAGGACTCCACTTTGCAAGAATAAGGCCTAGAAAGTAAACTATGAGGAAACCTCTCGGCTTGGCCAGGGAGGAGCGAATTACTCTAATGCTGTTTACCAGGGCAGCACCTTTTTCTCAGAAAGCTCAAAGGATTTCATCTGATTCAGGTCAGAGAGGGTGGAATCGGGGCACACAGACGAACCAGCGGAGAGTCAAAACCTGTAGGCTGTGTGCAGCTCCTTTGTTCTCCATCTGACGACGTGAATTTCCCACTTGCAATGGAAATACACCCTGAGAAGTCTGGGGAGGTAAAGCAGAGGAAAGCTCATGAGGAAAGTGGAAAGGTGGTCATGAGAAAGCATTAATGAATTTCACCTGGCTTTGTGTTGAACATAGCACAGGCTGGAATGAGTGTGTGCGCGTGTGCGCTTGCGCACGCGCGCATGTGCGCACGCATGCGCATCCATTAGTATTAGATACACACAATTAGGTGTGACCTAAAGGTTAAAATGAAGGAATTATTGGCCTGTCTCAGACCTAGAAGAGAGGAGAGGCGAAGGGACATATAACCCTCTTTGTAAAAGGATGAGCTGAAAAGCGAATCTAATGGCATGTGCCCAATTATCAAATAGAAATTAAAGGGACGCGCCAAGGGGTGCCGCAAACAAATGGTGACCGTGGGACTAGAAAGAAAATAGCAGTCTTAGGGATAAATAGATTATGGGGATATCAAGACAGAGGTAGGGGGGTGTAGAGGAAACAACAAACAATTCTCCCTGCCTGTTACACAGTCGAGAAACGTCTGGCAACTTGGAGAGCTTAGAGCATCAGGGGCATAACATTTAAAATAGAAGATATTTGAGAGAAAATATTGTTTTTTATTTGTTTGAGGGATATTTTCCCATTGTCGTGCATCTCTTGCCATTCTTTGCCTCAAACTCTTAAGCTTGCGTGCTGTTTTTCACCTCTGGGCCTTTGCTCATGCTATTTCTTCTGGAAATTCCCACTCTACTCATTTGGGTAACTACTTAGTCTTACGTGTCACCTCCTCCAGGTCTTTCCACATGGTTGCACCCCAATTACGGCACACTGGGTTTGGATGCCTGTCCTCTATAGTCCTATGAGCCCCACACTCACGTTACATCGTGTGAAATTATTTGCTTATGATCCTCTAGACTGCCGGTTCTCCAAGGGAGGGCAGGGAAATGGTCCTAATCATTTCTGTATTCCCAACACCCCAAACAAAACCTGACCACACAGGCACTCAGTAAATGCTTATTAGGAAATTTGACCCAGAGAGGCCATCTAACAACTCTGTGGTCCAGAAAGGGAAAGGACAACTGGTTTACCATCCACCCCCCCCAAGAGATCATAAAATACCAGGACTGCATTTCCTTCTCTTTGCGTTCTGACTTATTAACTAACAAATTATATAATGGATTTTTAAAAATTTATATAAGACTCAAAAGAAATATACAAGTTGATTGTTTAGGGGCGCCTGGGTAGCTCTGCTGGTTAAGTGTCTACCTTCCACTCAGGTCATGATCTCAGAGTCCTGGGATCAACCCCTTCATGGGACTTCCTGCTCAGTGGAGATCCTGCTTCTTCTCCGCCGCTCCCTCTGCTTGTGCTCACTCTCTGTCTGTCAAATAAATCAATAAAATCTTGAAAAAAAAAAAAACAAAAAAAAAAGTTGGGTGGGCATAAGAGAGAGGGAACGACATAAATCCAGTCACAAGGGTATGAATGAGCAGGATGTGGGAGAATATGAGAAGAGTCTGCTAATTGATAGGCTAATAAGAAATAAGGTTGGAGAGACAAAGTGTGGCCATTTATGTGCCTCGAAATCTAGGCCTTGGTCTAGCAGGCAATAGTGAAATGATTGTTAACTTGGGAATAACACATAGTACACTCTACTTCAGTTGTGCAAAAACACCTCAAAATTATAATTAACGATCTCCATGCACTGAGTTGTGCAATGCTGGACTTTTAACTGTGGGTCAGCTCTTCCAGGACACCCACACCACAGCCATGAATCTGCTTAGCTGTAAAAAAGAAAAAGAAACACGGACGGTAATTTAAAAATTTATTTAGTATGTGGCCAGCAACTAAAGATCATCTTATAACTGTGATTTGGACAGGAAAAAAGTTAAGAACCGATCCAATAGTTATCTCCCACATTCTTTGCCCTTAGTACTAAGAATCCATTTATGTTATTATTTGTGGAAGTCCCTCCGATATTTTTAGTCACAAAAATAAAGGAGACTCATTACCTAAAGCTTTCTTCCAGCTATTTGGATATGAAAAGTTTGCACTAATCAGAAGTCCCTTGAACAATCTCACAAACCCAGTGTCTTACTGAGCAACGGCACAGCTCTGTAGCCTTCTCCCAGAAGAACCCCATTAAATTTCACCAGCTGAAAGACTTAAGAAATGCAACCATACTAGTCTATCAACAGGAAAAAGAAATAAATATGTATTTTTAAAATCCTATCATAGTAAATGTGTGTATGTGAATTATCCTTTCCAGGCCTATCATTTCAGGGGCTCCTGGGTGGAACAGCTGGTTAAGCATATGACTCTTGGTTTCAGCTCATGGGGTCATCTCAGGGTTGTGACATCGATTCCCACATTGGGCTCTGTTCAGTCTACTTAACACTCTCTCTCCCTCCGACCGTCCCAACCATGCTTTCACTCTTTTTCTAAAATAAATAAATAAATAAATAAATAAATAAATCTTTAAAAAAAACATTTAAAGTCTATCATTTCAGACATTGAACACTTGATTAAAAAATTAGACTCTCGGGGCACCTGGGTGGCTCAGTCAATGAGTGTCTGCCTTTGGTTCAAGTCATGATCCCAGGGTCCTGGGATTGAGTCCTGCATCCGTCTCCTTGCTCAGTCTGCTTCTCCCTCTCCCTCTGCCCTGCTCATGCTTTCACTCTTTCTCTCTCATACTCTCTCAAATAAATAAATCTTTAAAAAATTTTAAAAATTAGACTCTACCCATAGTCAAAACAAATTAATAAGTAATTAACAAATTATTTCTTTTAAAAAAGATTCTTTCAATTCTAGGAAACAAGACTTGGGAAAGACGGATTTCATAGATGTCCTTTCTGACAGCTGTGGAGGTAATGATTCTCTAGTTGGAACAACTAGTGAAGGGGCAGAAAATACACACTTCTTCTTACAGAATACTGGAGGGTGCCATGCCAGAGAAACTTGAAAGAAAAAGATAGCTCTTGGTGAATAATTTCATGTGGGTGCTTTCTAAACAGGAAAAGTTCATCTGTCAAATTTCATAATTTTTTTAAGTAGACTCCACATTCAACATGGAGCCCGACTCAGGGCTCAAACTCAAAAACCCTGAGATTAAGACCTGAACTGAGGTCAAGAGTTAGTCATCCTACTGACTGAGCCACCAGGCACCCCAAATTTCATAATTTCTATATTCACTATGGCATACCATACACCTTTTCTTAAGTATTAAGTGTAGAAATCATAGGTGTACAGCTTGATGAATTTTCACAAACATGGCACTCCCAGGCATCTAGTTCAAGTTCAAGAAACAATAGTACCAGAACCTCAGAAGACCCCTCCTTAACCTCCTCAAGGTTACCCACGATCTTGAATATTTAACCCCATCAATTTGTTCGGACAGTTTTTGAACTTCATATAAATGGATACTATTGCACATACCCTTTTATGTCCCATTTCTTTGGGCTCAACAATATGTTCTGGAGCTCTAACCGTAGTGTAGCCTAGACCCATAGTTCATCAATAGATGAACTATGGTCATTCTGCATGGTATTCCAATATATGACTGTACCACAATTTATTGATCTATTTTGCTGATGGACATTTGGGCTGCTTTCAGATGGGGGCCATTTTGAAGAGCGTGGCTCTGAACTTTCCTGTAACAGGGTCTTCTGTGTGTATTTCTGTTAGGTGTAGACCTAGTGTGGATATTCTGGGTCACAGGATATAGCTTATTTGTCCTTAGCAGATGTTGCCAAACACTATTCCAAAGTGATTTTCCAATCTGCATTCCCTCTAGCACTACCATATCGACTTTAAAGGCCACGTAGAATAGAATGGTTTTGTGGAAGAAGGAGAAGGAAGATGGAAGGAAGTGGGCACGTGATGGGAAAAGAGGAGAAATACGTCCTGGGCCAGGTACTGTGTTAAGTGAGCAACATTTCAGATCTCATCTGATTCTCAGAGAACCACTTTGAGGTAGAAACACCCATTTTACATCCACAGAAACAGAGGCCCCGAGAAGCTAAATGACTTAAATGACTATTAACTGACAGGTCTGATATTTGAACCCAGACTATCTGACTCTCCAGTTGATTATCCCAAACCACCTTATTGTAAGGACATGAGCACAAAATGTCAGAAAATGCTTTATCTGTGGAATTCCTGCCACAGAGGACTTGGAGAAAGGATGAATTGGAACAATTAGGCATCATTTGATCCTCTGTCCGTTAGAACAGTCCACCGAAACAAAACCTTTAAATCTCATCTTTGGGAAGATTGAAGAAGCTTTTCCATATCGCCTCCCTGAAGGAGAAGTCATGATGTAGATATTATGATTCCCAGCTGAGTCTCACACTATCAGTTTGCAAGGGTCACCATCGAGAGATTCGGATTCAACCGATTCATAGTAAGGCTGCTGTGTAGTGTTCAGTGTTCAGGGTGAGGGCTGGATTTCAGTAGCTAGAGCTTAGAAGCAAAGAAAGATGTGCAATGTTCTTTCTCTAACAACAAACACAGAAGACTTGGAGCCTGTGGGACCAAACCCCATGCAATGCAGCTTTATTTTTTTTTTAAACATCTTTAACCAAACGAGTACTTTTTAAAAAGATATTTATTTGAGAGAGAGTGAGTGAGCACGTGAGAGAGAGAGAGAGGCCATGAGTAGGGTGAGGGCAGAGGGAGATGGAGTAGCAGTCCCCCCCCCATGAGCAGGGGGCCTGATACAGGGCTGGATCTCAGGACAGTGGGATCATGACCAAGCCTGAAGGCAGATGATTAACCTACTGAGCAACCCAGAAGCCCCTAACCAAACCAATCCTTAATACAAGAGATACCTGAATCAAACCAGGCAATAGAGCTAGTGTGACTTTTTTTGGTATTTATTTATTTATTTATTTATTGCATGTGAATAAACAAATCAAGAATTTTCTCTCCTAGTATATACAAGACCTTTCTTCACTACATCAGCATCATTCTTTCCAGCACCCTGAATCCATTGGCCATGTAGCCACTAGAGGTTCTCTTTAAATTGTTAGCAACAATGAATAAACATTTTAATTTGACCTACTTATCTGATACTATTGTAATGATGCATTAAAGGAAAAAAAAATTTAGGCTTCACTCTTGATACATTGGTATTTCTCCTTTGGAAAGCATTGCTGTAAGGCATGCTAACTCTCAGTTTGCATTTATAATAATAAACTGTATCAAAACTATATCAGAACTAGCTCTTAGGCATTCAGGCCCTTTAGAGATCCAGGTGCCCAGTCTTTTGCTTTCCCACCTAAGGAAATCAATCATTCACTTCGTATGAGCCACAGAATCATTGCTTTTGTTAACTTGATAAATAAAAGTAAGCATTAAAAAAACATGTCATTGTGGGACCTATCTGAACTCTACGTACTAAAATCCTTTAAGAAGATATACAATCAATTAAAAAATAGTTATGCTAATACTATCTCTCTTCATGTGCAGGATTTTTCAATATTTTATTCTAATTAAGAAAGATCAAATTGGGACTTGTTACATCTTCTAAGGAACGGGAAGAGGAAGTACCATGAGCAGCACAGATCATGTGTATAAAATACAGCATTCATTTTTATCTTGCCTGGCTGAGGTCCTCTAATGTGAAAGTGATGTGTGGTTGGATGTCTAATATATGAGCCATAGAATGCAATTCTTTTCCTCCTTCACCAATACAGTGATGTTCTAGCTTCTTTTGCTAAAAATTGACATCCAGAGGGCTTGCTGAGACTGTCTTCACCTATGGACTTTCTTTTATTGATGAATGTGTCATAGCAATTAATTTGTCTTTTATGACCATCAAACAACACCATCACTAACAACAATAACGTTACCACCTCCAAGAATAATAATAACCACCACAACAGTAGTAATATCAGCTACCCTTTGTTTGAGTAGCTGCCATATGCCATGTACTTCATGTACATTCTCTTCAATCCTTCCAACAACCCGACCAAATAGCTACTATTATTATCCCCATTTTTAGAGATTAATAAACAGGCATAGAGGGGCAAAATAACTTGTCCTGGGGTCATAAGGTTGGAAAATCTAGGGGCAGACATCCAAACCCAGTTCTATTAACAAAATCTCCGTCTTACCTCAGCCTTTCTGGATTATTCTATAACTTCTTTCCCTCTTCCCAACATTCCACCCTTCTGCTGTTTACTTCTATTATTTCTTCCTTTACCCCTTATCATAGCTAACCCAATTCTTCATACAAATTATATTCCCATTCTTGGCCGTTTCCCTCTTTTGGTTCCTCCCCTCTCAATCAGTCTCTCTCTAAAACACAAACGTGGGTTAATAAGTATTCATCATCAGTCTGAACAAATAACACCTTAACACCTGCCAGATATCTCACTTCTCCAAGCTGGGGATCTCTTTTGGGAGAATGCTGAAGAGAGAAGGGGTGACTCAGTGTATAAGTCAATTGGATCAGTTCCATAGGTTTCCTATAATCAGAGATCAGTTCATAAGACCAAGACCAAGACCTCTGCCATTACCCGTGGGAGGAAAGGCTTATAAATTATAAAATAGAGTCCAGCACTATAATCTTTTTTCTTATAGTTACCGGAGTACAGCCACCAGTCACTGGTGGTCAGGATTTCAGGCTCCCCAAGACCCAGTGTTATTGGGATACTGTTGTTTTCAGGGTAAAGAGTGGTGACACACCTGTTTTGTAATTACACAACATCAGCTAATTCCTTAGTGGGTTACAACTGACTCATTTGTTTAGATCTTTTGTGTCTAGAAAAGAAGAGAGCTATATGATTAAAACTTAGTGGGAAATATTACTGAAAAGTGCAGGAAAAATGAAAACACTACTTCTTACATACTACCTTTCTGTAAAGTCATTCTACCAATGGGAGTGGCTCATTCCAATGCGGCATACCAAGTGAACTAGGTGCAATGAGTTTTAGTCTTATTTTCCTAAATAGTTAACAGAAAAAACACTTAGGTTGCTGTTGCATAACTTCATGATGCAAAAAAAAAAAAAATCTGTGGGGCTAGAAAAATGGCGACATTTCCTGATGATATAGGTACTAAATCCTATTACCTATTCTTTTTTTTTTTCTTTTCCTATTACCTATTCTGACTAGCATGTCCTTTAGGAAATAGAAAAAATAATCCTACAGATATCCAGTTTATTGAACGGTGTTGTGTACACATGTAATTTTTTTTATGATTACTGATTTTAATGACGGTGTGTTGAGTCTCCATTTCCTGAACCTTAAAAATACCTCAGGAGTAAAACTGTCACTATAGACGACATGATATTATGTATTAAAAAAAAAAAAAACCCTAGAGACTCTCCCGCCCCGAGAATTGTTGAAACTAAAATAATAATAATAATAATTCAATAAAGGTGCAGGATAAAAAAAAATCAAGATACAAAAATCTGTTACTTTTCTATATAATCATGACAAACTATCAGAAAGAGAAATTAAGAAAAAATTCCTAGCTACAATTGCATCAAAAAGAATAAAATAGGGGCGCCTGGATGGCTCAGTGGGTTAAAGCCTCTGCCTTCAGCTCAGTTCATGATCCCAGGGTCCTGGGATCGAGCCCCACATCAGGCTCTCCACTCGGCAAGGAGACTGCTTCCCTTCCTCTCTCTCTGCCTGCCTCTCTGCCTACTTGTGTTCTCTGTCTGTCAAATAAATAAAAATTTTAAAAAATCTTAAAAAATTTTTTTAAAAAAGAATAAAATACCAAGGGATAAATTTAATCAGGGATATAAAAATTCTATATATTGAACACTATAAGATGTTGATAAAATAAATTGAAGAAAACACACATAAATGAAAAGATATTTCATGTTTATGGATTGGAAGAATGGACATTGTCAAAATGTCCATGCTACCCAAAGCAATCTACAGATTTAATGCAAATCCTATCAAATTTACCATGGCATATTTTCACAGAAATAGAACAAACAGTCCTAAAATTTGAAGGGAAGCACAAAAGACCCTGAACTGCCAAAGTTACCCTGAGAATGAAAAACAAAGCCAGAGGCACCATAATCCCTGATTTCAAACCATATTACAAAGCTATAGTAATCAAAATAGTGTGGTATTGGTATAAAAAAATGCAAAGATCAAAAGAACAGAATACAAAGTCCAGGAATAAACCCATGCATAAATGGTCAATTGATTTACAATGAAGGAGGCAAGAATATACAATGGGGAAAGGGCAGTCCTTTCCATAAATGGTGTTGAGAAAACTGGACAACCACATGCAAAAGAATGAAACTCTTACATCATACACAAAAATTTAGTCAAAATAGATTGAAGGCTTGAATGTAAGATCTGCAACCAGAAAACTCTGAGAAGAAAATATTAGTAAGCTCCTTGATGTCAGTCTTGGTGATGATATTTTAAATATCAAATAACATCAAGAAGCAAAAGAAACAAAAGTAAAAATAAACAAGTAGGATTACATGAGACTATAAAGCTCATGCACAAGGGCGCCTGGGTGGCTCAGTCCATTAAGGGTCTGTCTTCAGCGCAGGTCGTGATCCCAGGTCTTGGGATCGAGTCCCACCTCTCTGAGCAGAGAGCCTGCTTCTTCCTCTCCCTCTGCCTCCTACTCCTCCTGCTTATGCGCTCTCTCCTTCTCTCTGTGTCAAACAAATAAATAAAATCTTTAAAAATGAAATAAAATAAAATAATAAAAAGCTCATGCACAGCAAAGGAAACCATCAACAAAACCAAAAGGGAATTTACCGACTGGAAGAAGATATTTGCAAATTGTACATGTGTTAAGGAGTTAAAATCCAAAATATATAAAGAACTGATACAACTCAATAACCAACCAACCAACTGACAATCCAATTTAAAAGTGGGCAGAATATCTAAATAGACATTTTTCCGTAGAAGACCTACAGATGGCCAACAGACACATGATTAGATGCTAAGCATGACTAATCAGGAAAATGCAAATCAAAATCACAAGATACCGCCTCACACCTGTTAGAATGGCTATCCTCAAAAAGATCAGAAGTAAGTGTTGGAGAGGATGTGGAGAAAAGTGAACTCTGTGTACTATTGGTGGAAATGTAAATTTGTGCCTCTTTGGAAAACAGTATGGAGTTTACTCAAAAAATAAAAATAAAAACAGAACTACCATATGATCCAGCAATTTCACTCCTGGATATTTATCCAAAGAGATGGAAAACACTAACTCAAAAAGATCTGTACCCCCATGTTCATTGTGGCATTACTAGTAATAGCCAAGCTTTGGAATCAATGTGAGTGTTCATTGACAGATAAATGGATAAAGAAAATGTAGTATTGGAGGGCCTGGGTGGGCTAGTCATTTAAGTTTCTGACTCTTGTTCTCAGCTTAGGCCATCATCTCAGGGTTGTGAGATCGAGCCCCGTGTCAGGTTCCATACTCAGCACAGAGTCTGCTTGAGATTCTTTCTCCCTATATAAGACCTCATGAACTCATTTATACGTGGGATCTGAAAAGCTCACAGATACAGAGAATAGATTCGTGGCTGCTAGAAGTGGGGGATAGAGAGGCTAGGCAAAAGGGGTGAAGGGGATCAAGAGGTACAAATGTCCAGTTACACAATTAATAATTCATGAGGACATAATACATAGCACAGTGAATATAGTTAATCATACTGCATTGCATATTTGAACATTGCTAAAGGAATAAATCTTAAAAGTTCTTATTACAGGAAAAAAAATCTATTTAAACTATGTATGTTGACATACTAACTAGCCTTAGTGTTGTCATCACTTGGGAATATATACAAATATCGAGTTGTTCAACTGTACGCCTGAAACTCGTATCTTATATACTAATTATACCTCAAAGAAAAAAAAAACAGGGGCACCTGGGTAGCTCAATTGGTTAAGCTGCTGATTTCAGCTCAGGTCATGATCTCGGGGTCCTGGGACCGAACCCTGCATTGGGCTCCCTGCTCCACGAGGAGCCTGCTTCTCCCACTCCCTCTGCCTGCCACTCCCCTTGCTTGTGCTTTCCCTCTCTATGTCAAATAAATTTTTAAAAAATCTTAACAACAACAACAACAAAAAAAAACAAGTGAAGGACATATGAGGAAAAGCTCTCCAACACCTCAAGCATTGCTTTCTGATCACCTTCAGGTATGAAAAAGTCCAAAGTGTTCCAACCCATTTTCAAACCCCAATTCACTGCCTGTTTCCTCTTCACCTTCTTTCTCTCCTTAGTAACAGCCAGACTTCGGCGTAAGGGACTTGGAGCGGTAAGAAAATACAAGTGGCTCTTATTCCTCCCCTCTCTTTGCAGAGTCCCTTTCTCCTCTGCAGCACTGGAGGTGGGAAGAGCTTCTGGGATAATCTGCATTCAGCCGTCATCGCTTCCTTGACGATGAATGTCTGGCCATCCCTGCCCTCTTCCAGGGGGTATCCAAACCCCAGGTGCGTATGACATCTTCTGGAACCGTATGGTTGTCTGGTGGTCCTTGCACTCTCCTCTGACCTCCAGTTGCCACCTCTTCTAAGGCAACATCTGCAGTACGCTTTGGAGCCTCTGACTATGGGGAAACCTTCACCCAGTGGCCGCCCTCTTGGGTAGTATCCTGGTGAGATGACTCCAGCCCACCTGCTTTTGGAGGCATTGGCTTGACCAGTAGGAAACCCATACACACTTTCTATGTCAAACTGAGAGTTCAGGCTACTCCTGACAGCTCCTTCTCTTTGCCCTGCCTTCTCTCTTTGATTATTTTCTCCTGCTACTCAAAGAAGCGGAAGGGACAGATCAAATGGTCCACTAGATAAGTGGAGGTTAAAGGAAAAAAGATGACAGGCAGGTGTCCTCTTTTTGCCATACTTGCAATTTCTGGGCAGTAATTCTCTTGGAGTCCTCTCCACCCTACCCTGTCATTGGAACACGTCTCCTCTTCCCCTTTAAGAAGAAAGAGGACCTGTGGTAGTAATCATTTCACAATATCTACAAATATTAAATCATATTGCACACGAAATAAACATAGTGTTATATTTCAATTATATCTCGATGAAAAAGAAATCTATCTTTATAAAGATCTAATTTATTTGACAGAGAGAGAGAGAGAATGGGGGGCGGTGAGGGGCAGAGGGAGAAGCAGGTTTCTTGCTGAGCACTTGAGCCCGATGAGGGACTCAATCCCAGGGCCCTGGGATCATGAACTGAGGCAAAGGCAGAGGCTTCACCGATTGAGCCACCCAGGCACCCCAGTGAAAAAGAAATCTATAGAAAGTGAGGAAAACGATAATACTTTACACATAGAGCTTTTTACATCTAACTCCTCATATGATTTTCCTAACAATGCTATGAAATAGGTAGCAAATATATCATTCATTGTCTCCATTTGACGAAAGAATCTAAAACACAAGAAGCATATGGTTCCCTCAAGATGTATTTTCGAAGGTCCCTGCGTGAGTGAGAGATCCAGGAACAAACCCTGGTTCCCTGATTCCCAGGCCCGTAGCACGGGCGGGAGCCAGACTCTAACACCAACCTCAGGGGCTCGGCCTTATAGTTGCAGCTGGACTAACAAGGAGACCCTGAGGACCTCTTCCACGAATTCTCCCCGGGCAGGGTTGGTCCAACACAGAGCAGCCTTATTCAGAACCTCATCCCACCAATGAAAGCCAAGTTCCGGTAAAGGCGGGATTATTTGGTGCATACCCTCTGCTAGGGGCTCATTATGCATGGCTTACCCACAGCCCCCCTTTCTGGAGGGCAGTAAGGAGTGGAAGAAAATGAAGAATCAATTGCATATACAGATTTGAGCACTTGGATGAGAGGAGTCGCTGGAGACAGTTTCGCAGGGGACTTAGGATAAGCCTTGACTGCAAGGATTAGAGCTTATGTGACAAGATAACTGTAATCGGACAAAAATGAACACAAAGCAGCTCAAATACAAGTCTGACTCCGGCAAAAGATTTTGCATTGGGGAGGGAGATTCCACGGCTCCATTCCATGGAATTACCAGACTGCAAAATTCACAGAGGGACCTTGTCTTGTTCACCAGGGTATCTTCCCAGTGTTTTGAAGGAAGCCTGGAACACAATGGGCTCAACTCAGTAGTTATTGCTCGTTGAGCCCAAGCATGGAGATCCTTGAACCTGGATTCTGTGCTGTAGGGAAGAAGGAGCCTTCAGAGTTAGCATCAAGAACAAAACCACCTGAGCATTTTCCGAAGTACCTTTAGAATTATTTTGAGGCTTATTTTGTATCCAGACTTCATCACCCCACACCCTTTTCCTACCCAAGGATATCTCAAAGTAAATGCGAGCAAACCAGCAGTCTCCTCCCATGAAATAAGGCCAAAGAATGACCCAAGTCATGTTCAATCTTATTTCTTTGGCTGTCATCAGCATAGAATTTATGATAATATTTGCGTTATTTCTTGTGGGTTGAAGATCCAGGCTCACATTTATCTGCATAGTGGATAGCACGCTACATCTGTATAAACTTCTGAAAAGCGATGTGGAAACGTGTCAAAAATTTGAAGAATGTCCATAACCCTTGACCTGGTATTTCTTCATTCTAGCAATGGAGCTTAAGGAAATGAAGATACAAACAAAAATTTAGCATAATCAAACACAACTAATAACACCCAGAGTAACTAAGCATTCATGAATGTTTAAGTAAATTTTATGTTATTCAACCAAGAAAATTTCTGTTGTAGAATAATGACATAAAAATATGAATATATACCCAGAGAGATTGGAAAAAGCCTGGAAAAAAATTAGCTAAAATAGTAGAAGGAGATTCCTCGAGGCAGTGAGAGGATTAATAATTATTAATATTATTAATTAATTCTCATGCATATTTTTATAATCAAAGAAAAGCTACTACTTTCTGAGTTTATTTCATAATCTATCTTTGCTTTTTATCTTCTCATACCTACTGCAGAGGCAAAAAAAAAAAAAAAAGAAAAAGAAAAAGGGAAGTAACAATAAATTCAATGCAACTTTGGAACATACCAATAGGTACTTAAGGACTATACCTGGGTACCCGAATCCCGTTCCCAGAGTTATCCTGCAGATTCCTCCCTTACCCTCATGTTTCTGCCCCAGGATGTCCATCCATGCAAGCAACAACAGGAATTTTTTTTACAAAAGAAGAACAAAAACGTAAACAAAAACTACAGGTCAATTCAGATGGTCCTCTGTTTTCTGATGTCCCAGGATGCGGAGAGAGTGGTATGTGTCATTCCGAGCCCAAGAAGCTTTTTGAATTCTAGCCTAAACCTCCATCCTTCTGCTTCCTGTCCTTAAAGTTGGTCTAAACATTTTTAAAAAGGAAGTAAATAGAAGTTTTGGCAGTGTTTTCTCTAATTCCTCCCAACTTCGTGGTAATGAGTATTAGGAAATAGGGCTACTATAGCCCAAATAGGCAGTTCCCTGCTGGCTAACTTTCTGCTGACATCATCAGAGTAATACCTGGGCAGCAGTGGGGAGGGTGGCTCTTCTCTGAACTTCATGTCCCATGTCCCCCAGTCTTTCCTCTTTCCTTCTCCATTGCTTTCATCCTCAGCCCCAGGTCTACTGCTCACACACGCTCAGTCAGCCAATGGCCAGAGCGTGGCAATTTCAGGGGATAAACCATACATAGATTAGGTAAATTGCAGGTACAGGCTTATTATTTAAATTAGCAAAGCACAGCTTACTTGTTAATTAGGCCTTAAAGAGGCTGTTGTTCTAGATTTTTCTCCAAGGCTTGGACAGCTCGCACATTTGGCCATCTTCTTCCCTGACAGACCAGCAGGCCGACCCCTCAGGGATGGGTAAAACCACGCCTTCTTCAGGATCTCCAAAATGGGACAGCATATAGTATTTATTTTATCTGCTGATTATAAAAGTAGTATTTTTGTTCAAAAAATCATGAAATAAGACAAGTATAAAGGAAAACAAAAGTTATCTGTAGTACCTCTATCCAGGAATAACCACTATTACTCCATCATATGCCTTATACATAGATATATTTGTATATATGTACATATAAACAAAATCAGATCAGTTTGATATTATACAAAAAAGTTTTAGGTCCCATGTGCTGCACCTAGTATTACATTTTGAGCATGTTTTATGTGAACATCTCTTAAATGACTCCATAGTGTCCTATCACCTGGACATGGCAATTTACTCGACCTGTTCTGTTTTTGTTTTTGTTTTTGTTTTTTCACTTGACCTGTTCTTGATTATTTATAATTTTTCAAGTTTTTGTTGTTATAAATGATGTTTGGATAGGCATCCACATCAATAAATTGTTAAGGATTATTTCCTCAAGATAGATTTTTTTTAGACTTCTAGATTCCTAGAGGTGTGATTAGAAATCAGAAGGAATGATTGTTTCAAGCTTCAAGACGTATTTCTAAATTATCATCCAAAACTGTGCTGATTCACATTATCCCCAGAAGTATATCAGAGAACCTTGGTACTTCTTGGTACATGAAAACATTGGGTCAGTATTTCCAGTATAGTTCGGGAACTCTGACCCAGTCCCAGATACACAAGGGTCTTAACTTATTTATTTGCATCCCACATTTACTGCAATTTACTACCTAAAAACAGAAAGATTTTCTATGGATCTCCATACCTTTTAATAGATAATGACTTTTTGATATGGCCATGAAGTACAATTAGTGGTTTTGTTATCTGCTATCTCTTAGTCACATTTTTCTGCAAATTCCATTTACCTCTGAACTCTCACCAGAATGTAGTAAAAACTACAGGAACAACGTCCATGCGAAAATCTTTACCAGCTGCCAGCGTGTTCTCAGAAGGCCAGAAGAGTTCACCAAATAAACTTAAAATGCAATTCCCTAATATTCTGTGTATTAAGGTCCATTCACTTCAGTCAGTTCCTGTAAAAGTTATGTGGGAGAAAACGAACATTTCTTTGAGTGGTAACATTTGCCAGGGAGTGTGTTTCTCATCTCCCATGCATTATCTCATTTAGACATCACAAGGCTCTTAGGGTACGTTCACAGTAGTCTGTTTTACTGATAAGAAAACTGAGGCTTTGAGAAGCTCATTGACTCTCCTCCAACCACTAGGAAATGGCAGAATCACTGATGACACCCTGGTCCATTTCACACCATGGCTGGGGCTCTCTGCACTTCACCACACGAAGTTCTGAGAGGTTAAGTTGAAACCGAGGTATCACCTCTTATGTTCAGTAACCTTCATCCTCCCCCTAATATCTCATACTACGTTTGGTTCCACTTCCAGGCAGAACCTTCTACCATGAACTATTGCGACCACAGGAATATTCTGAAGATGAATCAATAAGCGATTGCAGGGCAGATTAGCAGTCTGAACATGGTCATTCGACAGCACAACACAGCTATGCCAAGTACATGTCGTTAGAGCCACTGTAGAAGGAAATGACTTATACCCAGTGGCTCCAATTTTAATGTTATCTAATTAGTCTATCTGTAGATGTTCACGTTCTTATTTTATACTGCTGGGAAAGGATATGTATCGTCAGACACCCTTACTGTAACTCTTGCTGACGTCTGAAAGTTCCACACAAATATCTGGGGATAGAATTTGAGTCTCTGTATGCCAAGGATTGAGTTACTAAACACGAGATCGTAACTAATCCAATGTATGAATCAACTTCTTTCAGAGCATCTCCCTCCCTCCTCTTCCCTTAAAAGGAATGGCTCGCTTTGCAAAGGTCTGTTTCTTGTTTCTTTGAGTAAATGATTAACCACTCGCATGAGAATCCTATAAACCTTTGGGAAACAGTCTTTGAGACAATTCTTTTTGTCCACTGGAGCCATGTTGAATACATTCAAGCTGTTGGAATTTACAAGATAGCAGCCTAGTCACAGAACCGGTATTGTCCCAGATAAGCTCATGCAACAAGCCTTGTAAGGTGATTTGCGATTTATCGCTCTCCAAGTCGGAGTTTCTCAACCTCAACACTGTTGACATTTGGGGCCAGATGATTCTCGTCTGTTGGGAGGCATTTCTGCTCATTAAAGCATGTGCAGCAGCATCCCTGGCCTCTACCTGGTAGATGCCAGAAGCAAGCCCCCAACCCATGTCATAACCATCAAAGATTTCTTTAGACGCTGTAAAGGGGGAGGAGAGCCGTGGACAGAATCTCCCATAGCTGAGAACTACTGCTCTCAGGAAAGTGTTTGTAACTTCTTTGCAGTGAGGTTGACTCTGGGCTTCTAGTTTCCACTCGAAGCTTGCAGTTAGGGTAAGGAAGAGAGAAATGGCTTTTGAGAGGAAGATCTCTGAGCTCGGCAGAGGCAGCTAAGATGGTAGGGGATGTATGAATAAATACAATATTAACCTCTCCCCTACTGGATCGTTTGAAAAGAAGAATCAAGAAAGGTATTGTTTGAACGATGAGATAGCACATATTTACATGAAATAGACTGGAATAGTTAAGAATTTTGTGTGTAGACTGAAATAGATCTTTCTGCGAATTCCAGCCCTGACACTTCATGGCTAAGTGACTTTGGACAGTTTCTCTCAGTTTCCTCATTTGTAAAATGGGGACAATACTAGAGCATTTGTTTCACTGGGTTGTTGTGATGATTCAATAATAGAATGTACATAAAGGGCTCATCAGGGCAAAGGAAGAAAAGCACCTCAAAAAGGTAACTCCCTTTATGTAAACAGCAAAGAAAAACTCTTGGAAAGTTGTTTAGCTAGTTTTTTCCCACCTTGATGTTTTTGATTTTAGAAACACAAAAGATAATGTGGAACTATATCTATTTGTATGAGCTAATCCTTAAAAACTTTCCTGAACAACTTTGCTAATAATAGTACCGTCTAAATGGAATGTAACTTTCCTATTTGTAATAGGAAAGCGATTCCCTGAATTTTAAATTCATGCATGGTTATCAAAAATTAGGCTAGGACAATGGTGGGAACCACTATAGCTGCCCACAGAATCTGACTCTCATATGCACCCATGCACCCGGAACTAGAGAGCTCCAGCCACTCTGGAACCATTACAAGGATTATTCAAATCTTGTAAGAGACAGACTAGCTGGATTTTGGCCAATAAAATCATGTTAGACCTGTTTGGTTCATGGGTGACTGAATTGGCCTATGACAAAACATACAATTAGGAAGCCAAAACTTTGACCTTTTCTGTATCACTAGGAAAAATCCACCACCTGAACCAAAAACATGGAGGCCAGAGCTCAGGTATCTCCCCCCTTAAATCACAGTAGATTTAATATTGAAGGTTCAATAACAGAGTAGGCCATTATGCACTTGAAAGGTAGATAAGGAAGGATGTTGATTTCCCTGTGCATCGAGATTGAGCAGTCAAAGTTTTCTTTCTTCAAGGCACCAAGTCTAAGATCCCTGGAGGGCCATAAGAAAAATGGGGAAAATGTTCCAGTTTTGTCCCAGCCTCTCTAAATTGCCCTTATGTTTCAGCGTTGATATTAACTCAGCCAAGTACGTCGGTGCTTCGAGAAGGAGTAGTGTCGTACTGACAGAGTTTATCTACAGTGAGCCTTCGACCACGGGCTCCTGCACAGACCTTGAAACCAAGCAGCTCTTGCTGATTGATGTAATGACTACAACTAAGGAGAATCTGAGATATTTCTCTAGCATTTGCCTCTCTTGCCAGCTTGGCTTAAATCCACTTCAAGGCATAGTATAGATTTCTTTGGTTTGTTCCAGATTTGGACTAAGCCCTCACGATGCCCATATGTTTCTTTCTACATTACTCCCACCTCCAAGAAATAAAAGTCCAAAGCATAAGACTGAAATCATCAATGATCCCACCCACCAGTAATGTAGTGTTTTGGTACATAAATAATTTCAAACACTTTCCTACGGAGATGTGAACTTTAGAATGATTTGATAATTATCTAGCTAAATTCCAGTGACCAGATGAAACAAGGTCCTCTACTCTTCTGCCATCTTGCATGAAACCAGAGGTGTGTATTTTAAACAAAGGATCACTTGATATATTTTTTAACAAGTGTTTTTCCTTACCTAACGTCTTATATGTGAATAGGTATATACATATATATGTACACATAATAGAAGTACTATATATATGTACAACATACTTATAAAGAAATGAACAAATTTTAAGTATAGAGTTGGACGATTTTTCACAAAGTGAACATGCCCCATGTAATCATCATTCAGGTCAAGAAATAAAATATTACTGGGTTCCCTGGGCTTTGTGTTTTCTTCCAGACGTACTGGCTATGCCAAAAGCAAAACCCTATCCTGACTTTGTTCACCTTCAAATGACACTTTATGTTTCTGAACTTCAAATGGAATGGTAGTTATGCAGTTGTTTTTGTGTCTAGCTTCCTTTGTCTCTCGTTATATTTATAAGATTCATCCAAGTGGCTGCATATGACAGTAATCACGCTCCCTTATTATGGTACAGAAGTCCATTGTGTGAATATACAAGGCATTTATTCATTCTATACTTGATGACCACAGGGATGTTTCCAGTGCTTGGCTATTATGAACACTACTGCTAAGAATCTTCTTGTACGTGTCTTTGGTACCTTTATGGTCACATTTCTCTTATATCTAATTAAATGCAGAATTGCTAGATTATAGGCTACCATAGGTTTAGTAGAGAATGTCAAACCATTTTCCAAAGAGGTTGTGTCAGTTTGCAATCCCACCAGCAGGTCATGGGCATCCCAATTGCTTTATATCCTCACGAAAACTTGTTATTACCTATCGTTTCCATTTTAGCCACTCAAGTGAATATGCTTTTATGTCACAATCTGTTTAACCCTTTTGCCTATTGGGTTGTTTATCTCTACTGATGTGTAGAACTTCTTTAGACATTCTGGTTACACAGTCTTGTTTGGTTGTATGTATTGTTAACATCTTCTGCTTATCTGCAGCTTGTTTTTTCACTATCAATAAAGCTTTTGAGTAACACGTGTTTTTTTTTTTAATATCCAATTTTATAGCATTGTCTTTTAGTAATTGTGTTTTTTTGTTTTATTTAAGAAATCTTTGTCCGAAGACAATAAGATATTCTCTTGTGTGTTTCTTCTGGAAGATTTATCATTTTATCTTTCACATTTAAATCGATAATCCATCTAGAATTGATGTTATGTGTGGTGTAATACTGGGGGAGATTTCCTTTTTTCCTATTTGCTTCCCAGCAGACCATGAATCCAGCACCATTTATTGAAAAGGTCATCTTTCCCTGCCATGCTACAGGGCAACCAAATAATCCTATATGTGTAGGTTGGTTTCTGAACTCCCTGTCCATTGTTTTAGTTCTCTCATTTTATGCCAATATCATACTATATTAATTATTGTAAATTTATCTTAAGTCTTGTTATCAGACACGGATGTCCTCCATCTTTACTCTTCCTGTCTTGATTATTCTTGGCCCTTTCCATTTCCATGGAACTTTAAAATAAGCATGTTGAGTGCCTGGGTGGCTCAGTGGGTTAAAGCCTCTGCCTTCAGCTCAGGTCATGATATCCTGGTCCTGAGATCGAGCACTGCATCTGGCTCCCTGCTCAGCAGGAAGCCTGCTTCGGCCTCTGTCCTTTCCTCTACTCATTCTCTCTCTCTCTCAAATAAATAAATAAAATCCTTAAAAATAAATAAATAAAATAAAATGTGCATGTCAATTTCCACAAAACACCTGCTATAGTTATACTTGAGACTAACTGTAGAACTTATGGATCAGTTATAAAAATTTATATTTTTATAATAGTGTGTAATTCTATAAATGCATGGTATATACATACCTCAATGTACTTAGGTCTTTTTATTATCCCACAGTAATTTTTTATAGTTTACTATGTATTGACCTGGTGTATATTTCATTTGATATTTTCTAGGTATTTAATATTTTTATGGTATTTTAATATGCCTTTTAAAAATTTCATCTTCTATAATTATTTCAGACATGGAAATGCAATTTTACATTTGATCTTGTGGCCAAAAACATTAATAATTTACTTAGTCATTGCAATAGCTTGCTTATAGATTCTTTTGCATTTTCTACACACACAGTCTTTCATCCGTGAATAATGAGATTTATTTTTTCCTTTCTAATCCTTAAACTACTTTTTCCTTGTCTTCTTGCATTTGCTAAGACTTCTGGTACAATAATAAATGAGTATTTTTGTCTCATCCCCAATCTTGCTGTGTATTGAGGGGGAGAGCCTGTCATATTTTATCATTAGACATGTCTCCTATAGGCTTTTGATAAACACTTCTTATCAGATGAGTGAAATTTCTCACCTCTTCCTAGTTTACTACAAGTTTTTTTAAAGATTTTATTTATTTACTTGAGAAATAGAGAGCTCATGGAAGAGAGCAGTAGTGGAGGGAAAGGCAGAGGAAGAGGGAGAAGCAGACTCCCCACTGAGCAAGGAGCCTGATGTGGGGCTTGATCCCAGGACCCCACGATCATGACCTGAGCCTAAAGCAGACGCTTAACCAACTGAGCCACACAGGCACCCCACGTTTTTTTTTTTAATTTTGAATGAACTTTTCACAGATGTGTTTTTATGCATCTACTGAGATAAAATGTGAATTTCTCCTTGATTCTGTTAAAGTAAATTACATTCACTGATTGGTATTTCTGAAACAACTTAACCCATCTGAGACATATTACCTCTTGTAATATAACACTGAATTTTATTTGATAGTATGTTAGGATCTTCCATTACATGAAATTTTAACATGTTGCAATTATCTAACCGTCTCAATAAATATGGGTCTATTATATCAATTTTCATGATTGAATTCATTCCCATATTGATCCACAATCATGAAGTTGTTTTCAAAATGTTGGCATCATAAACAGCATTGCACTGAATACCCTTGGGCATACATATTTCACTTGTATCTGTTTCCCAAAGTACTAAGTAACATTGTCTTTTTGGTTTCACTTGAACTCAACAGTAGCTTTGTAAGTATCAACTGCCAGGAATCAGAATCCAGATTTCCTGGTTCCAGAAGCTCCCCAATATTGAGTTTGCTCCTAATAGCTCTGGCTGAAGACTGATATCTACTCAAAGGACATAGGGCCTAGGAAGTGAAAAATCTAAACACTGCAGTGCTAAAATTAAAGACAACCTGGGAAAATACTTTATGGAACAATCGAATGTGGTTTCAGGAAAACCGAAATTGATCATCAGAAAAGCAAGGCAAATGAAGTCAGAAATACTGGATTCATATACCAATTACCAGCTATGTAATCTCAGGCAAATTAGTCCTTGCTATAACCCTGAGTTTCTTCACCAATAAAGTAGAAATATATTAACATTAGAGGATTGTTAAGAGGAGAAAATGAGCAGCCCGTACTACTGCATTTTTATAGAGCTGACATTCAGCGAATGACAGTTCCTTTAGTTTCTCTGTAGTTAAGAGACTGCTAAGAAGAAGAAGAAGAAGAAGAAGAAGAAGAAGAAGAAGAAAAAGAAGAAGAAGAAGAAGACGACAACAGAAAAAAAAAAAGAATTGAGAAAGGATTTTCTAGTTTTTCTTTGGGGAGGCTCAAAGAAAAAGAATGTCCTTTCCTACATCAAGATCTTCCCTTTAGCTTTAATACATGTAAACACATAGAAGTACTCATCCTTGAAAACTGCTTGGAGTAAAAAGGATCTATACGATTAATGACATCGTTTATTTGCATGGTCACCAAAATGTCCATGTAAATATCTTCTACATATGACTTTGTATCTTGTCATGTGAGGTTAAAAAGCCAGCCTAAAGTCCTAGTTTAGAGATGACTAATTAGGATCAAAGTAGGTGCTTCTTAGTTATGAAATGATTGAGTCACACTCTCAGTCTACACCTTTTGGTCTGAGGGCGGTGGCATAAAATTAGCAGAAAGCGCTTGGGGTATGATGCATTGGTTAGTTATTGAAACTTACTGGCACTGATGCCAGGGAGAACTTACCCTTAATGGCAACCATAAGTCTGTAGGACAATGTCTTGTGTGCTCATCTCTTTGTGTTTCCATTTTCCTGGTCCTGGTTTTTCCTTTGGCGCTACAAAACTTAGTGTAAATTTTATTTATGTGACAGTCTTTCTCAACTATTTAAAGTCAGTGTTCATTTTTCAGTCTGCTTTTCAATCAATATCATTATGTAAATCCAATTTACAGAAGAACAACCATCTTCAAACACAGGTAGAACCTACTTTCAAGTATTAATTCATGATATCTGGTCCTATAAGATGAAACCACTCCCACCTTTATCAAATAATCCAAATCAATATTCCTGTAAAATAAGCAGCCAGTTAAAAAAAAAATTTAAAAAGTCAGGTGGCTCCTGGGTGGCTCAGTGGGTTAAGCCTCTGCCTTCAGCTCAGGTCATGATCTCAGGGTCCTGGGATCAAGCCTGACGTCGGGCTCTCTGCTCACCTAGGGAGTCTGCTTCTCCCTCTATTCTCTCTCTCTCAAAAAAAAAAAAAAAAATCTTAAAAAACATGGTAAAAATCAACCCTTTGCTAATCTTTTTGTATAGCATCAACATTTGAATGTCTACAATTCTTAAATTTCTTAATAAGTGCTGACTCATCAAAATGTTGGGTTGATGATTAAAGGAAAGGAAAGGAGACATTGTAAGTATCTTCCCTTTTCTTTTTGTTTATTTTTGCTACAGAGCAAAGAGCCTTCCAGGATGTAGGAAAACTACCATTGATGCCGGAAATGGCTCTAAATGGCTTTGGAAATGGCGCTTCTCAAAGCCAAAAATGTTAGCACTCTAAGAGAACTTTCAGATCACTGGTTCAACCCTCTTATTTTACAGATGAGGAAACCTCATTACAGAAGGGAGAAATTATTTGTTTTAAGGTCTTTAAACCAACTTACTGCTGTTTGCCTGGTTTTTTTTTTTAAGTTCTTGTTGAAATTCCGGACAGTTAGCCTAGTGTCATATGAATTGCAGGTGTACAATAGAGTGATTCAGTACTTTCATACATCACACAGTGCTCATCACAGCAAGTGCCTTCTACTCCCCATCACGGATTCCACCCATCCCCCCACCCAACCTTCCTCCTGCAACTCTGAGTCCACTCTCTAGAGTCAAGAGTCTGTTTGTTGGCCTGATTCCCTCTTTTCTTTCCCCTTGCTCATCTATTTTGTTTCTTAAATTTCACACATGAGTGAAATCACACGGCACCTGTCTCCCTCTGGCTGACCAGCTTCACCCTGCATAATACTCCCCGGCTCCACGCATGTTGCAGCAAATGGCAAGATGTCATTCCTCTCCATGGCTGAGTGATATTCCACAATATATATACACTGCATCTTCTCCATCCATTCATTGGTCGATGGACACCTGAGCTGCCTTCACAATCCGACCACTGTAGACACCGTTGCCATAAACCTCGGGATGCATGGATCCCCCTGAATTAGCATTTTTGCTAGAACATGGGGAAGTTTCATTTTTAAGTTTCTGAGGAAGCTCTGTACCATTCTCCAGGGTGGTTGTTCCGATCTGCACTCCCACCAACAGTGCAAGAGGCTCCCCCTCTCCACATCCTCACCAACACCTGCCGCCTCCTGCCACCTTACATTATTGTTTTTTGCCATTCTGACAAGTGTGAGGCTTAACTACTCTCTGTTGAAGGGAAAAGAAGAACTGTTGTGAGATCCATAAAAATTGGAGGGTTTTATATCTCAGCAAACACACACATGCCTGACTTGACTTGGCCAGTCCAGCTTTGGGTGACAAATATATAGTGGACATGTTTCCTAGGAAACATGACCAAAGAGACCATATTTACCATACTGAGCAAATAAAGTAGCTCGGACTTAAAGACTTCTGTGCTCAGAACTGCAGGAAAGACAATGTGTGAACTTGAAAATCATCAGTTAAGCCTGACTACAATGTTAACTCGGACATACTTCTCATTGCAAGGCTGCTTGGGCTATGAAAAAACACCTCCCCAAAGAATAAATAATTTATAGGTGTGTTGGTTCTTCGCCTTTTGTCTCACCTTCCCAAATCCATTAAAACCCTTCTCTGCCCTTTGAGGTTGCACCAGCAGTGGCCATGTTCATTTTTAACCCTTGCCCCTGCTTGTTATTCCCCATCCCCTTCCACAGATCCCAGCTCTCCTTGGCCTGAAGAGCAGAGCCTCCCTCTGTGGCTCATCTCTAAGTACCTCACTGTTTCTTGTTGGTTCCCTTAAACTGCTCGCAGCCCTACGAAGAGTCCCTTCATTCCAATTTACTCAGAATCCAAGCTACATGTATGTCCCATCTCCTGCCAAAATCCTGGCCGATACACAAACATCTCTATGTCTTCCTCACTCAATAGCTCAAATTGCATTGAGGTCTTATGCAGCATCCCATAGGAAGGAAGAAACGGGCATACTGTAGCCCCAAACAAAGAGTTGGTTTCTCAAGATTCCTTCTTTGGAATCATTAGGTATCCTTATTTGCATATTTCACCTTTAGTATATTGCCGTTGGCAGAAAATAAATATCGAATATTTGCTTTCTAGAAATAGGAAATTTGTAAACAACTGAGAGCAACAGTTCTGCACATTGTAACAACAGGTTTCCATTTTAATAAGGCCTGAATGCAACACAACAATCTCAATGTCTTGTCAAAACTCATGAAAACAGAATGCATCTGTGTAGCCACTTCTTGAAGAACTATTTTTATTTTTTATTTTTTAAAAGATTTTATTTGTTTGTCTATTTGCCAGCGAGGGAGAGAAACGGAGAGAGTAAGCACAAGCAGAGGGAGAAGCAGGCTCCCCGCCAAGCAAGGAGCCCGATGTGGGACTCAATCCTAGGACCCCGAGATCATGACCTGAGCCAAAGGGAGACACTTAACCGACTGAGCCACCCAGGTGGCCCTGAGGAACCATTTTTAGGCAGGAGCTGGCAAGACATTTTTTATGAAAAATACCCATAGTATTCCATCAAGGTGGTCCGGCTTCTCTGGGAACTTTGGAGTATCCCTGTGGTGCTTTAGTCTCATGGAGAGATAGGGAGAGACCTGAGGGTGAACCCAAAGTTAATCGAGGCCAAGGAGAGGATAATTTGCTCCTTTTGGGGCACTAGGAGCTTACTGTGGCTGTTTTTCCATGAGAATTAGGGCAACAGCTACACACACATATAAACACACACTGAGTTCCAATAGGGATTCTCTACACTTTCCTTCTCTACTTTGAAGGAACTTGTCCCCTTCTTTAGCAATATGTCTCAAAAACAAAAAACAAAAAACAAAAAACAAAAAACCTCTTGTCCCAGAATTATAGAAAGTTTGGTTTGAGTATTAAATATTATGGCTTCTACCTACCTAGCTGATGCATACACAGCCCCCTAAAATTATTCCTGATACCCTCAATATCTTGTAATTGCTCCAAATTGTCATCATGGAACTTTTCACTAAACCCTTGTAGTAGGCACCTAACAAATCCTCTTTCACTGATGTTCCATTACTCTCAAAATTTAGTTCAAATTCATTTACATGGCATACAAGGCCCCTCATTATCTAGACCCTTGGAACCTATTTAAAATCTTCTCACAGTCCTCCAATTTAAATTCTGGAGTCCAGCTAAACACAGTGCTCTCATGCTTCTGGGCTTTGGTTCTTACTATGTTTTTCCTGTTCTCCTCATCCCCTTTGATTTAACTGTTATGTTCAGGCATAAACTTAGATATCACCTCCTCCAGGAAGCCTTCCCTAGTACCCCAAGTTTAAGTTAGAGTTTAATATGCTTCCATGGTATCCTACAATTTCTCTTTTTCAGTGCTTATCATAGCCTAATATAAACATATATTTTTTCAGTCTTCCCCCCCTAAACTAGAAGTTCCTCAGGACTAAGAATTATATCTAACTATGTTATGATTGGATCCCAGACACCTGACACAATTCATGGTACAAGGAAAGTGCATAATATGTGTTTATTCAATGAAAGATAACACCGGCTTTCCTGTGGCTTTTTACCTATACATCCTCCCTCTGGAATCACATAGTTCCATTCTTAGATGAATAGGTGGTAAGTGAAGGGGAGTCTTCTTTGAAAAGAAGTCTTGCCCCAGCTCTAAGTCATCTTTGTTCCCTCTAAATGGCAAGGTCACTTTAAGCCACCGCATAGTGGGTCCTTGATGGCTTTAGATTAGATTAATGTGAGAGATACACTTCTGAGTGCATGTGTAACCCAGGGAATTCATTCCTTCATTTGTTTAGCAAATATTTATTTATTGTTTTATATGTAAGGCACTGTTCTAGGCGTTGAAAGTAGGGCACGGTTAATAAGACAGACAGCAGTCTTTGCCCTCATGTAGCTTATATTCTAGGTGGGATGAGATGGAAATAAACAAAACGAGTAAACTCTGTTAGTCATTAGAATGTGATCAGTGCTAGGGAAATAAATAGAGCAAGAGAGAGGATGAGGGAAAGTCAAGAGGGGTTGAAATGTTAAGAGACAGAATGAGCTTGGTAGATATTGTAATGCTCCAAGCAGAGAGAAGAGCAAGTGCAAATGTCCTTGGAGAACAGCGTAGAGACCAGCAGGGCCGGGGCACAGTGAGCAAGGAAAGGGAGTAGAGAAGATATAATCAAAGAAGTCGTGAGGTGGAAAGTGCGGTGAAGCAGGTAAGGCGTTGTAGACCATTGGAAAGGTTTCAACTTTTACTTTAAGTGAGACAGAGAGCTTCCGGGGGGTTGCAAGAAGTGACATGGCCTGATTTAATGTTTTAAAAAGACCACTCCAGAAGCTGTATGTAAAACAGACTACAGTGGAACAGACCCATTAAAAGCCTATTGGAATACATGCCCTCCACAATACCCACCACCAGGCTGGCCCAACCTCCCACCCCCACCCCTTCAAAATCCTCAGGTTATTTTTCAGAGTCCATAGTCTCTCATGGTTCACCTCCCCTTGCAATTTCCCCCAATTCCCTTCTCCTCTCTAACTCCACATGTCCTCCATGCTATTTGTTATGCTCCACAAGTAAGTGAAACCATATGACAATTGACTCTCTCTGCTTGACTTACTTCATTCGGCATAATCTCTTCCAGTCCTGTCCATGTTGCTACAAAAGTTGGGTATTCATCCTTTCTGATGGAGGCATAATACTCCGTAGTGTATACGGACCACATCTTCCTTATCTATTCGTCCGTTGAAGGGCATCTTGGTTCTTGGTTGTGGTGCATAAACAGTGAATTCTAGTACACTGAGAAGTAATTAAAAAAATAAAAAAAATTTTTAAAAGCCTATTGGAAGAATTCAGCCAAGAGATGGTACAGCAGGGAGGTAGAAGGGAGCGGGCAGCAGTGGAGACAGCAAGAAGTAGTTAGATTCTGGATATATTTGAAGGAAAAGAGTCAATATGATTTTAAATAGATTGGATAGGAACTGTGAGTGAAAGAAATGGGTCAGAGCTTAATAACTAAAAAGATGAAGCTGCTAATCATTGAGAGGGGAGAAACTGTGGGAAATGCTGAGCCAGGGAGTTTTCGATGTGTTGACTTTTTTGATGCCTACTGTACATCTAAGTCAGAGGTCTGGATGGGATGCCTGGGTGGTTCAGCTGAAGCTGCCTTCAGCTCAGGTCATGATCCCAGGGTCCAGGGATCAAGTCCCACAGCAGACTCCTTGCTCAGCGGGGAGTCTGCTTCTCCCTCTGCCTGCCGCTCCCCCTGTTAGTTTTTTCTCTCTCTCTGACAAATAAATAAAAATCTTTTTTTTTTTTTTAAGTTGGAAGCCTGGAGTTGGCCAGCTGACATTTGAGTTTCGTGGAGAGGTCTGAGATAGAGATATATGCAGGAACTGTCAACAGATAAATGAGATTTCAAGCTATAACGTGGGATGAGATCATCAGAAGAGGAAAAGTAGAGGAGAGAGAAGAGGAGGACTGAGCCACGGAGAGGTATCATGTCCCTTCAGTGTTGAGAGGTAGGATAGATGAGGAAGCACCAATAAAGATAATGAAGTAGGAAGAAAGAGTGGTGTTCTAGAAGCCAAGGAAATAGAGTTTTGCAAAGAGGAGGTTGTAATCAACTGAGCAAATGCTGCTGATGGTCAATAAAATGAAGACTGAGAAATGACCATTGGATTTAGACCGCGGAGGGAATATTTTACTGGGAATATTGACAGGAGGAATTTCAGTTCGTGGTGACAACAAAAGCCCAATAAGGACTGGGTTAAAAGAGGATGGGACTAGAAGAAGTGGAAAGATTGGAACTGAAGTAGTGACAGATTAAGGAGGCTTCTCAGGACTTCAGGTGACAGATAGGTTTGCAAGGTTCAGCACGTAAAAATGTAGAACACCCAGTTAAGTTAGAATTTCTGAGAAACAGGTCATCTTAGATAAATCTCAGATAAAATTCCAGATAGACTGTTCTTCATATAAATATGTTTGGTGCAATCTTTGGTATATACTTTTACTAAAAATTATTCTTTGTTTATATACAATTCAAATTTAACGGGCATCTTGTATTTTATCTAGCTACTCTAAGTACAAATACTTCTAGCCTGATTGATGTGAATTTAAAATGTCCAGCACTTCCAAACATGTCTGGATCTCTGAAATACTCCTGGCTTCCTGGGCCAATTCAGAGAACAAGGTAGCTAGTGAGGTAATGTCAAGGTCTGGCATGTCTAACTCCGAGGACAGAAAAAAGTCAATTAATATTCTTTTTCACCAGGCCCCCTAAAAAAAGTTTAAGTAAATAACATTACCCAAAGCTGCTATTTGGCAAGAAACTTAAGTGTACTCAATCATCCTGAGATGATCTCTAGTCATTTAGAAAAGGATAAACAAGATAGTCTTTCCTACACCAAGCCTTTCACCAAAATGAAGACAGGGATGGTAGAGTGGAAGAACATTTACATTCTATGATGAAAGACTGAAGATTATTTAGGTTAATAAAGGGATACGGGCACCAAGTGATTTATCTCAATATCACATAGGTGGTAAGTATTGCAAAGATCAGCAGACATAACAAAGTTGCCTTGAGCAGCTACCATGGGTTGGCCATACAAAGCTAAGAGGCATATAAGACTGTGTAAGACTCATACCCCCTTCAAAGAGTTGAAAAGGAGCAGAAAGTTGAAAAATCTCAATAGTTCATACTATCTCTTTGACCTTGCTTCCCACCTTTCTCGCTCCAATCCAGCCCACTGGGATGGCCTGCTCCACTTCTAGGTCTTTGTTCTTAGCTGTTTCTTCTGCCTGTCATGTTCATTCTTTTTATATCACTGTGGCACACTCCCTCACCACCTCCGAGACTTTGCTCAATTAGTACCTTCCAGAGAGGATATCTATAACCACGTGATAGAAAATAACATCTATCATTCTCTGTCTGTACTCTGCTTCATTTTCCCCCACAATGCTTATCACCTTATGAAATTCTATCCATTTGCGTGTCGAATTATTGATCACCTGTATCCTCCAATTTGAATGCTAACAATATCAAGTAGATCCTTGGTCTGTTTTCTTTCTTACTGTGTCACCAGCACCCACAATGGTGCCTAACACCAAGTAAGAGATTGTTATTTGTTGAATGAATGATAATGTCTAGCTTTTCTAGAAAGTGTGCTAGGCAGTTTAGATATATGAGCTCATTTAGCTTAATCTTCACTAAAATCTTATGAAATAGGTAGAATTCTTCTCATTTTCTTTTTTAAGATTTTACTTATTTATTAGAGAGAGAGAGAGGGAGAGAGAGATTGTGCTGGCAGGAGCAGAGAGAGATGGACATAGAGTCTCCATGCTGAGTGCAGAGCCCGAAGCGGGGCTCAATCTCAGGACCCTGAGATCATGACCTGAACCTATTATGTTACATGGCAAAGTATTAAGGGATATAGAAAGAATTAAGGTTGCTAATCAGTTTGCCTTAAATGGGAGAGATTATCCCGGATTATCTTATTGGGCCCACTGTAATCAAGAGGGTCCTTAAAAGTGGAAGAAAGAGTCAGAATGAAAGGCAAAGTGATATGTTGTGAAAAGGACTCAACTCGCCATTGCTGTTTTACAGATGGAAAAAAAGGGGGGCCAGAAGCCAAAGAATATGGCCATCCTCTGGAAGCTGGAAAGGCAAGGGTTCGGATTCTTTCTCAGAAGCTACAGATAGATTGGAGACCCACCAGCACCTCGATCTTAGCCCAGAGATACCTGTGCCACACTTCTGACTTCCGGAATTGTGAAACAGTAAATACATTTGTGTTGTTGTAAGTCACATTTAGTGGCAATTTGTTATTGCAGCAAGAGAAAACAAATATGCTGAGTTACCTAAGATCAACTAGTTGTGAGAGAGGCATGTTTTAAATCCAGCTCAGACTCATACATTCTGCACTGTTTCAGGCAGCACAAAATGCTATGGGAGTTCAGTGAAAATAGAGATCACTTGTAACCAGGGAATGAGGACAGTTTTCATGACAAAGTTAGAATTTGAACCAGGCCTTGAAGGATTGATAGGGCTTCAAATGGCAAATATATCAAAAACAATCTAATGTCCATTCAGCAAGGAATGAATGAACAAATGGTGGTGTATTCATACAGTGGAATACTACTCAGCAATAAAAGAAGAACCAATAACTGTACATCAAATAACATGCATAAATCTAATAGACAATTTTGAAAAAGAAAGAAACCAGGTAAAACATAGTACTCACCATATGGTTGTAATTATATGAGGTCCAAGAACGAGCAAAACTATATTGTTAGAAATCCAAAAGTGGTTTTTGGGAGGGAGGAAAACTAATTAGGAAAGGATACAAAAGAGCTTTCTAGAGCAATAAAAAATGGGGTAGTTTTTTTTTTTGGTAGTAGTTAGAAAGATGTCTAGAATTTTTTAAATGCATGAAATGGAGCACTTTAAATTTCTTTAATTTATTGTGTGTTAATTATACCTTTTTTTCTTAAGAAGGGGGTGGTTAGTAAGAGAAACAAGATATGAGGCTCAAATTTAGAAAAAAAAAATCACACAGTTGGCTTAGAGAAGTTCTCAATCCCAGTTGCACATTAGAAACTTCTGGGAAGCTCTTACCCATACATATGCCAGCACCAACCCAGAGAGTCCTATTTAATTGGTTTGTGATGAACCCCAAGCATCAGTATTCTTATAAGTTTCCCAGACACTTCTTATATGAAGTCAGATTTGAGAACCAGGAGCTGAGAGCATAGATATTGTAAGACAGATGAACCGTGAATGTTTTGGAATGCAAGTGAAGGAGTTTTCATTCACTTACATGGGATATGCAAACACAATAAAAGTTTTTGAACAGGAGGGGGGGAAATCAGAGCTGTGCCCTAAGAACATTGATCTCACATCTGTGCCCTCTGGAGAACAGACCTGGAGGTGGAGAGGTGACATCAAAGATTGGCCCAATGACCCAGGCAACAAGCAGTGTAAGACCAGAGGTATTTTGGGAGAGGCAATGAAAGAGAGAAAGAAAATTTAAGCATGATTATGGATCAAAAGATGGAAGTCAATGGAAGGAAAGGAGAACAGGTTTGTTTTGTCTCATTTTTACATGTTTGTGTTTGTGGTGTCTGTGGTATATCCAAGTAGGAATGTCTACTAGATAATGAAAGACTTGGAGCTAGAGTTTAAGAGAGAGATCTAGGATAGAGACATGGATGTTAGAATCACTCAAGTCAGTGACATCCATTAATTGTGAAAGTATATGGAAAGAAGAGGAAAGGAAAGACTAAGCCCTCAGGAATGCCCACTTCAGAGCTCACAAGGGATAACAGCAAATAAAGAATGATAATTAGAATAACTGATGATAAGGAAGCCAAGGGAGGGGATTAATGATGTAAAATGCTGCAAAGACACCGATAACTAGATTAACCTATTGAATTTGAAATTGAGGAAGTCATTGACAAAGTTGCTTTATTAGAATTGGGTGGAAGTAGAATGAAGACTAGAAGTTGTTGAAAGGTATGCAGCATTCAAAACCGGCCCTCACAGACACCTCAGCCTCCCTGTCTGCTTCTGGAATGCCTTGGATCCTTTCCTCCATCGGGTCATGAAAGCTTCCAAGGTGTGTCTTCGAACCCACAGGACAGAGACATGAACATCAAATGAAAAGAGCAAATTCCATCAGTGGTAAATTATTTTGGTTCAAATCCTGACTCTGCCACTTCTTAGCTGCAGGGTGGATATTTCCCTATTAGAAACAATGCTGTGGGGGCATGACATCAGCAACATGGCAGCAAAGGACGTTTTACTCAGGCGCCTGCCAGCCCAGCAGCCCCAGGCAGCTCCCATGACACCAGCTTCCCGGCAGGCTCCCATGAATCAAGAAACCCTCTCACCCTGGTTCCTGCCCACTCCAGGAGCAACAAGCAACTCCCATGGCTCCAGGAAGCCTCCCCCATAGAGCTCCCTGCAAGCTAATGGGAACAGATTTCCGTCTTACCCTGGCACCTGCCGATTCCAAAAGCCCCAGGTGGCTCTTGCGACACCAAACTCCCGGCAAGCTTCCAGGAACCCACAGCCCCATTACCCCTCCCTCAAGTCCAGGCAGCGCAGCACGGGAGCCCACCTTCTTCATGGGAGAAGAATAAAGTGAGTGCCCAATTTCACTGCAGACCCCAGACTCAACTCACCCAAAGTCCTCCATGACTCCTTGCAGGATCCTGCTAAGGGCTCTCCTCGCAATGGCACTTGCAAGGTCCAGCACCCTCAGGTGGCTCCTGAAATCCCAAATGATGTCCTTGGAACCAGGTTTCTGGTGCGTTCCAGTGAACCCAGATCTGAACTCAATCTGTACCTTCCTACTCTAGTGGCCCCAAGAACCTACCATGGCCCCAGGCAGCTTCTACCCCAAAACTCCCTATAGATTCCTAGAAACCTGGGCTCCTATCTCACCCTGGTTCAAGGAACCACTTGTGTCTGTTTGGCACCTCCGGGCAACTTGTATGACAGAGCTCCTTACAGGCTCCTGGGAACACAAGCCCTTGTGTCTACCCAGGGCCTTCCAGCTCCCAAGGCCCCAGTTGGTTCCCATGGCCCTAAGCAGTTCCTGCAGTCCCAGATTCTCGGCAGGCTCCCACAGATCCCTATCTCTGGGTTACCCCAGTGTCTTCCAGCTCCAGTGGCCCCAGGGGGCTCCCCTGGCTCAAGGGGGCTTCAACAGCTCCAGGCTCTCAGAAGTCCCCTATGTGCAGGCTCCCAACACACCAACAGTCCCAAGCAGCTCAGGAACCACAGCTGGCTCCCGGAACTTCAAGCACCTTCCTTAGGTCCAGGCTACTAGAACGTTCCCACGTGCCTAGGTACCTCATGCACTCTAGCACCTGTTGCCTCCCACAGCCCCAGGCAGCACCGGTGGCCAATACTTCTGGCTCACCCCAACATCAGCTAGCTCTCACCACCTCTAGCAACTCCTGGCAGGCTCCAGTAAACCCTGGCTCCCAGGACATCCCAGGATTGGTCAGACCCCGCAGCCCTAGGTGAATCTTAGGTTCTCACCCTCTCAATACCCATGAACACAGGCTTCCAGGGGGAATCTCTGAATCCTGGCCCAGCATCAGGCTGCCCAAGGACTCCAAGAGCAAGCCACTCATGGACAGTACCAGACTGCCCACCAGAATCACTGGACCAGCTGACTGGTAAAAACCATTGCTTGCCAAAGCCAGTCTGTAGAGACTGGAAGAGGTGCACATGTCCTCAAATGCATAGACACCAATGCAAGTCCACAAAGTTCCTAATCAAGTAAACATGACACCACAAACACACACATGCACACACACATGCACAAAAATACACCTCTAATGAATGACGCTGAAGAAACAAAAATCTATAAACTGTCTTATAAAATATTCAGAAAAATCATCTTAAAGTAATTCAGTGAACTACAAAAACACAGATAAACAACTACATAAAATTAGGAAAACAATGAATGAACAGAACAAGTTCAAAACAGAAATAGAAACCACTAAACAACTGAACTGAAATCTAAACATCTAATAAGACTTAAACAGATTTGGTGCCTAGGTGGCTCAGTCAGTTAAGCATCTGCCTTTGGTTCAGGTCATGACCCCAGGGTCCTACATCCTTGCTCAGCAGGGAGCCTGCTTCTCCTCCCTCTGCCCCTCCTCCTGCTTGCACATGCTCTCTCTCTCTCTCTTTCGTGGGTGCATGCGTGTACACATGCTCTCTCAAATAAATAAAGTCTTAAAAAAAAGCTTAAACAAATTCAACTGAGTAGAAGAACTTGTGAACTAAGAACATAGGTCATTTGATTCATTTAGTCACAAGAGGAAGGAATAACAAACAAACAGTAAAAAAAAAAAAAAAAAAAAAAAAGCCTTCATGGATTATGGGATACCATAAGTGGAATAAATCCATGCATTATTGAAATCTCAGAAGAAGGAGGAGGAGGAAGGGGAGGAGGAGGAGAAAGAGGAAAGGAAGATGGGGAGAAAGGAACAGAGAGCTTATTTAAAGAAAGAGTGGCTGAGGGTACTGATAAAATATTGGTTAAAGAACAGACAAGTGACATTAACGACCTAGCTGAGGGTAGCATGAATCCTCATTAAACCACATTAGCATAGCCTTTACTTCAATAAAATGGGAATTATTGAGTGAGAACACAGTAAATGGTGGCTACCTAGATTTGGAGATCAGCCAAACAGTATGGAATAAACCAAAGAGGATAGAAAATTATAGGGATTAGCAAAGTACTGTTGAAATGGTTCTCCATGGAGTCCACCTGAGGAGAGAGATGGAATAGAGCAGACCAGGGTGAAGGATAGAATAAATAGGATTAACGTGATCTTAGACCATGATGAGAACAACAGGAAATATGCAGATTTAATTTATTCAGTAGGTGGGAAGGATTGAATGTGGGGCAAAGATCATAGTGAATTCTGGTTTCTAAATGGAAAGATTTTCCTCCTGTGGATTCTATTAAATGTGAGTTCTAAAATTTCCTAATTATCCTATTTTACCTTATGAGGAAGAATAACTTCAAATAATGAAAAAAAAAATGAATGTGCCTTCAGCCTTAGTGACTTTCTTTCAGGTTCTCAAATGTGCTGTGGTCCCTCGAACCAGAGGACCTTTGCATATCCTCTGCTCTCTGCCTCAGTCAGTATCAGCCTCCCTCACCTGGTTAACTTATATTCATCTCTTAATTCTTGGTTAAGTATAACTTTCCCTGGGAAGAGTTTCTTGACCTTTCAGGTAAGAACATGTTTTCATAGTGCTTATGTAGCTTTTTCTCCTGGGGCTATTACAGATGCAATTTTAAATTCATTTGCCTGATTATTTGATTATTATCTGGCATAAAGAAAATATACAATAGACATTTAGTGAGTAAATTAATGAGTGGATACTATCTTTGAAAAAATATATATGAGCTGTAACAAATCAACTTGCCTAAGTTCCTTTTACCAACAGAAAAGACATTCTTATATAGTAATTATACTGTTCAAATTACCTCCCTAGAATCCCCTTTTGAGAAACTCCTTCTGATCTTAGGATGTCTACTTTCAATTTATTCATTCTTTGAGGATAGAATTGAGTTTGGGCAAGAGTGAAAGTTATTAGTTATCATCTGTGCCTTACTGAAGCCCAGAGTAATACTAAACAAGAGGATAATACCATTTGGGTCCCAAACTAAACCCTGTTCTTAAAACGAAACGTGATATTCTTACGTGGCTTATCACCTGTTTTTGAAGACAATTAGCAAAGGAGTTACACACATGATTAAACATTCCAACATGGCTGCTTAAGTTCCTGTAACACCGGATTTGAACAATCCTGAATATTACATCTGATGCACTTCTCTGCTTCATTTGGAACCCAGGAGCTACATGCACAGTGAACATTTAGCATATAGAACAGAATGTATCTTGATGCATTTGGAAATCAATAGTCCCTTCTGTATTATCATGGCCAAAATCATCATTCCTGACCCCTGTATTTTTTAAGTTACTCTAACTTAGAGGCAATGATGACATTAAAATCATAGTCACAAAGCATGGTTCTGCTTCTGCCCATTCTGCAGAAACGGCAACCCTTAACCCCCTTCAGACAGCTTCCGAATATATCAGGGACTACACGGGGAGTATCTCCAATGTACTGTTTAGTTAGCCCATGGCGTTCACAATACCCTTCCCTCTTCTCTCCTGGCTTGCTCTAACTCTTCTTGACCAGGTATTCTTTACCAGCAATGCCACAAAGTCACAGCTATGCTGCTGATGTCAGCCAAGGGGTTACAGATGCTGATGCCTGACAGGCACTGCTTCTGGCTCCAGGGTTTACCCAGATCTCCACCAAGCCTGCTGCTGTCCACGTTAGAGGGTGCTGATATCCACAACAAGGGCGCTGTTCCTGTTGCTGAAACCATGGGCATGGTCCTCTGTCTCTTCAGGAGCCACTGGCGCCACCTGACACAAAGACTGGAACGAAAACAGCCCTTTCAGATTATACAACGGCACTGCAGCCTCTCAGGCTAAGTCCCAGGCAGGAGTCCAGAGGGGCTGGACCAGAAGACATGACAGGGCCTATCCTGAGTTTGGAAGACTCTCTCCGTCTCAAAGGTGGCCCACAGTTTTTTTAATCAAGCAAGTGTGTCTCTGGTTTCTTCTCAGTTGAAGTGCATTCAGACTTTTGGAGGTGATGGATATGTTTAAATAGATATGTGAGTTGTGGTAATTTTTCCGCTAGTGTATACTCAACTCCAAACTCGTCAAGTCATATACCTTAAGTATCGACAAATTGTCATATGTCAATATTGCATCAATAAAGCAGGTTGGAAAATAAAATAAATAAAAATAAAGTCCATTCTCTCTCAGAGTTCCTTTCAAATAAACCTTTTGGTGGGCTTGTTCCACCAGTCCCACTGACCTGCCCAGACATACATGAATTATCAGGAAACAAAACAAAACAAAACAATGTAAGGTAAAGCAAATATTTTTAATCCATATCTAGACTCACATAATGGCATCAAAAAATTATAGTGGCCAAATGGAAGAAGAGAATATATCTAATTAGTGAAATATAGTGAACAAAATGTCTTTTCAACATAAAACTTTAGTTTGAGGATGAAGGTCATAACATACAGCCTGCCTAACTACTATTAGGCTCTGGAACTGAAAGAATAATTGGTAGATTATTTATACATGATAAAATCAAGGCAACAAAACAAATGAAAGTCCATTCATATAAATCCACTAAAACTCTCTTTCACTTGTACTCAGCTTTTATCTATTTAATAATATTCATTGTAAAAGAATATACATAGTATCCATTAAATTTGTTATCCTGAAGAAACTTTGTTATAGTTGTGCTTACATAAAATCTACAGAAACCACTGTTAATAAAAACTACTATTTATCTAGTCAGCACACACTATTTGTGAAGTGCTATGTGTGTGCATAATTTTATTTCTGTTTTACCAATCTTTGAGATAGGGTCTATGACCATGCCCAGGTAACAGATTATGACACTGGAGTTTAGAAAAAATAATTAACCTTCACAGGGACAAAAGAAACCAGGAATCAAGTGCAGACAGTCCAAACACAGAGCCTCTGCTTACAACGACCTCCTCTCAAAGTTGCTGGCTACTACGGAAAGGTGACTAGCCCTCACCCTGAGAAGCTAGGAATTGATGATGTCCAGACTCCCCCTGGGCCTATTGTGGTAGATTATCTTATTGCAGAATCATGCTCCCAACTGGAGACAACTATAAAAGACATATCACAAAATTATTTGAGGGCATCTGAGGGGCATCGAGACCATTGAAACTTGAGGGACCAAGATCTCAGCAAAGGAAAGCACAGAGAAGTGAACCAATACTCTACAAGAGACTTTTCCTTTTAGGCTATTGGCCTATTGAAGGTATACGGTAAGAGACTGGTAAGGCACAGGTTTGTAGCTAAGAAGCAGAGAAATCCACAAAGCTTTTGGCAAACCTGCAGGATTGGAAGAAAACAAACAAACAAACAAACAAACAACAGAGCTTGGGGCTGTCAAGGGAACCAAAACTTGAAGGACGAACATTCCAGATGGAAGAAAGGCAAAGAAAAGGAAGCCCCACATTGTGCCTTTTTCCATCTCAAGGATTTGCTGAAATCATTGTCTGTGTGGGGCAGTGGGCTGGGTAAGTGGAAAGTTGCTGAAAAGTGAGACCAAATTTTCAAGCCATTTCTTAGTTCTGCCTTCTCATGCAGCAGGATGTTTCTTAGGGAAACATGGCTGCTCTCAGATGAGCTTCGCAGGGAGCTAAACTCGAGGTCTGGGGCAAAATAGAGGTAGACTGAGACTGAAAAAAGAAATCCTACAATAAGATTCAGTCCCCGATTGGATCAAGGTGAACTATCTTTAAAGAGCCTGCACACTAGAGAGTCGGGTGAGCTCACTTTAGAGGAAGCTATCATCATCCAGAGGCTTTCCAGTTTATCATAGGCAATGCCAAAGCAATTTTTCACATTATAGCATCCAGCAACCTCTGAAACATAATGGTCCAGCATTCCATTAGGTGGTGAAGAAATAATTCCTTCCTAAAAGACAAAAATTCAGGAAAGGGTGAAGGGGAGTAGAAGGATTTATATCTTGGTAAATATAAATTAACATTGACTATACAGAAAGCTAATAATAAAATCTTGTGTGATCAAAAATATATATAGGGTTAAGATGCTTTACAACAACACAAAATACTAAAGAGTATCAATTAACTTCAACTACTGTCAGGTCACAAGATTATCAAGGAAGGGTTATTATCAAGGAGTGGGGAGCCTGCTTGAGATTCTCTATCTCCCTCTCCCTCTGCCCCCCAAAAAATAAATAAATAAAACTGATGTTCAAGTCTTTTTTTTTTTTAATAAAATTTTTTATAAACATATATTTTTATCCCCAGGGGTACAGGTCTGTGAATCACCAGGTTTACAAACTTCACAGCACTCACCAAAGCACATACCCTCCCCAATGTCCATAATCCCACCCCCTTCTCCCAACCCGCCTCCCCCCAGCAACCCTCAGTTTGTTTAGTGAGATTAAGAGTCACTTATGGGGGCGCCTGGGTGGCTCAGTGGGTTAAGCCGCTGCCTTCGGCTCAGGTCATGATCTCAGGGTCCTGGGATCGAGTCCCGCATCGGGCTTTCTGCTCAGCAGGGAGCCTGCTTCCCTCTCTCTCTCTCTGTGCCTGCTTCTCCATCTACTTGTGTTTTCTCTCTCTCAAATAAATAAATAAAATCTTTAAAAAAAAAAAAAGAGTCACTTATGGTTTGTCTCCCTCCCAATCCCATCTTGTTTCATTGATTCTTCTCCTACCCACTTAAGCCCCCATGTTGCATCACCACTTCGTCATATCAGGGAGATCATATGATAGTTGTCTTTCTCTGCTTGACTTCTTTCGCTAAGCATGATACGCTCTAGTTCCATCCATGTTGTCACAAATGGCAAGATTTCATTTCTTTTGATGGCTGCATAGTATTCCATTGTGTATATATACCACATCTTCTTGATCCATTCATCTGTTGATGGACATCTAGGTTCTTTCCATAGTTTGGCTATTGTGGACATTGCTGCTATAAACATTCGGGTGCATGTGTCCCTTTGGATCACTACATTTGTATCTTTAGGGTAAATACCCAATAGTGCAATTGCTGGGTCATAGGGCAGTTCTATTTTCAACATTTTGAGGAACCTCCATGCTGTTTTCCAGAGTGGCTGCACCAGCTTGCATTCCCACCAACAGTGTAGGAGGGTTCCCCTTTCTCCGCATCCTCGCCAGCATCTGTCATTTCCTGACTTGTTGATTTTAGCCATTCTGACTGGTGTGAGGTGATATCTCATTGTGGTTTTGATTTGTATTTCCCTGATGCCGAGTGATATGGAGCACTTTTTCATGTGTCTGTTCGCCATCTGGATGTCTTCTTTGCAGAAATGTCTGTTCATGTCCTCTGCCCATTTCTTGATTGGATTATTTGTTCTTTGGGTGTTGAGTTTGCTAAGTTCTTTATAGATTCTGGACACTAGTCCTTTATCTGATATGTCGTTTGCAAATATCTTCTCCCATTCTGTCAGTTGTCTTTTGATTTTGTTAACTGTTTCCTTTGCTGTGCAAAAGCTTTTGATCTTGATGAAATCCCAGTAGTTCATTTTTTCCCTTGCTTCCCTTGCCTTTTGCGTTGTTCCTAGGAAGATGTTGCTGCGGCAGAGGTCGAAGAGGTTGCTGCCCGTGTTCTCCTCAAGGATTTTGATGGATTCCTTTCGTACATTGAGGTCCTTCATCCATTTTGAGTCTATTTTTGTGTGTGGTGTAAGGAAATGGTCCAATTTCATTTTTCTGCATGTGGCTGTCCAATTTTCCCAGCACCATTTATTGAAGAGGCTGTCTTTTTTCCATTGGACATTCTTTCCTGCTTTGTCGAAGATTAGTTGACCATAGAGTTGAGGGTCTATTTCTGGGCTCTCTATTCTGTTCCATTGATCTATGTGTCTGTTTTTGTGCCAGTACCATGCTGTCTTGATGATGACAGCTTTGTAATAGAGCTTGAAGTCCGGAATTGTGATGCCACCAACGTTGGCTTTCTTTTTCAATATCCCTTTGGCTATTCGAGGTCTTTTCTGGTTCCATATAAATTTTAGAATTATTTGTTCCATTTCTTTGAAAAAGATGGATGGTACTTTGATAGGAATTGCATTAAATGTGTAGATTGCTTTAGGTAGCATAGACATTTTCACAATATTTATTCTTCCAATCCAGGAGCATGGAACATTTTTCCATTTCTTTGTGTCTTCCTCAATTTCTTTCATGAGTACTTTATAGTTTTCTGAGTATAGATTCTGTGTCTCTTTGGTTAGGTTTATTCCTAGGTATCTTATGGTTTTGGATGCAATTGTAAATGGGATTGACTCCTTAATATCTCTTTCTTCTGTCTTGCTGTTGGTGTAGAGAAATGCAACTGATTTCTGTGCATTGATTTTATATCCTGACACTTTACTGAATTCCTGTATAAGTTCTAGCAGTTTTGGAGTGGAGTCTTTTGGGTTTTCCACATATAGTATCATATCATCTGCGAAGAGTGATAATTTGACTTCTTCTTTGCCGATTTGGATGCCTTTAATTTCCTTTTGTTGTCTGATTGCTGAGGCTAGGACCTCTAGTACGATGTTGAATAGCAGTGGTGATAATGGACATCCCTGCCGTGTTCCTGACCTTAGTGGAAAAGCTTTCAGTTTTTCTCCATTGAGAATGATATTTGCGGTGGGTTTTTCATAGATGGCTTTGATGATATTGAGGTATGTGCCCTCTATCCCTACACTTTGAAGAGTTTTGATCAGGAAGGGATGCTGTACTTTGTCAAATGCCTTTTCAGCATCTATTGAGAGTATCATATGGTTCTTGTTCTTTCTTTTATTGATGTGTTGTATCACATTGACTGATTTGTGGATGTTGAACCAACCTTGCAGCCCTGGAATAAATCCCACTTGGTCGTGGTGAATAATCTTTTTAATGTACTGTTGAATCCTATTGGCTAGTATTTTGTTGAGTATTTTTGCATCTGTGTTCATCAAGGATATTGGTCTATAGCTCTCTTTTTTGGTGGGATCCTTGTCTGGTTTTGGGATCAAGGTGATGCTGGCCTCATAAAATGAGTTTGGAAGTTTTCCTTCCATTTCTATTTTTTGGAACAGTTTCAGGAGAATAGGAATTAGTTCTTCCTTAAATGTTTGGTAGAATTCCCCCGGGAAGCCGTCTGGCCCTGGGCATTTGTTTGTTTGGAGATTTTTAATGACTGTTTCAATCTCCTTACTGGTTCTGGGTCTGTTCAGGCTTTCTATTTCTTCCTGGTTCAGTTGTGGTAGTTTATATGTTTCTAGGAATGCATCCATTTCTTCCAGATTGTCAAATTTATTGGCGTAGAGTTGCTCATAGTATGTTCTTATAATAGTTTGTATTTCTTTGGTGTTAGTTGTGATCTCTCCTCTTTCATTCATGATTTTATTTATTTGGGTCCTTTCTCTTTTCTTTTTGATAAGTCGGGCCAGGGGTTTATCAATTTTATTAATTCTTTCAAAGAACCAGCTCCTAGTTTCGTTGATTTGTTCTATTGTTTTTTTGGTTTCTATTTCATTGATTTCTGCTCTGATCTTTATGATTTCTCTTCTCCTGCTGGGCTTAGGGTTTCTTTCTTGTCCTTTCTCCAGCTCCTTTAGGTGTAGGGTTAGGTTGTGTACCTGAGACCTTTCTTGTTTCTTGAGAAAGGCTTGTACCGCTATATATTTTCCTCTCAGGACTGTCTTTGTTGTGTCCCACAGATTTTGAACCGTTGTATTTTTATTATCATTTGTTTCCATGATTTTTTTCAATTCTTCTTTAATTTCCCGGTTGACCCATTCATTCTTTAGAAGGATGCTGTTTAGTCTCCATGTATTTGGGTTCTTTTCAAACTTCTTTTTGTGGTTGAGTTCTAGCTTTAGAGCATTGTGGTCTGAAAATATGCAGGGAATGATCCCAATCTTTTGATACCGGTTGAGTCCTGATTTAGGACCGAGGATGTGATCGATTCTGGAGAATGTTCCATGTGCACTAGAGAAGAATGTGTATTCTGTTGCTTTGGGATGAAATGTTCTTAATATGTCTGTGATGTCCATCTGGTCCAGTGTGTCGTTTAAGGCCTTTATTTCCTTGCTGATCTTTTGCTTGGATGATCTGTCCATTTCAGTGAGGGGAGTGGTAAAGTCCCCTACTATTATTGTATTATTGTTGATGTGTTTCTTTGATTTTGTTATTAATTGGTGTATATAGTTGGCTGCTCCCACGTTGGGGGCATAGATATTTAAAATTGTTAAATCTTTTTGTTGGACAGACTCTTTGAGTATGATATAGTGTCCTTCCTCATCTCTTATTATAGTCTTTGGCTTAAAATCTAATTGATCTGATATAAGGATTGCCACTCCTGCTTTCTTCTGATGTCCATTAGCATGGTAAATTCTTTTCCACCCCCTCACTTTAAATCTGGAGGTGTCTTCGGGCTTAAAATGAGTTTCTTGGAGGCAACATATAGATGGGTTTTGTTTTTTTATCCATTCTGATACCCTGTGTCTTTTGACAGGGGCATTTAGCCCATTAACATTCAGGGTAACTATTGAGAGATATGAATTTAGTGCCATTGTATTGCCTGTAAGGTGACTGTTACTGTATATGGTCTCTGTTCCTTTCTGATCTACCACTTGTAGGCTCTCTCTTTGCTTAGAGGACCCCTTTCAAGATTTCCTGTAGAGCTGGTTTGGTGTTTGTAAATTCTTTCAGTTTTTCTTTGTCCTGGAAGCTTTTAATCTCTCCTTCTATTTTCAATGATAGCCTAGCTGGATATAGTATTCTTGGCTGCATGTTTTTCTCCTTTAGTGCTCTGAAAATATCATGCCAGCTCTTTCTGGCCTGCCAGGTCTCTGTGGATAAGTCAGCTGCCAATCTAATATTTTTACCATTGTATGTTACAGACTTCTTTTCCCGGGCTGCTTTCAGGATTTTCTCTTTGTCATTGAGACTTGTAAATTTTACTATTAGGTGACGGGGTGTGGGCCTATTCTTATTGATTTTGAGGGGCATTCTCTGAACCTCCTGAATTTTGATGCTCGTTCCCTTTGCCATATTGGGGAAATTCTCCCCAATAATTCTCTCCAGTATACCTTCTGCTCCTCTCTCTCTTTCTTCTTCTTCTGGAATCCCAATTATTCTAATGTTGTTTCGTCTTATGGTGTCACTTATCTCTCGAATTCTCCCCTCGTGGTCCAGTAGCTGTTTGTCCCTCTTTTGCTCAGCTTCTTTATTCTCTGTCATTTGGTCTTCTATATCACTAATTCTTTCTTCTGCCTCATTTATCCTAGCAGTGAGAGCCTCCATTTTTGATTGCACCTCATTAATAGCTTTTTTTATTTCAACTTGGTTAGATTTTATTTCTTTTATTTCTCCAGAAAGGGCTTTTATATCTCTCGAGATGGTTTCTCTAATATCTTCCATGCCTTTTTCGAGCCCGGCTAGAACCTTGAGAATTGTCATTCTGAACTCTAGATCTGACATATTACCAATGTCTGTATTGATTAGGTCCTTAGCCTTTGGTACTGCCTCTTGTTCTTTTTTTTTTTGTGTGTTGAATTTTTCCGTCTTGTCATTTTGTCCAGATAAGAGTATATGAAGGGGTAAGTAAAATACTAAAAGGGTGGCAACAGCCCCAGGAAAATATGCTTTTACCAAATTAGAAGAGATCCCAAATCATGAGGGAGGAGAAAGGGGATAAAAAGAGGTTCAAAAAGGAAGAAAGAAAAAAAAAGAAAAAAGAAAAAAAAAGAAAAGAATTTTAAAAAAAGAAAACACCTAAGAAAAATATAAAAAAGAAAAAATATATATATTAGATAAACTAGTAAAAAATCATTAAAAAAGAAAAAGGTAACAGTTAAAAAAAATTTTACCCAAAGGCGAGAAAACAAAACAAAAAATGAAAAAGAAAAAAATTAAATTAACTGCAAGACTAAAAAAAATCACAGGGAAAAAGCCATGAGTTCCGTGCTTGCCTTTCTCCTCCTCTGGAATTCTGCTGCTCTCCTTGGTATTGAAACCACTCCTTGGTAGGTGAACTTGGTCTCGGCTGGATTTCTTGTTGATCTTCTGGGGGAGGGGCCTGTTGTAGTGATTCTCAAGTGTCTTTGCCCCAGGCGGAATTGCACCGCCCTTACTCGGGGCCCAGTGTGAGTAATCCGCTCGGGTTTGCTTTCAGGAGCTTTTGTTCCCTGAGCACTTTCCGTAGAGTTCCGGAGGACGGGAATACAAATGGCGGCCTCCTGGTCTCTGGCCCGGAGCCCCACTCCTCAGTGTGCCCTCAGAGAACAGCGCCCAGTTACTCCCGTCTGCCTGACCTCCGGCCGCGCTCCGAGCTCACCGAGCCTGCGACCGGTTCAAGGTAACACGGAGCAGCGAGCTTACTGTTGGCTCTGTCTCTGTAGCCGGCTTTCCCGTTCCAATACCCACAAGCTCTGCGACACTCAGACACCCCCGATCCTTCTGTGACCCTGCGGGACCTGAGGCCACGCTGACCCCGTGTGGGCTTTGCCCCGGGTAGCCTCTGGAGCGATGTCCCTCAGCGGAACAGACTTTTAAAAGTCCTGATTTTGTGCGCAGTTGCTCCGCCGCTTGCCGGGAGCCGGCCCCTCCCACCAGGGTCTATCTTCCCGTCGCTTTGGATTCACTTCTCCGCCGGTCCTACCTTTCAGAAAGTGGTTGTTTTTCTGTTTCCAGAATTGCTGTTCTTCTTCTCTTCGATCTGCCGATGGATTTTCAGGTGTTTGCAATCTTTAGATAAGCTATCTAGCTGATCTCCGGCTAGCTGAAATAGTCTCAGCCTGCTACTTCTCTGCCATCTTGACTCCTCCCCCGTTCAAGTCTTTTATACTCTTACATTTTTTGTCTACTTCTTTTGTTGTTTATTGAGTAAATTGTTTCCATTACGAAAGTAGTTCCCTGTATTTCTTTAGTTCCTCCAGATTTCTCTTCTATACATCCTGAAGCAATGAGTATAAATCAGGACAACTCTTGAAAACTGATTGGCAGTATTTACTAAACTTGAGCATAATACCCACCTTATGACCCACCAGTTTTGCTTTTAAGTATTTACCCAATAAAAATGTGTACAAATGTGCAACCAAATACAAGGTAGATATATATTCATAGTTGCTTATTCAGAGAGCCCCAAATTAGAAATAATCCAAAATCCAGCCACAATAAAGTGGATAAATTATTCGTGGTGTACTTAAACAATGAAAAACTATTCAGCAATGAAAAGTCACAAACTGCTATAGAAAACAACCATGTTTCTAAATCTCCTAGATGTAATATTTTAGACGTACATCGTTATCAAAGACGTAATATTGTTATCAAAGGAGCTAGACACAAAAGAATACATATTCTATGATTTTATTTATATAAAGTTTAAAAAGTTTATGAATGTAATCTAAAATGATGGATGTTCAAACTGATTAAATTTGGAAGAAATGACTTGAAAAGGGTATGAGAGAGGCTTCAGGGCTCTGGAAATGTTTTGTGTGTTGATTTGGATGGTGATTACCTAAGTGTGTTTATGTTGTAAAAATCCACCCAGCTGTAGATCTGTGCACTTTTTTGTATGTTTGTTATACTTTGATATAAAAGTTTGAGGAAAAGAAAAACAAACCTTATCTCGAGCCCCGAGTGCTCTCCTGAGCTCTAGATATCTCTGCTAGGATGTTTCTTGGGGAATTCTTAACACATTCAAACTGTACCCATCATCCTTCTGTTGTTCTTTCAAATATTTTCCTCCTACTTCCTTCTTTCAGATCTTTTCCTGCCTGAGTGAATGACATCCTTCTCAATTCATTTACCTAAGACAGAAACCTGGGAATCTGTTAACTCTCCTCTCTCACAACACCCCACATTGTGACATTCAATTTCTCAACAAATTCTTATTTCTAGAACCTCTCCAGAGTCTTTTGTCCATCCCCATTTTGTTCTTTGCCCTACATTAAATTTCCAGCATTTCTCTTGTAGACTCTCTCCAAAGCCTTCTGAATGGATTTCTGGGCCTCCAATCATGTTATCTCACTAATTCACTCTCCACACAGCCTAAGTGACATTTCTAGAACCCAAATCTGCTCGTGCCATTTTCTTACTTAAAATCCTTCAATATTTCGTGAATCATGCTTAGCGAAATAAGTCAAGCAGAGAAAGACAACTATCATATGATCTCCCTGATATGAGGAAGTGGTGATGCAACATGGAGGCTTAAGTGGGTAGAAGAATCAATGAAACAAGATGGGATTGGGAGGGAGACAAACCATAAGTGACTCTTAATCTCACAACAAACTGAGGGTTGCCGGGGGGAGGGGGTTTGGGAGAAGGGGGTGGGATTATGGACATTGGGGAGGGTATGTGATTTGGTGAGTGCTGTGAAGTGTGTAAACCTGGTGATTCACAGACCTGTACCCCTGGGGATAAAAATATATGTTTATAAAAAATAAAAAATTAAAAAAAAAATCCTTCAATAACTCTCCATTGCTTTCAGCACAATGTTAAAAAACCTTAGCATTGCCTAAAACATACGACCTGCTCACTGCCTTTTTAGCCTCAACCTACAAGACTCTTCATGACCCCTCCCACCAAGTTCAGAATTCTCAAGCTACTTTCTCATAGAAACTTTTCTCTTTAGTTAGAGTGAACTCTTATATGATCCCCAAATTCACTCTTCTCTCTTCCTTAGTCTTTGCCTTTCAGGTTGCTCTTCAGTTAGACTGGAACACCAACCCCTTTCAAAAACACACCATTCTCCTCTTTTTTTTTTAAACTTTTTAATGAACATATAATGTATTATTTGTTTCAGGGGTACAGGTCTGTGATTCATCAGTCTTACATAATTCACAGCACTCACCATAGCACATATTCTCTCCAATGTCCATCACCCAGCCACCCCATCCCTCCTATCCACTCCACTCCAGGAACCCTCAGTTTGTTTCCTGAGATTAATGTATCAAAAACTCAGCTCTTCCCAAAAGCCTTTCTTTCTTCCCAGTCTGGATTAGGTGCCCATCTACTGGACTCCATAGTCCCTGCCACATTTGCCATACCATATTTATACCTAGGTTAATATGTCTGTCTTTCACCAGACTGAGTTCATGGAGACCATATGCAAATTTTATCTTACAGATCAGTTACACTGAGCATCTAGGCCAGTGTCTGGTACATGACAGGTGCTGGAAAAATATTTGTTGTGTTTCTGCTACCCCCAAGCATCTACCATGTAAATCTCTTTCCTAAGGTCCATGCTTTTTACTTTTAATTTTTCTGAGCATCTAGGTTGGAGACATTGTGCTATGCTTTTATAGACATGTTGTTAATCCCCTCAATGACACTATGAGGTCAATTTTATTGTTGAGCCCATTTTATAGTTAGTGAACTGATAGTCAGAAATGTTATGAAGCATTCTTAACCAAAAAAAATTTAATCTGATTAAACTTATAGCTCTATTTATGAACTTCAGAAACTACAGAGAACAAAGGGGTGTGTTAAACTATACCTTAAAGATAAAATCAGCAGAACCCAGACTGGGAATATTCCAAAGAATAAAAAAAAAAATCAGTTTCTTCAGTAGATAAATTTCAATGAAAAGAAAGAAAAAAAGAGAGAGAGAAAGAAAGAAAGAAACGGGAAGGAAAGGCACCTGGGTGGCTCAGTCGGTTAAGCATCTGCCTTTGGATCAGGTCATGATCCCAGAATCAGGTTCCTGGCTAAGGCTCCCAGCTTCTCTCTCTGCTGCTCTCCCCTGCTCATGCTCTCTTTCTCTCTCCTTCTCTCTCTCTGTCTAAAATAAATAAATAAAATCTTAAAGAAAAAGAAATTTTTTAAAAAACTGGAAAGGAGAACCATAGATTAGATAGACATAGAAAATATATCAAACAATCATAAAATGTGGGTCTCATATATGATATTTATTATATAATTCTAAGTTTGAATGATTGTTGGGTGTGTGATGATACTAGGAAATTCTTGTAATTCTCCAGTATGCTAATTTTTTAGGTGTGATAACTATGATTGCATTTCTAAAAATTCGTATCCCTTAGAAAATCATACTGAAATATTTGCAGATGAAATGGAATGATGTCTGGATTTTGATTCAAAACAATAGGGGAGGGAGACAGTGGGTGGAGGTATTGATAATACAATATTAACCCATGTTTGATCATTATCAAAGCTGAATAATGGGTACATGGGAGATCATAATATAACTATCTTGACTTTTGGATGTGTTTGAAATCCTCCAAGATAAATTGTTTAAACAAAAATAACTAAATGCAAACTCTAGCTCCTCAGCAAACACATTTTATTATCTCTACTTTTAGCCATTTAATGCCTTTAGGATACATTTCTTCTATCTAAATCAAAGTTTATAGACCTCAGGTGCTAATGAATTACTTTCGGCTCTACAGGTCTAACAACTTGTCAATGAACTCAGAATTTCATCCCAACTCATATCAAATCTTGGGTCTTTAGCAGAGAAGTTTTGATCTTACAAGTATTCATGTAAATTATTTTAGTGAGTGAGCTGTGCACTTCTTCAGCAGCAGGTGAACAAAGTGTTTAGATAAGAATTTCTACTGATATACATTTATGGAATCAGTGAAGAGTCAGATTTGACTGGGGGATAATGATAATTAAGACATTATCCTCATTCCTCTGCCAGCTTATAATATAGGAATGAAAACAAGAAATATACACAAATCATCAGAAAACAAATAGACCAGATATTTGTATATACTACAAAGTGATCAATACCATAAATCTAGTTATCATCCAACACAATAAAATTGAACCTCTACCCGTGTCACCCACCTTCCCGACTCCATTTCCTTCTGGTAAACAGCAATTTATTTTCTGTATGAGTTTGGTTTTGTTTGTTTTTTTTTTCATTTGTCTTATTTTTAGATCCCACATTTAAGTGAAATCATACAGTATTTGCCTTTCTTTATCTGACTTACTTCACTTAGTGTAATACCCTCAAGGTCCATCTGTGTTGTCACAAATGGGAAGATCTCATTCTTTTTTTATGGCTGTGTATTATTCTATATGGATATTTATGTCCATAAATATATCTCATTTTCTTTATCCATTCATCCATTAATAGACATTCACATTGTATTCATATCTTGACTACTGTACATAATGCTGTAATGAATATATGGGTGACAATATCTTTTTGAATTACTGTTTTTGTATTACTCAGATAAATACCCAGAATAAAATATCTGGATCATACCATAGTTCTACTTTTAATTTTTGAGGAGACCCCATAATATTTTCTGTAGTAGTTGCACCAAATTACATTTCCACCAACAGTGTGAAAGAACTCCCTTTTCTACACTTTTTTTCCCAGCACTCATTATTTCTTGTTGTTTTGATAATAACCATTTTACCTGATATAGGATAATAACAGCTTATTGTGGTTTTAATTTGTATTTCCCTAATAATTAATGGTGTGAACATTTTTTTGAACATCTTTTCATGCATCTGTCTGTTGGCCATCTATATGTCTTTGGAAAAGTATCTGTTCAGATCTTCCACTTATTTTTAAATTAGGTTGGTTTTAGTGTTGATGAGTTGTATGAGTCTTTTATATATTTTGGATATTAACCCCTTATTGGATATATGATTTGCAAACATCTTCTCTCATTCAGTAGGTTGCCTTTTGGTTTTGCTGAGGATTTCTTTAGCTGTGCAGAAGTTTTTTTATAGTTTGATGCAGTCCCATTTGCTTATTTTTGCTTCTGTTTCCTTGCCATTGGAGTTAAATCCCCCACCCCCCCACCACTGCCAAAAAAGTCTCTAAGAACAATGTCAAGGACCTTACTGCCTATGTTTTGTTTCTTCATTTATTTTGAATTAATTGCCATATACAGTTCAAGAGAGTAGGCTAGTTTCATTCTTTTGCATGAGGCTGTCCTGTTTTCCACCACCATTTCTTTAAAGTTTTATTTAAAATCCAGTTAGTTAACATTCAGTGTAATATTAGTTTCAGGTGCACAATTTAGTGATTCAACACTTCCATACAACACCCAGTGCTCATCACAAGGGCCCTCCTAAATCCCCATCGCCTATTTCATCCATTGCCCATCCCCCAACTATCAGTTTGTTTTCTATATCTAAGGGTGGGTTTCTTGGTTTACCTTGCTCTCTCCTTTACCCCTTTTGCTTGTTTGTTTTGCTTCTTAAATTCCACATATGAGTGAGATCATATGGTATTTGTCTTTCTCTGACTGACTTATTTTACTTAGTTTAATACACTCTAGCTCCATCCATGTTGTTGCAGATGGCAAGATTTCATTCATTTTTATGGTCCATCACCATTTACTGAAGACACTATCCTTTCCCCATTGTGTATTCTTAGTTTTATGGTAAATTAATTGACCATATTTCTTTCTTTCTGGGCTCTCTATTTTATTTCTAAAGCTCTCTGGCTTTATTTCTGGGCTCTCTATTCTGTTCCATTGATCTATGTGTCTGCTTCTGTGCTGACACCATACTGTTTTCATTTCTATAGCTTTGTAGTCTAGACTGAAATCATGGAGCATGATAGCTCCATGTTCGTTTTTCCTTCTCAAGGTGGTTTTGACTATTTGAGACCTTTTGTGGCTTGATGCACATTTTGGAATTATTAGTTCTAGTTCTGTAAAAAATGTCATTGATATTTTGATAGGGATTGCATTTAATATGAACATTGCTTTGGGTAGTATGGACGTTTTAACAACATTAATTCTTCTAATCTATGAGCACAGACTTTCATTCCCTTTATTTGTGTCTTCTTCAATTTTTTTATTGTGTTTTACTGTTTTCCATGTACAGGTCTTTCATCTCTTTGGTTATTTTTATTCCTAGGCTTTTATTTTTTTGTGATACCATTGTAAATGGGATTGTTATTTTAATTTCTCTTTCTGATAGTTTATTATTAGTGTACTGAATTGCAACAGAGTTCTGGATATTGATTTTGTATCCTGAAACTTTACTAAATTCATCTATTGGGGTGCCTCGGAGGCTGAGTTGGTTGAGCATCTGCCTTTGGCTCAGGTTATGATCCCAAGGTGGGATCAAGCCCCATGTCGAGCTCCCTGCTCAGTGGGGAGCCTGTTTCTCCCTCTTCCTCTGCCTGCCGCTCTGCTGCTTGTGTGCTTGCTCTCTCTCTCTCTATCAAATAGGTGAATAAAACTTTAAATTCATTCATTCATGCATGCATTTCTTGTTCTAAAAGTTTTACGATGGAGTCTTTAGGTTTTTGTATATATAGTATCATATCATCTGAAATAGCAACAATTTTACTTCTTTCTTATTTGGATGAGTTTTTTCTCACTAGACCACACTCCACCTCTCCTATCCATATGTAGCTGTAGATTTGTGTGTTCGTAAGAGCAGATGAGTTGACGATCTTTCTACACCACCATCTTGAAAAGTCCTCTCCAGGGAGGACTACTATTTGCATTTTGATTAGAGAACTGTAGTTAAGAAGTGAAAAAGAAGATAGGAACGGTAAGTAATGACTGATCATACCACCCCAAACCACCTGGGAGAACTCTTCTAACGTATTTCAAGCTTTAGTAGATATGAAATCAGTGTCCCTCTTCCTCTTCTGCCTCTACTGTGATAGAGCAAAAGGGCAGAAATGTTAAACCTTGATATCTTAAGACTAAATATCCACAACACATGGATTTTTCTTTTAACCCCATTTATTTCTCAAGAGAACAGTCCTTGTTTTAAGCACTCTTTACCATCAGAGTACCCTGGGAAAACTCTGGTGCCGGAAAAATAAATCCAGCCTACTTACTGGTCACCAGCTCAGCATTCCAGCTTTAGTGTTTTGGGCTGGAGTCTAAGAACAAATAAATCTGCCCTCCTATTGCTATAATTTCAAGGCCCAGATCAACCCCAGACGGTCTATGCAGAGACAGTAAGGGCAGGCATTCTGGAATCAAATGAGATCATGTATTGAAATATGGTTCAAAAAGCATAAATTACATTACAAAGTAATTCATTTCTATTATGGACAAACAGATTCTTCTAGGTAACACTGAAGATGGGCTTCAGCACATATTCATGTTAGATATATTTTAAGTCAAGCCAAGAGAGAATTTATATGAACGGGTATGTACTTAAGTTTTCATAATACATTCTTGTTAGAGAATCATGGGAAATCAAAGACCAGCTCATTATTACTCAAGCATGGCCTGTGGACCAGGAACATTGACATCACCTTGGCTCTTGTTATAAATGCAGAATTACAGTCCCCACTATAGATCTACTATATTAAAGTTCCAGAAGATCTGCTCAGCCTAGTAGATACCTTTAGAGACCATCTGCTGTAGTGTTTACCAAACTTTAATTTGTACATGGACTACCCGGGTACTTGTAAAAATTCAGTTACTGATTCCCAGTAGATCTGGGGTAGACACCGGCATCTCTCCTAGGGATGCTCTTAAACATTCAAGAAGGTCTTTTATGTCAGATAACACTGTAAAGTAAAAGCACGTTCGAGTTGCTGCCTCTCTGAGAAGTACCTTTTTTTTTTTTTTAAACGCTGGAATAAGTTTGCTGTTGGGATGTGCTTGAAAGAAAACACCCAGGAAAACTTCCAATGACCATTATTGGTTTTTTTTTCAGCGTTTTTTTAAAAATTGTTTTTATTTTTAAATATCTTATTTAGTTATTTGACAGAGAGAAAATGCACAAGCAGGGTAAGCAGCAGAAGGAGAGAGAGAAGCAGACTCCCCGCCAAGCAGAGAGCTGGATACAGGGCTCCATTCCAGGACTCCAGGCTCATGACCGGAACTGAAGGCAGACAGTTAACTGACTGAGCCACCTAGGGGCCCCCTTCCCAATGACCATTCTTTATGACTAAATTTGAACTGACAAATGGGCTGATAGGTATAATTTGGGGCCCCTTTAAAATACTCCAAGTAAAATTCAAATCAAAAGCACCATGATAATCACTTTATACCTGTCAGAATAGCTAAAATCAAAAAGAGAAGAAATAACAAGTGTTGATGAGGATGTGGAGAAAAATGAATCCTTGTGCACTGTTGGTGGGAATGTAAATTGGCACAGCCACTGTGAAAAATGGTACAAAAGTTCCTCAAAAAATTAGAAATAGAAATACCTTGTGATCCAATAATTCCACTACTGGGTATCTACATCTGAAAAACAAAAACACGAACTTGAAAAGATATATGAACCCCTATATTTGTTGCAGTATCATTTACAATAGCCAAGATAAGGACACAACCTAAGTGTCCATCGATAGAAGATGTGGTGTATATACAATGGAATATTACATAGTCATAAAAAAGGATGTGATTCTGCTATTTGTGACAACTTGGATGGACCTAGAGGGTATGAAGTTAAGTGAAATAAGTCAGACTGAGAAAGAAAAATACCATATGTTTTCACTTACATGTGGAATCTAAAAAACAAGACAAACAAAAAAGGCAGAATCAGACTTGTCAATACAGACAACAAACTGATGGTTGCCAGAAGGGAGGGGGTGGGTATGGGTGCAATGGGTGAAGGGGAGTGGAAGATGCAGGCTTCCAGCTATGGAATGAATAAGTCACAGGGATGAACGCTACAACATAGGAAATATAGCCAATGACATTGTAATCATGTTGTATGGTGACTGATGGCAACTACACTTGTGATGAGGAGACCATAATGTATAGACTTGTCAATTGCTGTGTTGTATACCTGAAACTAATGTAACATTGTATGTCAACTACACTCAAAAATTTTTTAATTAAATTTTTTTTATTAAAACTTGTAAATAACCCTAGTAGTGTATAATTCTCTGTCCATTCAGTTTATTTACTCATAGTTTTACCAGTAGAAATAACAGAACCCAAAGGTGGGGAATCTGATTTGGGTGCTTAGACAGACAAAACTGTAATTAGCTGACAGACCACTGGCTGGAGCTCAAACCCTTAACATTGTCATGCTTTTTTAGAATATTCTAACTATACTCTTTTAATTTCCTTTATCATGAATGTTCTTGGAAGAGTTTCAAAAATATTAAGAGCCCTGCATACCAAGGCAAAGCACAATATGCAATATGGATAAAATGCTGACAGCAGGAGAAACTTGAGACCTAACCTTTCAAAATTTAGAATTAAGTTGTCCCCTCACCCAAGGTGGCCAAACTGTCACTCTGGGTAGATCAGAGGCCAATAGCAAAATAAGACCTCGCTATAATAGAAAAATCCCTGTAAGAAGTAAGAGAAGCTTGGGTTTTACTGATATTGTAAAACTAAGACTATCAATTTCCCTAAATGTCTCCAAACAAATGAAACAGTCTTCAGCAAGTGATGTCAAATCATGGGCTATGTAGATTTTTGCCATCTACCAAAGCAACACATCTTAGTAGCCAGCATAGGCAGAGAACTAAAGATTTTACCATTTCCAAGATAAATCTATTTTATTTTGTGCTGCTAGTGATGTTACATTCTAAACTTACATACCATGGCTCATAGCGAAATGAGACTAACCAAATCCTCTAAAATTGGCTGTTGCAGAGATCTAAGAGAATAGATCACCCTTGTGAATGTTAGTTCATGACACTTTCTAAAAGTTAAACATCTCAGTGGGCTTTAAAAAATTGTGATTTATGCAAATGGGTATGAGGTTTCTGGAGTGGTGGTGATGAAAACGCTCTAAATTTTACTGGGGTGCTGGTCTCACAATTCTTGAATATACTAAAATCCATTGGATGGTATGCTTAAATAGGTGAATTATATGATATGTGACTTATTTCTCAATACAGTCATTATTTATAAAATATTGTTATGCAAACATCTCCAATAATTCATCTATATACACAGTGTCACAATTTCAAAATTCCTAAAAAAGATAATCTTTCTTAAGCCCCATTTTGAAGGTAGTTGAGGAGAAAAAAATATTATGTCTTATCCCTTAGTGCAGAGATAATTAAAATATGTTGAAATTAACTTCGAGAAAACTCATTAGAATATAAAATCTACATAAGAACAGATCCACTAAGATTTATATTCCCAGAAATAAGTCACAAGGTTTGAAGCGGTTCAGCTGAAACTAGCCCATAAATCAGAGCTTTTTGTCAGAATTTTGGAAGTTATTTTTATGGATCATAGAACATTAAAATTTAGAGGGGCCTTAAAGAAAGTCTAATCCAATGCTCTCATTTTCCAATGAGAAAAATGTAGAGGGGAAGAAAGAAAAGTGACTCATTAAAAGAGACACAAAAAATTCATGTGTAGAATAATCCTAGAACTTCCTGATGTTGATCTGAAGCTCCTGCTAGGGAGTTGAATCCCAGCAACACAGAACATGGAAGCTTCCGATATCGTACAGTCATGAAATCAAACCACAGATAGAGCTCCTTCCCATGACTCCCATCTTAACTCATGCTATTGTTCTCTTCCTTACAATTCTCTAGACCCTAAGAGCTCCATTCTGTTCTTCTCACTACCTTAGAACTTTTTGCACTTGCTGTTCCTTGGGCTAGAATGCTGTTTTTTGTTTTTGTTTCAAGTTTTGATTTAAATTCAAGTTAGTTAACATACAGTGCAATATTGGTTTCAGGAGTAGAATTTAGTGATTCATCACTTACATACAACACCCAGTGCTCATTACAAGAAGTGCCCTCCTTAATATCCATCACCCATTTAGCCCATCCTGCCACCCACCTTCCCTCCAGCAGCCCTCAGTTTGTTCTCTATAGTTAAGAGTCTCTTACAGTTTGCCTTCCTCTTTTTCCCCATGTCCATCTGTTCTTTTTTTCTTAAATTCCACATAAGAGCAAAATCATATAGTATTTGTCTTGCTCTGATAGACTTATTTTGCTAAGCATAATACTCTCTAGCTCCATCCACATCATTGCAAATGGCGAGATTTCATTCTTTTGATGGCTGAGTAATATTTCATTGTGCATGTGTGATGTGTGTGTGTGTGTGTGTGTGTGTACCACCTCTTTATCCATTCATCAGTGGATGGATATTTGGACTCTTTCTATAATTTGGCTATTGTTGAAGATGCTGCTGTAAGCATTGGGATGCATGTGTCCCCTATCTATCAGTATTTTTGTATCTTTTGGGTAAATACCTAGTAGTGCAACTCCTGGGTCCTAGCATAGTCTTATTTTTAACTTTTTGAGGAATCTCCATACTGTTTTCCAGAATGGCTGCCCCAGCTTGCATTCCCACCAACAGTGTAGGAGGGCTCCCCTTTCTTCCCAACTTTACCAACATCGGTTGTTTCCTGTGTTTCTTTGAGCCATTCTGACTGGTGGGAGGTGGTATCTCATTGTAGTTTTGATTTGTAATTTCCTGATGCCAAGTGATGCTGAGAATCTTTTCATGTGTCTGTTGGCCATCTGGATGTCTTCTTCAGAAAAATGTCTATTCATGTCTTCTGCCCATTTTTAACTAGATTATTTGTTTTGGGGGATGGAGTTTTATAAGCTCTATAGATTCTGGATATTAACCCTTTATCAGATATGCCACTTGCAAATATCTTCTCCTGTTCCATAGGCTGTGTGTTAGTTTTGCTGATGGTTTCCTTTGCTGGGCAGAAGCTTTTTATCTCGATGAAGTCCCAGTAGTTCATTTTTGCTTTTGTTTCCTTTGCTTCCAGAGACGTGTCTAGTAAGAAGTTGCTACAGCTGAGGTCAAAGAGGTTGCTGCCTGTGTTGTCCTTTAAGACTTTAGAATGCTCTTTCTCCACATAAATCTTTGCATGACTGGCTCTCACCTATCTCACAGATCTGTTTAAGTGACAATTCTTTATTTTTTTTTAAAGATTTATTTATCTATGAGAGTGAAAGCGCGTGAACACGGGGGCAAGGGGAGGGGCAGAGGGAAAGAGAGAGAAAGAATCTCAAGCCCACTCCCTGCTGGGCACAGAGCACAGAGCCCAGGGCAGGGTTCAATCTCACGACCCGGAGATCACGACCTGAGCGGAAACGAAGAGTTGGACGCTTAACCGACTGCGTCACCCAGACGCCCCTAAGTGACAATTCTTTAGAGAGCAGTTTCTTAAATACCCTATTTAAAGTAACCATCTTCCACCACCACCAGCCAATCTTCCTCCGTCAAGCATTGACCTATTTCTTTTCATGGTTCTTGTCATCATTGTCAGGTTACATTTGTTTGTGTTTTTAAAAATTAATGTTGCTCTCTCTCGCCAGACTATAGCTTTATCAGAGCAGAGTTCCTGACACAAATCAGCTGCTTAATATATACATGTCAAAGGAACAAATAAATTTTGAAGTACTTCCTGAGAGGGCTCTTTATTGCCTGATGTCTGAATTCTGAAATGCCCTATTTCCATTTCCCAGGAACCAGGAATAGCCTCGCCAGAATGTGAGTCGTGAGTACCAGAGCTAGATCAAGTTGCCTTACCTGAACTATCCTGAAATAAAAGATTCAGAGAGGTAAGCCAAAAAGTCCTTAGAGAATCAAGCATGATACACAGTGACAAGTCCCAAGGCCAGGAACAGCATCAAAAATGGGAAACAAAGTCATGAGTCAGGAACGGAATGGCAGGTCAATCCAGAAAGAGGCATGGTGGTTCGCCTGCAGATGCTGAAAATGGGTCTTAACTTTATTGGTTTGTGAGTGTATGATGTATGAGTGGGTATGATTGATTGAAGCTATAGGGTCAGGACTAAAAGGAACCACAGTTTTTTTTTTTTTTAAAGATTTTATTTATCTGAGAGAGAATGGGAGAGAGAGAGCATGAGCAGGGGGGGGGGGGGGGCAGAGGGAGAGGGAGAAGCGGACCCTTCGCTGAGCAGGGATCCCTGGATCCCAGGACACTGAGATCATGACCTGAGCCCAAGGCAGACGCTTCACTGAGTGAGCCACCCAGGCACCCCTGAACCATAATTTTAAAAGGCTAACTTGCTGCCCTCCCCATTCCCTCCGTGGATTAATAGTGCTTCTGTTAAAGTTAAGGACAGTAGTTAGGGTCACTTAACCTTTGGCAGCACTTTGACAATAGAAGCTGCAGAAGGAGAGACACCATACTGTATTCATCACTGACTGTGGCACTGTGCTATCTATGCATATATTAAATGCTGAGTAAATATTTGCTAATTGAATAAATAATTGCATGAATGAACTGTTGTTCATCAGGGGCAACCAAGGCAGTACTTTAAATCCTGCACGGGGAAGATACAAATTATAAATTGACTCAATCTTTGGAATGATTTTTCCTTCTTTAAAGGTCAAGTTATGCTCTGTAGTATATTTGGACGCTGCTTACTCGCTGTGACTCACTCCTTGGCCTGTGCCATCTTTGGGCGTCTGCCCTCCTTTTCCATGTGAGACTCTTTCAATCTTTCTATCCAGTTTTTTAAGAGGGTGTGGAACTTCCTCCCTCGAAAGTATGTTGCTTCCTGGAGAAGGCATAGAGAGAACTGTATAAATTATCCATAGACTTAACTAAGCTATGAAAGTAAATACTAGTTGTCCTGAAGCACAGTGAATACCATATTTGAAAAAACATATAGCCCTAGAAAGACCTGTCTGTATTAGAATGATGAATATTCTTTTCTCTCTCTCTCTTTCTGTGCCTCTCTGTCTTTGTCTCTCTCTACATGGTTCTCTCTCTCTCTCTCTCTTTTGAAACTCTTGAAGAGAAATATCTAGCAACAAATTACTTGGAAGTCAGGATAGAGCTCAGTTGTTTTTACTTAAGACAGATCAGGTGCAATTCTCGACTTTTTCTTTCTCCAAACAAGTTCTTGAAATACATTCAAAAGGACTGACTGTTTACATTCTTTACAGACCTGGCTTGAACAGCCCCTCCAGGTCTTAAGAGCCATGAAAAGGACCAGTCCCCTGGTACAAATCAGGGAGAGAAGTAAGCTAGCATGTGACAAAGGACAAGGAGAGATAATATTCAGCTACTATGAGAAAGTTTCACATGTATTATCTCACTTCATCTTCATAAATAGTGCCACAGGAACTACTATTCTTTCCATCTTACAGAGGAGAATCTGATCTTCACAGAAATTCATGTGGGACTCCAGTTTCCAGCCAAGGCAGAATAGCAAGCATGGGATTGACCTTCCCACTTAAAACAACCACAGAGTCAAAACAGACAAAATACCTGGAGACACAGTTTCCAGGACACTGGATATTAGTCAAGGAAGGACGGTCATAACTGAGATGGAGAACAAATAAGGGGAACCCTATGATTGTCCCAACTTACTATCTTAAGATACATCTTGAGCTATGGCGTAGAGAGGCAGAACCAAGGCAAAGACAGTGGACTCCCTCGGTTTAAACAGATGCAGCTCTAAGTCTGGGGAGAGTAATGCAACCAAAGGTCATCCGCCAGACGACCAGAAAGGACAGAGCTGCTCAGAGAAGCCTGGAGATCTGCAGAGCACTCCCTCTCATATACGGCAGAGTAGCTATTGATATATGTGTGTGAGGAAAATAACCAAGGCTGGGAAAGAGCCATCTGAAAAAAAGAAACTGTTTGCTGCTCACGCAGGGCTGGAAATAGTACCTATCCCCACCACCCAGACTGGAAAAACTCATAATTCATGAGCACTGGGCAGAGTACACAGAAGGGTCATTCCTCAGTAGTGGGAAAGAAGTAACCCTAGACTGAACACTGATCCAGAACCACCTAACAAATCACTAAACGAGACCTAAAAGGATAAAAATATTTCCAAGTGAGTTAACTGCATCACAGAACAAGGCCCAGGAATATTTATAGAAACACGAACTATCTAGCAGCCATCAAGGTGAAATCACAATGTCTGGCATCAAATCAAAGATTAACAAGCATGCCAAGAGGCAGGAAACATGAGCCATTAATGAGGCAAAAGAATCCAGTGAAAGCAACCCAGAAGTGACACAAATGTTAGAATTAGCAGAGAAGGACATTAGAACATTTTTATAACTGAAGTGGATATGCTCAAAATGCTAAGTAGGGACACAGATGATAGTTTTCAAAGAGCCACGTGAAACGTCAAGAGATTAAAAACGCCAATGTGTGACATGAAAAGCACACAGGATGGGATTAGCAAAATGGTACATTGCAGAAGAAAGATGAGGGAATTAAAGGCATAACAATAAAAACTATCCAAAAGGAAACACGAAGAATAAAAACAAGAAAAAAAAAATAAAGAAACAGAGCTATGGGGCAGTTTAATTGGTCTAATATACATGCTTGGAATCACAAAAAGAGGGGAGAGGTGTGAGTGGCAGAAAACCTGACACTTCAAGAAAGAAAAATTGGCTGAAAACATGCCGAATTTGATGAAAAGTATAAATTCACAAGTACCAAAAATTTCACTGAACTCCAAGCACAAGAAAAATGAAGAAAAACGACATCAAGGCACATTATGACCAAATTGCCTAAGAGCCGTGATGGTGAGAAACATCTTAAAAACAGCCAGAGAAAAAAGGAACTGTTATATACAGAGTAACAAAGGTAAAGATGACAGTGGATTTGTCCCGGGAAACAAAACAAAAAAGAAATTGTGTGACAATATCTTCAAAGTATTGAAAGAACAAAAAGTCTGTGCACCCAGAATCCTACACCTGGCAAAAATATCTTTGAAAAAGGAAGACAAATGAAGACACTCTCAGACATTCAAAAGCCGAAATGATTCATCACCAGGAGCCCCTGACTTTGAGAAGTGTTAAGGGGCCTCCTGCAGGCCGAAGGAAAAGCATGCCTGATGGAAATTTGAATCTATGCAAAAGAATGAAGTGACCGGAAATGGTAGCTACATGGGAAGAAAGAAGGAGACGTGTTCAAGGTAATTGACTGTTTAAGCGAAACTAACAACAATGTGTTGAGGGGTTTAAGACATCCCTAAAAGTAAAATGCACAGCACCAATAACAAAAAGGCCAGAAGAGGACAAATGGAGCGAGACTGATGTAAGATTTTTTTCTGAATATAGGTAAAATAGCATAATATTCTAGAAGGCAGACCGTGGTAAATCAATGATATAAGCCAGAAATCTGAAACAACCATTAAAATAACAAAACAAAGAGTTAATAAGCCCCCCAAAAAGGAGATAGAAATGAACCATAAAAATGTACTCAATCAAAAGAGAAAGGCAGAAAAGGAGGAAAAGGGGAACAAAGAACAGACAGGACAGAGAACAAAGACGATGACAGACTCAAATCCTAGCCTATCAATAAGGACATTAACTGTAAATCATCTAACACTCGATTGAAGGGCAGACATCGTCAGACTGGATTTAAAAAGCGAGATCCAACTATGTGCCACTTAGAAGAAATGCACCTTCGGTTTAAAAACAAAAACAGTTTAAAAGGATCAAAATAAGAGTCCGTGCTAACACGCTGTTCAAAAGGAAACCGCGGTGGCCGTATTGCTCTTAGGCGAAACACATAACAGAACAAAGAGCTTCATTTATTTACTGAAGGTCACATACCTTACAATATTCTACCCGGGATTCAAGCCCTGATCTGTCTTATTTCAGACGCTGCTCTTAGCATCACATTATACCAGGGCTTTTTGTTAACTGTTTCTTGGCAACTTGTAATTGAACACCACCAGGAAAAGACTTGCACACACACACACAAGCAGGTCCAAAGAACACCTGGGTGGGGGGTTAGAGGAAGGACTTCCTCCCTAATCCTTCCTGCTGCTGATTACCTGTATAAGCATATAGGCACGAGTGCATTGTTGAACCTCTTTGGGCCATGGGGATCTCTCCCACCAAATCAGGATCTTGGATTGTATCTTTCCCAAGGATATGTGTGTAGCCATTGCCACAGCCAGAACTTGACCTGGTCTGAGACCTACCTTCTAATCGCCCATGGCTTGGTACCAGATAGCAACAAGACACAGGAGACTGTACGTAACATAAGAGGTTCACAGGAATTCAGAACACTGGGCAGTGGGGTGGGAACTTAGCGAAGTGCTGGAGGCCTGCAGGGGTCTGGAGATGTCATTGGAAAAGGCAAAGTTTATTTTCTTGGAAAGGGTCCTGCTAAGGTTGTACTGGGGCAATGCTAAATTCTGCTGTTCAGCAGGCCTTCTCCAGCCCAGATGATGACGCATTTCAAGTTCATTTCCTGACTCAAAGCCAGTCTCGGACTTGGATCAATGATCTCCCAACCCCCTTCAGTCCCAACAGGCATTTGAGAATGAAGTTGAGGATGTTGCAATATCCACAGAGAAAATCCGGTTCCACATTGAATAACAGTCTTAAAATATGTCACTTTGCATCTGACTTGGGCTATCTGAGCCTTTTCTGGATATGTGTGCAACAGACACCAGGCACATTCATTCAACGGAACAGGTCTGCCTTAGGCACAGACACAGAGATAACATTTTCAAGGTTTTTCCACAGAAAGGGCTGTTCAAACATAATATTTTGAAAAATCATTAGCCCTGCCTAGTGGATTCAGGTTCCTGTTCCAGGAACCGTTTTTATTATGTCGAACAGTACACACTTTTGTTTCTTAGTTCTGGGGAACAATCCACAATAGCTTTCTCTAAGGCGAGTTTACCCTGTGCACATGGCTGCCTCTAGGTTTCTGGAGCTGCTTCTCAAAGTACCTATTGTTACCTGTTCCTGCTCCTGGGTTTCTCGTCGTCCAACTCTCCTGGAAAAAAGAAAAGGTAGCTGCATCTATTGTTTTTACCAGTTTTTCCTAGTATAACTGGGGCATAGAGAGGGAGGAGGAGAAATAGAAGATACATTGAGCCACAGCTGCAAATCTTAGTAACCCAGAAACACAGCCCAGCCAGAGACTCTGGAATTTACCTGGCCCAGTTTTCCTCATTGTAGAGAGGAATGCCCAGAGAGGACTTGTTTGGAGTCCCCCAGTGAGTTTTTAGTTGAGCTAGGACTAGAAATCAGATTTCCCAGCATATCCAAAGTATATATTGACTTTCATCAGGTCAGCCTGACCAAGGATACTTCATTTGTGAATTATCCATTAGTGACTGATTCAGTGCTGCTGTTTTCTACAGGCTGGGACAAGCTTGGGCAATCAGACAGCTCTGCATGCATGGATGTTCACAACACAGACGCCACAATTATAAGCGACCCATACTTTGCCATGAAGTTTATTAAGACTAGAGGATGAGCAGGGAGATCTCGAAGTGTGAATATCGGTTGGTCCACACAGACCCTATTTTGAAGAAATAAAGAGGGTCAATTTTGAGAAGATGCCCATACCTCCATGAAAGGTGGCACCACATTTTTCAAAAGAAAAGCCGTGTTTGGGTCTGGTCACACTTCCATTTCCATAATTTTCAGTTGATGTGTCCACTCTGCAAAAGAACAGGTGAAATTAATTAGGAAAAGGATGCAGAAGAAAAGTCTTACTTGGCGATTTCTAAGCTCTGGATAACTACACACACACACACACACACACACACACGAATACATGTGTGAGTATTTGCAACTCACATAAAGTGAGAAATCAGAACCCAAATAAGGTCTACAGAACACAGCCATTTACATAAATTGAAAAATACATGCACAGAAAGTGAGATTCTGCATTTTACAAAAACAAAGCAATACCTCTCCAATGCATTAGAATGGCTGCCTATGGTCAGGAAAGGATGACCGAAGTGGAAAAAGGAGGGAAAAATGGAATGAAGACATACATACATAATACATACATGCATACATATGTAATGCGTACCTACGAGAGCAGAATCATGCAGGGATTAGTGGCTATAACTGGGGTAGATGATGGAGTCAGTCCTTGGACTTCAAAGTCCAGCAAAACACAAGAACCTCTTTCTGACTCTCACTCTGGGAAAGCGATCCAGGGAGGAGTATATGATTTTTCACTTTGTACAAAACCGATGATAGGTTTCGGAGACAAAATGGAAATACTTGTAGAGTAGGTGTATCTGTAGAATTTTGGACCTGTTAGTTGTCTAGATTATATGTGAGCATGACTCCAATGTCGATCACCAGTACACAAGCAAATGATAGTTTTCTTAAAATTTAGAAAGCTCAGTCTTTAACCAGCTACATATGTGTACTTAATTTGATTGGGGAAGGAGGTTAGAAGTTTTTCTTGGTTTTGCCAGTTCATGCTTTAACTAATTTTAGTCAAATTTGGTCATCTGGGTCATTGTTTTCATTTTGGTTTTTTTCTTTCAGTTGAGTGCTTGGCCACACTTCTGGTCCATATTGCATTAATAATGTGTTTCATTTTGAAGTTGTTAAATAGAGAACACATTTCCATTACAAGAATGTAATGGTGTAAATTTCCATTCTGGGTCTTGAAACACATCAGAAAGTGTCTCATCATACTTTGCGAATTAAAAAAGTAAACAGATTCTTAGTGTAGACAGTCCTTTCCCTTTCCCATAGGGAAATGCAGCAGTGTATTTCTTTTTCTTTTTCTAATAAGCAATGCAGTCTTATTGGTTACCATTTGAATTCTCTTCGGTTCAGAGAGGACAGAGTCAAAACAGGACAAGAAGGCATGATCTATCCCAGCTGCATCTGCGCTTTTAATTAGATTTCTTATGGACTTGAAGACAAGAAAGTGGACAAGAAATGGAAGTATACATTGTGATAGAGTTGTTGTTAAGCATTAGTGTTTTGATGTCAAAAACTCTGGCCCAATTGCAACTCTACCCCTGGATGATTCTGGGAAAATTTCCTAACCTCTCTGAGCCCCTGTACCAGTTGGATAGAGATTATAATTGTGCCTTTTTCACAAGGTGGCTAGAAGGATAGAGACGTTTACATAAAGCACAGTAAAGCACTCAACATACGAAAGCTCTTGCTAATGGCGTAGTAGTGATATTAGCAGCCGTAGTCGTTAAAGTCAGTGATATTATAAAATCTCTGCCATAAACCAACAAACAACGTCAAACATTCAACCTCGTAAATTGTAAGATTGCTTTATTGCAAGGCTAAATGTGATGACTATAGGTGACTCGAGACAGCTAAGAGGCCTCCATTTTTAAGAGTCCAGCTGCACCAGTAAAATTCATCCGGCTCCTGGACAAAGTTTGATATATCTTAGTGAAAGTTGTCCCCTCCATTTCAAGACATTAACTCGTCTTTCAATGCTTCTATGCCAACCTCAGAAAACTAACCCACTCCTAAGTGGGAATGGAGCAGGGTGGGCTATGGGAGTCAATTACCAATTGAATTATATTCCTGGGGATCATGAGATTTGGCCATGGTAATAGGAAAAGTAAAATGTTTTCTATACATTAACTGTTTTATCTTCATACTGTGTACCTAGTTTATTGAATGTGGTTAATATTTAAGTGTTTTGGAGCACCTGGGTGGCTCAGTACGTTAAGCCTCTGCCTTTGGCTCAGGTCATGGTCTCAGGGTCCCGGGATCAAGCCCCACATCGAGCCCTGCTCAGTGGATAGCCTGCTTCCCCCCCTCTCTCTGCCTGTCTCTCTGCCTACTTGTGATCTCTGTCTGTCAAATAAATAGATCAAATCTTAAAAAATATATTTAAGTTTTTCTGTCTATCCATACATAGCTATTCTATCCACATATGCCAGTGTTGTATTTGGCTTATTGCTTTTAAGAGGGCAAAGACCTTTCTGTTACTTTTGATTTCTATAGGTCATCACTGACAGGCCTTAAGTGATGCTGGCAACACTTTTCAGTGCAGTTGGGAGGGCTGTTAATAAATAAGATTGTTCCTTTCTCACAGTCATGGTCAGAGGCCATAGTTTAAAAGAGATCTGTAGCTTTCTGATGCTTATAGGTAATTTGGAGTAAGACTTTCTTATCCCCCAGCCACCCACACCAGATTTGTCAAGTTCGTGAAGATATTTTTCATCGCCTTGGCTGATTACATGGGTCAAAAACAGAAGAGAAACAAAATCAACCTGATGTTATAACAGGGAGACCCCTGTGGACCTCCAGAGACACAAAGCAGCCTAATAAGCATGGTCCATGCTTTAAAGGTACTCGATCTCAGTTGCTCCCAAGGTCTCTAGGCAAACTAAATGCCCTTCTGCAGAGGAGATCGCTCCAGGGCAAAACGGAGTTCTCTTTCCAATGACTACCACCTCTCAGGGCAATTCAAATACACAGCAGTGTAACATCTTTGCATTTAAAGGACCCACTGCATGTGTGGGTGCATAGCAACGTGACCGATCAGTGTCAAATTGAAGTCGCCCCATTATTAGCAAATGAGCAAGCACTGACAGAGATAAGTGGCCCATTTGTCAAGGTCTGCATTGGCTTGTGTAAACTTTTGTGGCTCTCCCAGCTTGCTAGCTACTGCTTAGTCTCAATTCCGCTGATGCTTCCAACTCCTCCTTCTAGACTCATCTTGGGAACTGGTGAGTATCTGAGTATCTGAGCCACAGGGTGTCAAAGCTGAGTCCTAGGGTCTTCATTTAACAACTGTGAGTTCTGAAGGTCAAGGTGTGGTCTCGAGGTGTGGAGACACATGTTTCACTTGAGGCTTGCGGAAGCATTCCCCTGGACTTACAGACCCAACCCGTATGTTTCTTATATGCTTTTGGGCTTACACTAAAAGAAATGTATTGGTTGACTATGTAGCTTTAATGAGTTGTGGGACTTTAAAGTCAATACACACAGTCACACACATACACACACACACACACACATACACACTCACACACTCTCCTTCACACACACTTTCTCTCACACATAAACACACACACTCCACTCTCCCTCTTTCTCTCTCTATTTCTGTCACACACACACACACACACACACACAACACTAATTTAGAATCCATCTACAATACCAATTTGCTTTTTGGTTAAATGGACCTCTCTTGATTAGGTGAGGAGGGAGACATGTTTTCCTTTTATCGTTTGAAAGGCTTTTTCCCAAAGAATTTACAAACTCTCATTAATCTGAAATATTTCCCTCCCCTCCGGCACACCGCCATGGTAAAGAACAAAACCCAATTCTCTGTAACTCACAGGCTGTCAACACAAAACTAAGTTCCACGAGCCTATAACATGGACACATACATTATCTGTATCTGGTATTTATTAAGTGAAAACTGAAATGCTTGGTGTTTGATTCACTGAAAAACCTTCACCTATCCCCCTCTTCTCCTTGTCTCTCCCTCATTCTGGGTTGAATTAGCGATGAAGTAATACACCCCTGTACAATTTCATGTGTAAAAATGTATAACCTCTACACATCCAAATTAAAATGAAAGTATTCAACATTGTAGGCACTACTAAATCATCAACCATATACACATACACGTCTTCTTGACAATTTCCTATTTCCTGTAAGTTCATAATATAACGCCGCTCAACCTGATTCCTTGCTATAAACTCAGCATTGTCTCTGATCATGACTGAATGTACATTATTGGGGATGAAAAGCTGAGATAAACACAAGGGATGATATAATTTCCATCTGTAGCTATGAGCTGGGAGGTCTGAGTGTAATTTTATTTGTGACGATAAGCACTCACGTTGCAATTACACTGAACAATGGACCAGAAATATGGACAGGTGTCAAGATCACCATGAAAAAAAAAAGGGTCTGTTTTTTTGTGTTGGTGTTACTGAGAGGAAGGAAGGAAGGAAGGAAGGGGAAAGGCAAGGAGGGAGGGAGGAAACTGCATTTCATTCATCTGGCATTTATTATCTATTGGCTTATTTTAGTTGTTTACCTTCTCTTTTTTCCTTGAGAATTTAATGGAATAGATAAGTGCAGGGGAAAAAATTGAACAAAAAATAGGAAACCTACTACTACAATAGGAAATTTTAACATTTTTGTCTTTTGGGCCTTATACTTAAATAAAATAAATCAAGCCTTACAGATAAAATGGATGTGCTCTTTGACCCAACCCAAATCCTGTTTCACTCCTTCCATCCATAGACACACACTCTCTAGGGGCCACCAACAACATGAGTTTAATGGGCATCCTTCCTTTGCTTTTTCATTAGAATCCATTTATATGCATATATATGTATTTACAAACATTATCGAGCACGGTCTTGATTTAAACATTTACACAAATTGTATACACGACATATTCTGCTACCTACTTTTCTCACACAACGCAATGAGAAACATCTAGCTCTATCATGTATCAACTATTTTATGAGATTCTATTGCTGGGGAAACAAATCTTATTTTTTTTCTTATATTTCATTTTCTACTGATGGTTATTTAGGCAACTCTGATTTTTCTATATAGAACGTTCCACTGGAATGTAAGCACCATTTAGCACGGGGATTCATGTCTGCTTTGTTCAGTGATAGAACCCCAGCACACAGAACATTCCAGGTGTATAGCAGGCACTCAATAAACATGTGTCCAATGAACGACTCAATGAATGTTATTGTACATGCTTCCTTGAATGCATGGATAAGAGCCTATCTTGGGTGTATACCTTGATACAATACAATACCTATACTTGCTAGCAGTCAGGTGTAAGCAATTTGAGTTTCATTAGGTATTGCACCTTAATGACTCTCCAAATAGGTTATGCCCACTTACACTTCCGAAAGTATTCCCTGTTCCTTGCGTTATTACCAGCCTTTGGCATTATCAAATATTTTATTGATTTTTGGCAATTCTGATGTCAGCTATATGTAGAAGAATGAAACTCGACCATTCTCTTACCATACACAAAGATAAACTGATGAATTACAGTTTCTTACTAAGGTTTGAAATTTGCATGGTTTTTAAAAAAGATTTTATTTATTTATCTGAGTCAGAGAGAAAGAGAGAGAGCACAAGCAGGGGCAAGGGCCAGACGGAGAGGGAGAAGCAGGCTCCCTGCTGAGCAGGGAGCCCAATGCTGGGCTCGACCCCAGGATCCTGAGATTATGTCCTGAGCCAAAGGCAGATGCTTAACTCACTGAGCCACCCAGGCACTCTACATGGTTTTTGTTTTGGGTTTTGATTTTTTTTTTTATTAGCACTATGGTGGAGCATCTTTTCATGTTTATTGGTCAATTACATTTTCTTTTTCTAAAATTAAAAAAATTAAAATCAATTTTCCAGCTTTATTGAGATATTAGAGACATATCACAGAAGTAATTTGAGGTATACAATGTGATGATTTGATACACATAGTTATTGGGAAAGGATTACCACAGTAAAGTTAGTTAACACCTCTATCCCTTACATAATTGCCATTTTTGTTGAAGATAACATTTAAGATCTACTCTCTTAACAACCTTGAAGTGTATGATACATACCATTAACTATGGTCACCATGCTGCACATTAGATCCACAGAACTTATTCATCTTATAACAGAGAGTTTGTACCCTTTGATCAACATCTCTCCATTTCCCCAACCCCACCCTGCCCTTGGCAACCATCATTCTACTTTCTATTTCTATGAGTTCAGCTTTTTTAGAATCGACACTGTAAGTGAGAACATACAGTACTTGTCTTTCTTTTTCTGACTTATTTCACTTAGTAGAACCCCCTTGAGGTCCATCCATGTTGTCACAGATAGCAGGAATTCCCTCTTGTTTGATAGCTGTATTGTATTCCAGTGTGTACGTGCGTGTGTGTGTGTATGTGTGCGCGTGTGTGCGTGTGTATCACATTTTCTTATCCACTTATTTCTTATCCACTTATCCAACGATGAACACTTGGGCTGTTTCCATGTCTTCACTATTATAAATAATGATGCAATAAACATGGGGGAGGTCTACAGATATATTTTAATTTCCTTCAAATATATATCCAGAAGTAGGGTTGCTGGATCACAGGGAAGTTCTACTTTTAATTTTTTGAGGAACCTCCATATTGTTTTCCATAGCGGCTTCAATTCCCTTTCCCACCAACCATATACAAGAGTTCTTTTATCTCCACATCTTTCTCAATGTTTATTTACTCTTATCATCTTGATGAAAACCATTCTAACAGGTGTACAGTGATATCTCACTGTAGTTTTCTTTTTCTACTTGCCCATTTTGGAACTGCTTCGCTCAGGTCTCCCAAGAGAACTTTATGGTTTCATTATGATGACTGTATCCAGAGTTCCTGCAATAAACTTAACCTCAGCTCAAAACTGGGAGTCCCATTCCAATCTGAGCCCGTATTTGAAGTTTCAAAGTGATTCCCAGAACTAAGTGCTGTTTATTAGGGTCCTCCTAGAGGGAAGCCTTCCTTAGGCGGTAAAGATGGGGTGAGGCCTGTAAGCCTAAAATTGTGCTGCTCAGGCTTGAACCGCTATCACAGATGCTCAGGTCATTATCTCACCTGAACCGGGTTTTAGAAAAATTGTGAAGTGGGAAACTTTTGTCCTCCACTCACATACCTCTATTTTCAGGGCCTCTTCACCCTTCAGGCCCCTAGTACTCTTACGCTGTTTCAAATCTGTCTTAAGAAAGAGAGAACCAATGTGATTAACTCAATCACACTGATAGAGATATAGGCCCACAGTGACCCCATCACTCTTCGTGTGTTCATTCAGTCACTCATTCATTCATTCATTCATTCAACTTATTAAGTACCTACTCTATAAGGCACCGTGCTAGGCTCCTTAGAATCCCCTCTCACAAAGAAATCTATTCATACCAGCCTATTAAAATCTTACCCATAGTTCAAGGTTATTTGGAATACTTTCCTAACCTTCCTGACTACAAGTTTCTTCTGAAAGCCCAAACACCTCTCTTTTCTCTGATCTGTAACCTTTGGTGGGCTCTCTGTAGTCCCCTCCTCAAAATTCCAGCACAGGAACCATCACAAACAAAGTTGCAGCAGCAGATACAGGAGTTGGATGGTTGTGAGACAGTGAGCAGACCATGTGAGTTGGAGCACCAGCTTTCTGGAAAAGAATAAGGTAGAATGTTGGCAAGGGATTCCCATCCATGTCTCCTGTGGGGCTTTGAACAAAGCTGTGAAGATCAGTAGTTTTCCAACTCCAGGAAGAGGGAATGACCGAGGCTTGTGGTTCAGAAATCAATGGGGCATGACTGAAGAAGAACAAATAATCCTGTTTGGCTGGGCAGAAAATGTGCACCTGAGAGCGAGTAACACAACATGAGCTTAGAGAATAGATGGCGATTCTATTGTGGAGATCTTTAAAAACATGACTGGGGATTTGGAGGCTAAATTAGGTGGAACCATTTGGGGACATAGCAAAAAACATGTCCCCTTGTGACCCCTCGTGACCTAAGACATCAGTGATGTCTGTGGCAACAGGGAAGGATTTGAGTGGTGGCAGTATAAAGTTAATGTAAACAAGGATAAAATCTGTGCACCTGGTGTCATTAGATACACATTAACATGAGATCTAGGGAACACTCCTTGCAACTTAAACAAGGTGGTTTTGTGGCCAATAAGAGGAAGTATTTCTTGACACAGCAGGAAGTATGCATAGGGAGCCTATTACTGCAGTGGGAGACACAGAGAAAAAGAAAATAAATAGAGATTCGTGATTTATAGGTCTATAGCAGCTAGCTAGTTTCTGAAGAAATCCCCGAGGGAGAGCAGAATGGACTACCTCAAAATACAGCATTTTGGCATATGATTTTGAATTAAAGGTACTGAAGAAACAGCCATTGCAGGAAGGACACTCTGATTCTTCTTTGTTCTCCTGAAAGAAGGAAGTAAGTCTCCCTGGAGAAGGTATTCTCCCTGTACTTCCCCATACCTTATACTTTTCCAGTGATAAGGACACGGGCTTATCTGTATCACCAGAGACAGGGAATTCAAGACCCAGGAGGCTTGGTGAACAAACATTGTTAGTTCCTCACTAATTTATTACCCCAAGCCCAAACTTCTTTGACTTGTCAATTCTTCACAAATTGATTCTTTTCTAAAATGTAGAAAATCTGGCTGCTTCAGTCAGTTCTTTGAGGCCTATCCTTTTCTGGGCTCCCATAAGTACAAAATTCGGCTCGTTTTTCTCCTGTTCGTCTGTCTTGTGTCGATGTCATTATTGGACCCGCCAGAGAACCCTGAGCTCACTAGTCTGTGAGGCTAGTGTGAATGGCGGTATTATAGGGCCTATGCTTCCTGTCCCACACTATGGTTTTCCTCTTTATGGCAAGTGACACAAAGGACAGAGACAAAGGAACACCATGACCATCTTGGGCGGAAAGGGGTCAATAAGAAAGAAGAGTACTCATAACCCATCTTTACCAGAGTTGCTCTACCCAAGAAAGTAGTTCACATGTACATTTTCTCCCACTAATTTGAATTTAGAAAAAGGAGAAAGTAGTCTTGCCACTCTTGCTTCCAACAGATGCTGCAGGTGAAGATCTGAGAGACTGAGGTGGCAAGAATTTTTATCTTCTGCCAGAACTTGTTAGAGGTCCAAGTATCTCTCAAATGCAGCAGCTCCCTCATGAGCAATACAGAGCCAGTGAAGAGCCTCACATTGGACACCAAATTGTAAAGGAGAAAAACCTCTTCCCTTCTCTCCTCCTGGGTTCTTTGGCCTTAGGTACTCTCTTAATAATATAAAAGAATAGAAAATAGACTTTAAACAGCAATGAGCCCACATTGAACAAAAATTCCCCTGCTTCAAATCCAGCTGCATCTCCTCAGTAAATTTCAAACTAATCCCAACTCCTCCACCTTCCCCCCAGAGAATCCCTTAGAGAATCCCCAGCTGCAGAGAGATTTGCCATTTTACTTCAATTTACTCCTACAAGATTTTCTCCAGCCTCCTCTCCAGGCCTGGACTATACAAGTAACTCGCGTCGACGCTGAAAAGCCAGGAATCAAATTTAGCAGAAGCACCTAGGACTGACAGTAAGGTTCCTTTGGCTCTGTCAACTAGAGGTCATTCAAAGCAAGGCTGTTTAGGGACGTATCCTGGACCCCCGACCACAAAGAGTTCACGGTGCCCGGACAGCAACCGATCTTTTAAATCATAAAACCCTTTGACCTCCACAGTCAGAAGATCCTACCCAATTTCAAGAGAAATTACAAAGATGAGTGGCCATTCACAAACCAACTTCCAGAGACCCGAGTTGGCTGCCAATGAGTTGGCTGACAACAGGTAACAGAGAAGCCAGATAGCTCACTAGAGAAAAAAGGACACAGATGACCAGAATTTCCATCAATCCCTCCTACAAGTAATCATGAAATGAATCTGCTGGAAGCCCAAGTTCTGGGGCTGACTAGAAGCCACAGGAGAAGCTCTCCTCCCTCAGGTGAGTTAGTCTAAGGTTGAATTGTGCACTCAAAAGGAAGAGGAGAACATCCGAAGGCCTTTATTGAATTCTTTCTGCAGACTTTTCAAAGACAGATTGTACTAAACCCTGAAGCTCCAGAACATAGAAATCTTTGAATTTCTACCCTAGTAGCAGCACATTTTCTCCCCGATAGAAAAGGTAAATTCAAAATAATGGGGCTGGACAAACTCTCAAGGTGCTAAGTGTTATAATGGAAATAGCTGGGCGCCTGGGTGGCTCAGTGGGTTAAGCCTCTGCCTTTCACTCAGGTCATGATCTCAGGGTCCTAGGATTGAGCCCCACATTTGGGCTCTCTGCTCAGTGGGGAGCCTGCTTCCCTCTCTCTCTCTCTGCCTGCCTCTCTGCCTACTTGTGATCTCTCTATCTCTCTCTCTCTCTGTCAAATAAATAAATAAAATCTTTAAAAAAATTGGAAACAGCTACCCAATTCTTTGAAGACACCTTATAGGAATGCAAAAGAGGCAGGAGTGGGGGAAGTGTTCAAATCAACAACTCTTGATTTGCAATTTGAATCTTTAGAGAAACACAAGCAGCACTGTCAGAGGAGCTCAACGTCCACTTAGATCCTTTTTTATAGGCCTCCAGAAATTTACAGATATTGTGAAAATCACAACGTTAGAAGTGCAGTCATTCTTCACTTAACAAACAGAAGGTAAAATTTTAACAGTAATTGCCCTAAACATTTGATAAGATGTAAATATACCCCAAAATTCTGAGGAAAAACTGATTCTTCCTGGGTCCCTTGAAGATGTAAATCTCACTGTGTCTTTGAAATGTAAACACCACAGGGGGTAACTAAAACACTGCCCACAGTCACTTGAAACTGTAGGGGGAAAAAAGGGAGAAGGAGGCGCTTCTTTTTAAAGATTTTATTTATTTATTTGACAGACAAGTAGGCAGAGAGGCAGGTGGGCGGGGGAAGCAGGCTCCCTGCTGAGCAGAAAGTCCAAAGTGGGGCTCCATCCCAGGACCCTGGAATCATGACCTGAGCCAAAGGCAGAGGCTTAACCCACTGAGCCACCCAGGCACCCCTGAAGGAGGCTTTTTAAAACACAAATTAGCAAGACAGTAAACAACCTGTGTTGGAGAGGATGTGGAGAAAGGGGAACCCTCTTACACTGTTGGTGGGAATGCAAGTTGATGCAGCCACTTTGGAGAACAGTGTGGAGATTCCTTAAGAAATTAAAAATAGAGCTTCCCTATGACCCTGCAATTGCACTACTGGGTATTTCCCCCAAAGATACAGATGGAGTGAAAAGAAGGGCCATCTGTACCCCAATGTTTATAGCAGCAATGGCCATGGTCGCCAAACTGTGGAAAGAACCAAGATGCCCTTCAACGAACAAATGGATAAGGAAGATGTGGTCCATATACACTATGGAGTATTATGCCTCCATCAGAAAGGATGAATACCCAACTTTTGTAGCAACATGGATGGGACTGGAAGAGATTATGCTGAGTGAAATAAGTCAAGTAGAGAGAGTCAATTATCCTATGGTTTCACTTATTTGTGGAGCATAACAAATAGCATGGAGGACATGGGGAGTTAGAGAGGAGAAGGGAGTTGGGGGAAATTGAAAGGGGACGTGAACCTTGAGAGACTATGGACTCTAAAAAACAATCTGAGGGTTTTGAAGGGGCGGGGGGTGGGAGGTTGGGAGAGCCAGGTGGTGGGTATTATGGAGGGCATGGAGCACTGGGTGTGGTACATAAACGATGAATTCTGTTACACTGAAAAGAAATTTAAAAAAAATAAAACACAAATTGCTACAAAGTCTCCCTTGCCCAAATCTAGTCCAAATCCTCCATAAGGTTATCTGATAAGGACAAATACAAATCTTTAAACTCTTTGCCGAAAAGACTAGTTAAAAGCTTTAACCATATGAGCTGATAACTTTACCTTGTTCCATCTGCCAGAGACACAATAATTTACAACTTAGTAAGTTTTGTATTGTACCTGAGTCATGACTAAAGTTTTAGAATGGACACTATAGGGTCTGATGGTGTATATCATTCACATCATATATATCATACTATATATGATATTTTTCTACCTCCAGATGGTATTACCTAAATTAACTTGTAAAGAGTTCTATTTAATTAGCTTAAAGACAAATCGGTGCTTTAATCAAGTATTTCTAAATCTCAAATGTAATAGAAACTAACCCAAATGTTTTTCAACTTTATGTGATCTAGAATGATTTTTCGTGAATGAAATCTAGTTTAAGTCTGTTGGTTTTAATTAATATGGGCATGCTGTTAGAGTTATCAGCATTGAGTCAAATAAGGTCATGTTATCTCTGTTATAAAATTTGTCAGCAGGAAAGAACAAAATAACAACTAGCTGTTTTAATGTTTCATTAAATTTTCATGTGGGATCTAAGTATAACTGATAAGAACAAACGAGTTGAATAGATGGAAGTAGGATAGTCTTTAAGTGAAATTTTTAGCAGTAATAGCTTTATGATATGTTAACTTAATTTCCCAAATCTCTTTAGTAACATAAGCCCTTAGTGTTTTGCTAAGTTAAGGCAAATGATGGAAATTCATTAAATAGCTAGATCATTTTCAAATAAGATAAAATACAGAAACATTGATTATCAAACATAAGTATATCCAATTTTGGTTTCTTATCACAGACAAACTAAAGGTATTTGGATCTATCAGTAAACATGTCTGATGCAGTATTAAAAATATATATATATATGAGAAAGCATGAGCTTCCAGAAATTACAAAAATACATTAATAATTCTCCCATCTAAACAACATTGGTATAACAGTTCACAGTTGCTTACCTAGTTTTCACTAGAAACTAAGTTTTCTAGGGGATAAAATTCCTAATATATTTTATTGAAACTACTAGAAATAAGTGAAACAATTCTGTATATAAGAAAAATAGGATGCATTTTTGGCTAAGAAAAGGTACTTGGTATGGAAATGGGTTTTTTAAATTTAAATTTAATTAATTTGTGATACCTGGGTAGTTCAGTTGTTTAAGTGGTGCCTTCAGCTTGGGTCATGATCTCAGAGTCCTGAGATTGTGCCCTACATCGGGTTCCCTGCTCAGTGGAGAACCCCCTTCTCCCTCTCCCTCTGCTGCTCCCCCTGCTTGTGCTCTCTCACTTGCTCTCTCTCTCTCTCAAATTAAAAAAAATAAAAACTAAAAATAAATAAATTCAATTAAATAATGTGTAGTGTATTATTAGTTTCAGAGGTAGAGTTCAGTGACTCATCAGTCTTATATGATACCCAGTGTTCATTACATCACGTGCCTTCCTTAATGTCCATCACCCCTACCCCTGTCCTCTCCACAGAGATGTATTTTGAAGGGGAGAGAAAGTAAATTTTGTCCTAAAGTAAAGCTGGTTATTTCAAATTGGAAATAAAGATAAAAGATAAACCATGGACATAGAAATCTGGTGGGGGAGAGAAAGAGAGATTGGGAATTTTACCTTGTGTAATCAAGCTGGCTAAAAATCGAACGGTTATATAAGAGTTTTAAAAATAAGTTTTAATGTTAATAGTGTATGCATGTAAAACTGAAACTTAATTTTCTTCATCTGCTAAAGTTTTCTTAGACTATTGATCTGCTCCTGATAAGAGATTGTGTAAGACTTTTCTTTACCTTTTAAATAATCTACTTAGAAAACAAAGTTTCTCTGTTTTATCAAAAACAATTTCCTGTGCTTCATGTTCTCTTTGTTAGGTCTTTGATTACTAGAAAAATGAGGGTTTTTTTATTAAAAGAGATAATGTCTTTTATAAGTATGTAACTTTCTGTATTTGCCTGCAAAGTCTTTGTCACTTAGGCTAAATAAATTAATATGAATTGTTTCACAGTGACCTCTGATCCTGTCTAATAAAGTTTTAAAACACTTTTGATATTTTTGACAAACTTCTTAAAATCAAATTCTAACTTTGGGATTTTGCAGAGGGTCCTTGAATCATCTCAAATGATTTCTTCTCTCTCCTTATAAAAAGGGAGATGTTAAACACATTAGGCATATTTGATATATTAAACTACAAGGGAAACATTGTCAAGTAAGAAGTAATACTAAGCCTACTTTATGTGGTATTTGTATAGGTATATGTCATAAATGTTCCAGAAATTTGTGAAATTCCTAGAAATAGGATGCCCTGGTATAACGTTATTGTTTATACTTCCAGTTATTATCTTGAAATGTGTGTCACAGAAATAACTAAATTCCCTTGTCAATTGCACTGTAATGAAGTCTAATTGGATCTTTCACCATGCTGTTTTTAATTCTTATATCATTTACAGAACGTTTGTTTTATTTCGATGCTTTTGCAAAACAATTCCTATAAACCTGCTTCATCTTCACAGAAATTAATGGAAAGGACTTCGAGAAATACGACAGAATACAGGTTTCTGATAACTTTAAGCTAATCAAACTGAACTGGTAAGAATTTCCAGACCTAGTGGAAAAAGTAGATTTAATTAGAACAAATAGTAATTACATGGAACTAAATGAACTGAGGAGGATTATAATTTTTATGAATTTTTGTTTGAAATATTGCTTTTCAAAAATGTTTCATTGTTCCAGATTTAAGGAAAACTTTTTTCCTTTTTTCTTTAGCTATCTATAGTTTACAACAACTTGGTAAATTACACCTTTGTAAGCAGAATTGAAACAATTACTTTTTTCCCCTACCACATGCCTCCAGAATTTGAAAACTCTTAGTAGGTATTCTTATTTTTATGACAGTATAGTTATTTGCATAAATTTAGTGAGAATCTGTTCTCACAATGAGCACAACTGGAAACATTGGTTATATTAACTAAGGCTTTGACTGGAATGTCGTATTTGAAAGAGATATACCTAAACTCAGATATGACCAGATAGCTTTTTTTTTTAAGATTTTATTTATTTATTTAACAGAGAGAGAAAGAGAGAGAGACAGATCACAAGTAGGCAGAGGCACAGAGAGCGGGAAACGGGCTCCCAGCCAAGCAGGGAGCCCGATGTGGGGCTCAATCCCAGGACCCTGAGATCATGATTTGAACTGAAGGCAGAGGCTTAACCCACTGAGCCACCAAGGTGCCCCATGACCAGATAGCTTTAAGGAACTAATGCTGACTTTATGGATCCAATAAAACCCCTTGGAAAAATCAGCCTAGTACTTTGCTTATAGAGTTCCCAGGTGAGTAAAGGAGGTCATTTCCTGGCAGGCACAGGAAACTCAGGATATTTAGGGGTCTCAAGAAGAGAGAAATTGACCCATATTTATAGGAATTGCATTTGAATTGTGATGGTGAGTCCTTTGCTTGGCTTCTAGCCTCAAGAGGCTTTAAGAGTTCAATATGGGATTCCTTACGAAAAGTTCCCACAAAGCAGATTTAAAAGAGCCTACATGGTCAATCACTATTCATGCTGCACTTATGTAAATAATCAGACCTAGTTTATTAAACCTATACTGAATTTGCAAATAAGTAAGTCTCATTGTGGTTATTGTTGATGTAGACATGGGGAGTGATTTGGTTTTGTTTTCTACCATAAACTAACTGCATCCATCCTGAGTTCTTTTAGTTTCTCCAATATTTGGCTGTAACTCCCAAACTAATGTTTCCAATGTTTCCCATTTCTCTGATTTGGAATCACTGAGAACTAAAACTGCCCCTTTCCAGAAGCCACACAAGCTAAAGCGGGACTAGGTATAAACTCCAGAGAAATCACCGCAACAGCTCACATATGGGTAATCTTCATGCCTGTTGCTATGCAGCAGCCACTCAGGAAGATTACCTGAGACATTCACACTGCAAACCAGGAAAAACCTGTCACATTGCCACTTCCTCCCCTCAGTCCATCTAAAAATGCTTCTAGCTGGACATCTAGAAATCTCCTCGACTGGCTACCTTCAGAAATCAGAAACTAGAATTATAGTCTGCCCCAATCTTTAACCATTGTTTTTCTTTTGTTTCCATAGAAACGCCTCTTACTATATACCTGATTGTTTGCACAATATAGGCCTAACTTTGGGAGCCCACTTGTATCACTGCATCCTAAATAAATTTAAAGGAATTGACCTATTGTTAGTAACAAGAGCCTGGCTCAATAATAAGGAGCAATCTACCAACTCAACTTGTAGATAATGAAATTTCTCTGGGAAATTTCAAGAGCAGGACTGAGGGAGACTGGAATATGCTACCCCAAAATATACCACTTTGACATACTGATTATTTTGAATTAAAGTTACTTGAGAAATAGCCCATGCAACAAAGATATTCTGACCTTCCTTTGTCCTTCTGAAAGCAGGAAATAAATTTCCCATGTGAATTTATCCTCCTTCTACCAGGAGGGTGGAAGACAACCTTATCAACGGAGATAAGGAATTCAAGACCAAGAAGTCTGTGTAAACAAACCTTGTTACTTTCTCACTAATTTACTACAACAAGCCAAATCTTATTTATGTCTCAATTCTTCACAAACGTATTCTTTCTTTGTCTCTAAAGTATAAAATGTGGTTGCTTTGGTCACTCTTTTGAGCCTCACATCTCGGGGCTTCCAGAGTATAAAATCAATTTTGTTTTTCTCCTGTTAATCTGTTTTATGTCAACTTAATGAAGGGAAGAACGGGAAAGTTTTCCTTTCCCACAGCATAAGGCAGACAATTATATTTTTCCATAAGATCCATGACATCAACAGGTAAGTCCACAAAAAAATGGGATATAAGGAGACCTTGAGCTGAGAAAGGGTTAAGAGGACTTGGAAGCAGATGAAAATTTTAAAAAATCAAGGAATCAGTAGTCAGTTGCAACTTGACACAGACAAGAATGGATCCAGAAATAAACTGTCACTATAAGATCGGGAAACTAGCAACAGGAGAAAGCAAAGGAGCACATTAATCAATCTAGTAAGTCCCAACATTGACAATAGAATCAGTGGGCAATGTAGCAGGGAATAAGCAAGAGTTTAAAAAAAAAAAAACACACACACAGAAAATTTGAGGAAGTCACTTCATAGTGCTACTTCCAGTAAGAGTCTTAGAACTAATAATATTGTAGTTCTCCCCTTTCTTAGACAAAGAATATAAAAACCTTTAAAAATGTAAATTAGTCACAAAGCGCAACATGTTTCTCTTCGAGGGAGTGCGGGGAAGAAGAGAGGGCTAAGTCTCAGGTATTTGTTTGTCTGTGAATGCAGATACATGAACTACTTTTTTTTCTCCCTCAAAGACTGTTTTCCTGGATTAGTAACCATCTGTCACTTTCAGAGCAATGATTCTAACGTACATTAAGAAAGAATGAGTTAGCAGAGGGAGGATTTCTGTGAAAGGTCTAGGAAAAGGAACCAAAAGAGGGATCTCCAATGCCATCCAGTGTAGGCATAGCCTGAATCAGAAGACTCGAGTATTTGGGTCCTTATTGTCAGTCCTACTCCTACAAAGGTGATAGAAGTAACAGATTTCTGGCGAGATGCTACAAAACCACTACAATTATTCAGCTAACCCCTCTTACTCTGTTCTATGTTCAAAAACTAGGTTATCAGAGAAGCCATGTCAAGCTATCTACCTAAATAGCAACTCTCCAAAAGGGTACTCTCTAGGCTGGGGTTTTTTTTTTTCTTTATAGCACTTTTCATTAGCACTTGTTTACTCTCTCTAACTGATAGAACAGAAATTCTATGAGGGCAAGAATTTCTGTCTGTTTTGTCCACTATTAAATCTCGAGCACCTTAAACAGTGCCTGTAACACTAAGAGATACTTAATAAATATCTCTTAAGGGTATAAATGAGTGAATGAATGCCATCAGGAAAGAGTGAATATTATCTAATAGTTCTTATAATCAGTGGCAGAATAGGAAAATAGAAGGTCTATGGGTGGACATATGGTGGCAATTATTGTGTCCTACCACTCGAAATCAGTAGATCCCAATCTTCTTCCTGCCAGAATACACTTAACAGATGACAAATATATCTCATAGGCAATACCCAGCTTCCTACCTATTAGTTCATCCATTTCTTATCTACTCAAGAAAATATATCAAGGGGCGCCTGGGTGGCTCAGTGGGTTAAAGCCTCTGTCTTCGGCTCAGGTCATGATCCCAGGGTCCTGGGATCAAGCCCCATATCGGGCTCTCTGCTCCGTGGAGAGCCTGCTTCCTCCTGTCTCTCTGCCTGCCTCTCTGCCTACTTGTCATCTCTGTCTATCAAATAAATAAAATCTTAAAAAAAAAAAGAAAATATATCAAAATACAAGTGAGGGAGGTACAACAAAAGAAATAAATAAAAAAATAAAAAGGAAACATAGAAAGGGAGAAAATACTTGCAGACTCTATACCTGATAAGGGGTTGATATCCAGAACATATAAAGAACACCTACAACTCAATTACAACAATAACAATAAAATCCAATTTTAAAATGGACAAATGAGTTAAATAGACAGTGTTCCAAAGAAAATATTCAAATGGACAACAAGCATATGAAAAAAAAAAGCTCACCATCATTAATCATCAAGAAAATGAAAATTAAACCACAATGCAATATCACCTCACACCCATGAGGAAAGCTACTATTAAAAAAAAAAAAGAAAATAGCCAGTGTCAGCAAGGATGTTGAGAGGTTGGAACATTTATACACTGTTGGTGGGATTGTATATCGGTGCAGATCCTACGGAAAACAGTATGGAAGTTTATTTAAAAATTAAAAATAGAACTATCATATGATCCAGAGATCCCATTTCTGGATATATATTAAAAAAATTGAAAATAGTTCTTTGAAGAGATTTTTGCACACCATGTTCATTGCATCATTATCTGCAATGACGGAAAGGTGGAAGTAATGCAAATGTCCTTCAACAGATGAGTGAATAATGACAATGTGGTATGTGTAACATATAACATATGTTACAACATGGAGACTTAAGGACATTATGCTAAGTGAAATGAACCAATCACAAAAAGACAAATACTGCATGATTCCACTTAATATAGGTATCTAAAGTAGTCACTCTCTTAGAAACTATAGGTAGAATGGTGGTTTCCAGGGCCTAGGGATAGGGGGAATGAGTAGTTAGTTGTTCCTCAATGGATACTGTTTCCATTTTGTACCATAAAAAAGTTCCAGGAATCTGTTGCCCAACAGTGTGTACATAGTTAACACTGGTGTACTGTTAAAAAATGGTTCTGATGGTAAATATGTTATGTGTTTCTAGAACAGTCAACAAAAAAAAAAACAAGCGAGGGAAAGTATGTCATTAATGGAGCAGTGTTGAACCTGTTGTAAATTAGCTTTTAAGAAAACCATTTCCCTATTATCTCATTTATATGTGGGATGTAAAACACAAAACAAAACAAAACAAAAAAGCAAGCTCATAGATCCAGAGAACAGACTGGTGATTGCCAGAAGGGGAAGGAGGGAGTGAAGGAGGTGAAGTGGATCAAAAAGGTACAAGTGTCCAGTTATTAAATAAGTAAGTCATAAGGATGTAATATAGAGCATGGTGGATATAGTCACTAATGCTAATATTGGATATTTAAAAGTTGTTAAGAGAGTAGCTCTTCAAAGTCTTCAACACAGGGCAAAAAAGAAAAAAATTAACTATGGGTGTTAATGGACATTAACTAAACTTATAATGCTGATCATTTTACAACATGAGATCATTATGTTGGGCACATGAGACTAAACAGTGTTATATGTCAATTATTTTTCAATAAAAAAAAAAAGATAGGTCCACATGCCCCATTCCACTCCACACATTGGCAGCCTCTGGTCTTATCTTTTTTTTTCCTTTTTAGGCCAAGGATCTCTAGTTGCTTACTCAGATCAGTAATATAAGCTTTAAATCAGGAATAACATCCATGGGGAGCTTTAGGGAGATGGATTCTGAAGCCACTTCTCTTATAAAAGGAAGGGGAAAAAAGTGAAACTATAGAAAGTGGAAAGAGTGGGAGTTATCAAGCTCTAGCCATAGAAAAACTTCCCATAATCCAGGGTTTTCTATATCCAGGGCTTTCTGTGGAATATAGGCAGATTTTTTAACCTAACCATAGTGATCTTTGCCAAAAATTTTTCCCGAAGAGAAAGAAATCACTCCAAACTTCACAGATTTAACCATATTCAGTAATAAGTGATTAGAGTCAACATCTCACAATTGCCTCTAACACTAGTGTTTTACCTTGGTTTAAAATACACAACCAGAGGATTGCTGGAGGGGAGGGGTGGAGTGATGGGGTAACTGGGTGATGGGCCTTAAGGAGGGCACTTGATATGATAAGCACTGGGTGTTATAAGCAACTGATGAATCACTAAATTCTACCTTTGAAACTAATTTAAAAAAATAACCAACCAGCTCAGTCAGATGAGAGTTATATACAACATTTCTGGAAACAGAGGGAAAAATCACTTAATAAGATAGTAGACATTTAGCATGTTCCTCTTTTGTTTTTTATAATAAACCTTTGGAGTCATAGGTAGTGGTGATTGGCACTGCCTAATTTTGTTTGGTCTGCAATTTTCTTTCCAGAGATGAAATCCCTAGTGAAATTGAATTTCTGACATTGTAATAAAATGTCTTTACTAGGACCATTAGATGAGAATTTTTTTTAATCGCCTTCTTAAAACTCATGACATTTTACTTTGGGTTTTATATGTATTTTTAAAAACCTTTTAAAGACCTCTCTTGAATTTGGGGATTGAGCATCTAAGAAACAGTGCTTTCCTTTTCCTGGATTAAAAATGAAAACCTGTTCTTGGCAAGATTTCTGCAACCTTTTCTGTGTCCATCAGGAATCTTCTATAATAAAGTTCTAATGTATAATGATAGCAAATCACTTTCCATATTTCTAATCTGATTTGGCATAAGTACCATGACAATTCATGGTGGACATGCTCCTGGAAAATACAAAGAAGCCTGATTAAGAATTCTGGAAGATGTGGCTTACTCGGGGCACACCAGTCTAACACTTGCCTCACTCCCTTGCCCCTGTAGCAGTTATGCACCTATGGGGTGATCATTATTTCCTGAATTCTAGGATTTAAGGACTGAGTTATTGTTTGACATATGCCTAAAGTTCCCTAAACCAAGGCTACCTCTGGGTATAGATACAAACAAATGGAAGAACATTCAGGCATTAACTAGGTATTTTCACATTTGCTCAATAGCTCTCAAAGAGCCACTCATCCCTGCCAGCTATATTCCAAGTTGGCATCTCTGAGGCTAATTTGAGAATCCGTGTAGAAAGTCTTAAGCTAGGCCCTTCATGTCTAGGAAGCCAAATTTAATGTCCATAGCAGTGGTAACTCCAAAATCAGGCCCCAAAACACCCACATAATTCTAATTAGATTTTGTCAAAAAGACATCACAACTAGAAATACATACATATGCCCTCACTTAAGGGCACAAAGTTGTTGTAGCACAAAGTCCCTCATTTGGTGTGAGATACTCAAGCATTGAGAGGCGATTCAGTGTAGTGATGATGAGCCCAGTACTTTGTACTCATGGCAACTTGAGCCTCCTGCTGCAGGTGTAACTGTGGGAAATGGACATGACCTCTCTGAGCCACACTGTTCCCGCTGTATAAAAATGGGAGGCAATAATAGCTATCTGATGAAATTGTAAAGATTTCAAATGAAGTATGCAAAGGTCCACAAAGAAGAGCTAATGCATGGTAGAAGCTTAATAAATGGTAACCTCCAAGCCATTTTGAAATGGCAGTGTGGCAAACATTTTGGGAAGAAAACCAGAGTGGGAAGAAATCATCTTGCCTTACTTATTTATACTGGGTAATACTTTATCATGGTTTCAAGTTAAACAGACTTACTGCGATAACTGTGGCTATTAAAATGCAATCTTTTCAAGTAATTGGTTACAAGAAAGACTGTGTTTCACTCCTTAGGCAAATACAAGGCTCTTATAAAAATCTTTATTTTACACCAACAGATGACTTAGCAGCACGGATTTCTTTAAAGTTCAGTTCAGAAGAATTAACATCTGAACTACCTACATAACACGCTATTGGAAAACACCCACTAAAGCAATAAAATTGGGCGATTTTCTATTTTGTGATGGGTTTAAGATATTTTCACATATTCCATCTACTTTCCTTGTTTCGGGTTTGACCTTCCCTTGAAAGAAGATAGTGTGAACCATCCTTAGTGGGACTGCCTAAAGGAGTGGTACTAGAATTTCAGTTACAAAACGCTAGAGTCAGATGGGGGTATCTTGAAATACCCAGAAGTAGAAAGAACCATAGAGTTCTTTAAGAGCTCTCAGATGGAGTCAGAGGCAGGCAAGATTGCTAAATCCGAAGGACTGAGAACTCGGGAAAATGCCAAGGATCGGCAGCCAGGAAAAGATTGAAATAAAATAGGAGAACTTTGTTAGTGAACTGAGGGAAAATTTGACCATGACCATAAAAAGTAAAACCTACTTAAAATGGGATAATTGATGAGATTCGCTAACTTAAAGAAATAACACTGCGGTAGATACCTTCAGAAAAGTTTCCACTTAGGGCGCCTGTGTGGCTCAGTCAGTTAAGTTTCTCTCTTTAGCTCAGGCCATGGTCTTGGGGTCCTGAGATTGAGCCCTGCATTGGGCTCCCTGCTCAGTGGGATGTCTGCTTGTCCCACTCTGTCAGCCCCAACTCCTGTTCATTCTCTCTCTCTCTTTCTCTCTCTCAAATAAATGAATAAATAAAATCTTCAAAAAAAAAAAAAGAAAAGAAAGAAGGAAGGAAGGAAGAAAGAAAAGAAAGAAATTTTTCCACTCTGAGACCATAGAAGAACCTTGGCCAGAATACCCACCTAGCCATGTGGTTAACTCAACTAAAGTGGGCTAATATAAGATTTGATTTTTGCTAACCAATAAACAATTTTCTTAAGTTGTTATTCATTGAGCACATGTTAAATGACAGCAAACTGATACATATTACCCCATTTGGTCCTTACAACAACCTATGGGGTAGTTAATATTATTAGCAGTACTTTAGAAATAAGGCAGATAAGGATCAGAGAAGTTAAATAACTTGTCCAGGGTCAATGGGCACTAAGTGAGGAGTCAGGATTTGAGCCCTGGTTTGTTTGATTTCAAAACCCATGCTTTTAACTATTATGTATAGTCAGTTTTCCTTTGAATCGCAGACTGAAAGCATAGCCCAAGGTGAGCTGTCTTACAAGTATGTATCATTAACCATAGCAGGATCTGAATGTGGGTGGCCCAGAGCAAATCCATCACCACCCAAAGGAAAAAACATAGCAATTAAGGCAAGGTCCTGATGATGGCCTTCTTGGAGATACGTCTTTTTGGCTGCCAAATTTCACAACACAATGCAAACACTAAATTGTCATTTAAAGATCTATTTAATTGGTAATTTTGGAATAGCTACAACCCAGCATCAATTAAAAGCTGAGTGGGGAAAAACATAGTTATTAAAGTTTATATGGATTTCTGTGAAGACATTGGGCTTTCTGAATTTTTTTATCATTTTGTTTTGTTTTGTTTTTTCATTACTTAGTGTTCTTTTAGGAGTAGATGAAACATATCTCTCCCTGGTCTTACAATCAGGAATAGTGGCTTTTTTTTTTCAGGAAAGACATTTTGTTCATTTGTTTTGTTTTATTGCAAGTAGGTGATGGAGGTGCACTGTGAACCAAACATCTCAATGTCTTTCAATCCAGACTATGCATTAGAAATACCTGGGAAGATCTTTTAAAACACTAATATTTGAACCCTTTCCCCCCCAAATCTTGATATAGTCTGCTTCATTTGGGCCTGGAAATCAACATTTTAGGTCTCCCCGAGTGATTCTAATGCAGAGCCAGAGTTGAGAAACACCAATACAGCTGATCAAATTTAGACTTTCATTCTTTGAAAAAATGTTCAGAAAGCTTAAAGTCAAAACTGTGATCTACTCATAGAAGCAAGGATTCTGAGGTATGCATTATTTTTATTAATCTTATTCCTGGCTCTGTTTTATGTCTCACCCTTGCTTTCCCTTTTTCTTCCTCACCTACTAACTAGAAGTTTTTTTAAGTCTCAATATTCTGTTTCAATGCAAACTATATATTTCAGAATGTGTTCATGTATACAATTAAGATACTGTAGTGAATATTATGTTCACAAGTTCTTTTTTATCGTGGTATAACTGATATACCATATTATATTAGTTTCATGTGTGCAACATAGTGACCCAACATTTATAGACATTGTGAAGTGATCACTGCAGTAAGTCTCATTACCGACAACACCATAAAAAGTCAATGTAATATTTACTGTATTTGCCATGCTGTATGTTATATTTCTATGACTTATTTATGTCATAACTGGAAGTTTGTACTTTTCGATCCCCTTTACCCATCTCATCCCTCCAACTCCCTTCCCCCCTGGCAACCACCAATCTGTTCTCTGTATTTACAAGTTTGGGATTTGTTTTGTTTTGCTTGATTGTTTTGTTTTTTAGATTACACATGTAATTGAAATCATGCTCTATTTGTCTTTGACTTATTTCACTTGGCATAATACCCTCAAGTTCCATCCACGTTGTTGCAAATGCTAAGATTTCATTATTTTTATGGCTAGGAAATATTCTTT
>NC_081575.1:32626534-32628418 GCF_022355385.1 Mustela nigripes
TATATATATATATATATATATATATATATATATATATATATATATATATCACAACTTTTTTTATCCATTTATCTGTCAATGAGAACTTAGATTGTTTCCATATCTTGGCTATTGTAAATAATGCTGCAATGAACATAAAGGAGTATATATCTTTTCAAATTAATGTTTATGTTTTCTTCAGATAGATATCCAGTAGTGGATTTGCTAGTCTGTGGAAGTTCTATTTTTAATTTTGGGGGAAACTCCAGGCTGTTTTCAATTGGCTTCAATTTTCAATTTCAATTTCAATTCAAATTTTGATTTGATTTTCAATTTCAATTGGCTGCACCAATTTATATTCCCATCAATAGTGTAAAAGTTTTTCCATTTCTCTATATCCTCGACAAAACTTGTTATTTCTTGTCTTTTTCACAGCCATTCTGACTGGTGTGAGGTGATATCTTACTGTGGTTTTCATTAACATTTCCCTGAAAATTAGTGATGTGAAGCATCTTTTCATGTGCCTGTTAGCCATCTTCTTTGGAAAAATGTCTGTGCAGATCTTCTGCCCATTTCTTATTTGGATTGTTAGGGAGTTTGTTTGCTATTGAAATATCTCCTCCCATTTATTCATTCATGATTTCCTTCCCTGGGCAGATGCTTTTTAGTTTGATGTAGTTCTGTGTGCTTATTTTTGGTTTTGTTTTCCTTGACTTTGGAGTCAGATCCCCAAAAAAAGCAGCAATAAGACCTATGTCAATGAGCTTAATACCCATGGTTTCTTCTAGTTTTATGAGTTCAGGTTTTACATTCTAGTCTTTAATCCATTTTGAGTTAATTTTTATATATGGTGGAAGATGGGTGTTCAGTTTTGTTCTTTTGTGCACAGCTGTCCAGTTTTCCCAGCACCATTTGCTGAAAAAACCATCCTTTTCCCATTGTATATTCTTGCCTCTTTTGTCATAAAGTAATTGTTCATGTATGCATGGGGCTTATTTCTGGGTTATTTACTCTGTTCTATTAATCTATATGTCTGTTTTTATGCCAATACCATACTGTTTTGATTACTATAGCGTGTAATATAGTTTGAAAGTAGGGAGTGTGACACCCCTGACTTTGTTATTCTTACCCATGATTTCTTTTGGAAATTTGGTGTCTTTTGCAGTTCCATACAAATTTTCAAATTATTTGTCCCAGTTCTGTGAAGCATATCATTGGAATTTTCATAGGGATTGCATTGAATATGTAGATTACTTTAGGTAGTATGGACATTTTAACAATATACATTCTTCCAATCCATGGGGATGGAACATATTTCGATTTATTTGTGTCTTCTTCAATTTCTTTCTTCAATATCTTATAGTTTTCAGTGTACAGGCTTTTCACTTCCTTGGTTAAATTTATTCCTAGGTCTTATATTCTTTTTGACAGAATTGTAAATGGGATTATTATCTTAATTTCTCTTTCTGATAGTCTGTTATTAATGTATAAAAATGCAACAGATTTTTGTGTATTGATTTGTACCCTACAACCTTACTAAATTTGTTTTACTTTGTGTGTGTGAGTACGCAGTTTTTGGTGGAGTCTTTAGGGTTTTATATATAGCATCATGTGATCTGCAAACACTGAACTTTTACTTCCTCATTTCTTATTTAGATGCTTTTTATTTCTTTTTCTTGTCTAATTGCTATGGCTAAGACTTCCAGTGCTATGTTGAACAAAAGTGGCAAGAGTAGATATCCTTGTCATGTTCCTGATCTTGGAGTAAAAGATTTCAGCTTTTCTTTTTTTTTTTTTTTTTTAAAGATTTTATTTATTTATTTGACAGAGAGAAATCACAAGTAGATGGAGAAGCAGGCAGAGAGAGAGAGAGAGGGAAGCAGGCTCCCTGCTCAGCAGGGAGCC
>NC_081575.1:32628518-32651162 GCF_022355385.1 Mustela nigripes
AAGATTTTATTTATTTATTTGACAGAGAGAAATCACAAGTAGATGGAGAAGCAGGCAGAGAGAGAGAGAGAGAGGGAAGCAGGCTCCCTGCTGAGCAGAAAGCCATATGCGGGACTCCATCCCAGGACCCTGAGATCATGACCTGAGCCGAAGGCAGCGGCTTAACCCACTGAGCCACCCAGGCGCCCAAGATTTCAGCTTTTCAACATTGAGTATGATATTAGCTACAGGCTTTTATATATGGCCTACGTTATGTTGAGGTACATTTTCTCTGTAGCCACTTTGTTGAGAGTTCTTTTAAAGATTTTATTTATTCACTTGAGAGTGAGAAAGAGAAAAACAGTGAGCACAAGCAGAGGGGTGGGGAGAGGCAGAGGGAGAGAGAGAGGCAGACTCCCCACTGAGCTGAGATACTGACTTGGGGCTTGATCCCAGGACCTCAGGATCATGACTGAGCTGAAGGCAGACACTTAACCACTTGAGACCATAACCTGAGCCAAAGGCAGATAATTAACCATCTGAGCCACCCAAGCACCCCTAGAACTTTTATCATAAATGGATGTTACATTTTATCAAATGTTTTTCTGCATCTATTGAGATGATCATATGATTTTTATTCTATATTTTATTAATGGGCTATATCACACTGATTGATTTGCAGACACTAAACCACCCATGAATCCCTGGAATAAATCTCATGTGATCATGGTATATGATTCTCTTAATTTATTGTTGAATTCAGTTTGCTAATATTTTGCAAAGGATTTTTGCATCCATATTCACTAGGAATATTGACTCTATAATCTTTCCTTGTCTTTTTGTCTTCTACTCTTTCTTTCTTTTTTTGGTGGGGGGGTATCCTTGTCTGGCTTTTGTATCAAGGTAACGCTGGCCTCATAAAATGAGCTTTGAAGCATTCCCTCCTATTCACCTTTATGGGAGATATTGAGAAGGATAGCTATTAATTCTTTGAATGTTTGGTAAAATTTGCCAGTGAAACCATCTGGTCCCAGACTTTTCTTTGTTGGAAGGTTTTTGATTACTATTCAATCTCCTTAATAGTTACATTTTTTAAATGATTCAGTCTTGGAAGATTATAAGTTTCTAGGAATTTATCCATTTCTTCTAGGTTGTCCAATTTGTTGGTATATAATTTTCATAGTAGTCTTATGATCATTTGTATTTCTGTGGTGTCAGTTTTAACTTCTTTCATTTCAAAACCACAATGAGATGTCACCTAATACCCTTCAGAATGATTAGTATCAAAAAGACAAGAAATAACATGAGTTAGAGAGGATGTGGAGAAAAGGAACTTTCATGCACTGTTGATAGAAACATAAACTAGTGGTGCAGCCACTATGGAAAACAGTACAGAGGTTCCTAAAAAAAAAAAATTAGAAATAAAAATACCATACAATTCAGTAATTCCTTTGTTGAGTATTTACCCAAGAAAATAAAAATATTTCTGATTTTATTTATATCAGCTCCCCTTTCTTTTTTTGTTGGTGAGTCTAACTAAAGATTTCTTAATTTTGTTTATGTTTTCAAAGAACCAGCTCTTAGTTTCATGGATCTTTTCTATTGTCTGATAATTTCTATTTCAAATTATTTCAGCTGTGATATTATTTTTATCCTCCTACTAACTTTGGGCTTTTTAAAATTCTTTTTTCTAGTTCCTTTATGTGTAATGTTAAATTGTTTGAGATTTCTCTTGTTTCTTGAGATTGGGTTATGCTATGAAGTTCATTGCTATGAACTTTCATCTACTAACCTCTTTGGTGCATCCTACAGATATTTGTATGTTATATATTCTGCTTTCGTTTGTCTCTAGGTACTTTTTTTCTACTTTAATTTATTCTATGGCCCAGTAGCTGTTCAGTAACATTTTGTTTAGTCTCCACATATTTGTTTGATTTCCAGTTTCATACCATTGTAATCAGAAAAGATGATTGGTATGTTTTCAATCTTCTTGAATTTATTAAGATTTTTTGTGGCCTAAAATGTGATCTATGCAGGAAAATGTTCTATATGCAATTGTGCTGCTGTTGGATGGACTGCTGAAATTCATCTTATAAGGTATAATTCAAATCCAAACTTTCCTTATTGATTTTCTGTCTAGATGATCTACCCATTGATGTAAATGGAGTGCTAATGTCTCCTACCATTATTATATTTCTGCCAGTTTCTCCCTTTAGGCCTGTTAATATTTGCTTTGTACATTTTGGTAGTCCTATGGTGGGTGCATAAATATTTATAAATGTTTTATCTTTTTGTTAGAATGACACCTTTATCATTATATAGTGTTCCTCTTTGTTTTCTATTAGAGATTTTGTTTAAAGTCTATTTTTGTCTCATATGACAATACCTACAGCAGCTTTCTTTTTGTTTCTATTTGCATGGAATATCTTTTTCCATTCCTTCACTTTCACTCTATGTTCTTACTTCTGAAGTGAGTCTCCTGTAGGGAGAGTATAAATAAATGGGTCCCTTTTATTAAATCCATTCAGCCACTCTATGTCTCTTGATTGAAGAATTTAGTCCATTTACATTTAAATTTTTGATAAGTATGTACTTATTGACATTTTGTCAAAACTGTTTTCTGGCTCCTGTTATAGTTCTTTGTTCCTTTCTTCTCCTTCTCTCTTCCCGTGAAATGTGATGATTTTCTCTAGTGTTATGTTTAGATTCCTTTCTCATTTTCTTTTTTGTATCTACTCTAAGTTTTTGCTTTGTAGTGAACATGAGACACACGTTTATCATACTATGTATATAATAGTCTATTTTAAGTTAATAGTAATTTAAATTTGAACACATACCTAAACTCTACATTTTTAGTTCCCCCAGGTTTGTATTTGATGTCATACTTTACATCTCTTTTTAAATGTATCCATTAACAAATTGTTGAAGTTTGGGTTAATTTTACTACTTTTGTCTTTTAGCCTTCATAGTAGCTTTATAAGTGATTAATCCACTACCTTTACTATATATTTATTTCTTCTAGTAAGATTCTTACTTTCATATATTTTCTTAATTAGTGCCATTTCTTTTCAACTTAAAGAGGTCCCTTAACATTTCTCATAAGGAAGGGCACCTGGGTGGCTCAGTGGGTTAAAGCCTCTGCCTTTGGCTCAGGTCATGATCCCAGGGTCCTGGGACCAAGCCCCATGTCGGGCTCTCTGCCTGGTGGGGAACCTGCTTACCCACCCCCTCTGCCTGCCTCTCTGCCTACTTGTGATCTCTGTCAAATAAATAAATAAATAAATCTTTTAAAAAATCATTTCTCATAAGGGCAGTTTAGTAGTGATGAACCTGTTTAGCCTTTGTTTGTCTGGAATTCTTTATCTCTCCTTCAATTCTGAATAATAACTTTGCTAGGTAGAGTATTCTTGCTTGGAACTTTTTTTCTGTCTAGTATTTTAAATATGTCATATCACTCTCTCTGGCTTGTAGAGTTTCTGCTGAAAAATCTGCTGATAGCTTTATGGGGGGTTCCCTTGTATGCAATAAATTGTTTTTCTCTTACTGCTTTTAAGACTCTCTTTATCTTTGACTTTTGACATTTTAATTAATGTGTCTTGGTGTGGATCTCTTTGGGTTCATCTGATTTGGAACTCTGGGCTTTCTGTACCCAGATGTCTGTTTCCTCCTCTAGGTTAAGAAAGCTTTCAGTCATTGTTTCTTCAAATAAATGTACTGCCTGTTTCTCTCTATTCTCCTTCTGGGACCCCTACAATGTGAGTGTTACTCCATTTGATGTTGTCTCATAGGTCCCTTAAGTTTTCTTCACTTTTGAAAATTCTTTTTTTTTCCTGCTCTGAGTAAGTTCCATTGCTTTGTCTTCCAGTTCATTGATTCGTTCTTCTGCTTCATCCAGTAAGCTGTTACACCCTTCTAGTGTATTTTCAATTTAGTTGTTGTATTCTTCAGCTCTGCGACTTCTGTTTGTTACTTTCTTATATTTTCTATCTGTTGAAGTTCTTATGTGTTCATCCATTCTTCTCCCAAGTTCAGTGAGCATCTTTATGACTCTTTGAACTCTATATCAGGTAGATTATTTATTTCCATTCATTAAGGTCTTTTTCTGAGGTTTTGTCTTGTTCTTTCATTTGGAACTTATGTCTCTGTTTCATCATTTTGTTTGATGTTCTGTTTCTATGTATTAGGTGAAAATCCTGTGTTGAAGGAATGACATTGTATAAGTGATTAATCTTATTGTTTAGCCTTGCCCTTGCTCTTGGAGGTCCCTTGAACCTTTGTGATTGCCTAAGTTGCCTGATTTACTCTCGATATGGCCCTGTTGTTGAAGGTGTGTCAAGACCTGTCAGAGTTACAAGGGGGGGAATTTCATTTAGCCTGTAGTTTCAGGCTGAATGGAAGCCAGACCCTCAGGCAACAGCTTTTAAAGTAGGCAAATACACAGTCCTGTGGGGTCACAGCTGTAATCTTTGCTGGCTTCCAAACCAGATCTGGAGGTATCCCTTGTACACAGTTGTAAAAACTGAGGTTCCAGACAAATGGATAAGTTTCTTTCTGGGAAGTTCTCAAACTGCAGCAAGGCCAAGGAGGTGAACAGGGATATTGTCCTCCTGGTTCCATTCCCTAGAAGCACCTCTTTAGTCTCTACGTGTGTGAGAAACCTGAAGCCTCTCCCTCAAGCTGAGTAAATAGGACTTTTTCACAGGAAGACTGGGGTTATGTTTCAGTCTGCTGTCTGTGAAATGCCCTGGGGGTGATGGCCTGCCAAGAACTGTCTTTCCAATTGTTGCATTCCCATGGAATGATGTTTGCAAGTTATGAAATATACTTTAAGGAAGCTATCATGTTCATTCTCAGTTTGTGCAAAATTTTAAGGATATAAAGATCCACCTCTCCCCTTTGCACTATTGATGCTCCAGGTAATGAAAATCTAAATAAATCTAAAAATGATTGACTCAATTCAGTATTGATTCATTTTTCTGTTCTTTAATAACACATAAAGAGCCATGTAGATTGTCAAATATGTCATGGTGTATTGGACTAAACACTGGATTCAAGAAAGGAAATCTGGGGTTATTTAACTCTTCCTACTAACTACATAGCTCCATGATCTTTGACAAGTTCATTAACATCTCTGGGTTTCTGGGGTGTTTTTTCACCGTACAAAAGCACTTGGAAAGCGGTGAGAATTTGGATTAAATTCCTTTTCCCTCTACAAGCTCTGAAAATCTGTAAGTATCAGAACTCATTTTGCTATTTTGAATGTTTGATCTTTTTTAAATTATAATTAGTGGAATCAGATAATCTGTAATGACAACCTTATAGCTATTTGTCTTTTCATCCAATAACATACATGATTACATTTTTAAGTGCCTTATAAAAATTCAAACCAAGTGCTTATTATATTGAATCAATAAATCATTCATAAAAGATTTCATATTAAAAAATGTATCCAAGTACTAAAAAGACAACAGGTATCACTGAGATATACAGACCTAGTAACATAAGGAAGCAATGAATACCTCCTATAGTTAAGACAACTCTTAAGCTAGGTGGCCTTAGTAGGAGATTTCTTGATGAGAAAAATCCACAGCAGTGTTTTGAAAGGACAAGCCCTGGTCAGATAATAGGATAGGGTGATTATTTGAAGTAAATTCATCCCCTCCTTTTTACCCTCATTGATATCATCCTAGTTGAAGTCACTATCATTTGTTGCCTTAACTAATTGAGTGGGTCCCTCCTTATACATTTGCCCACAAACAAATCATCCCCCATTTATGATTCAGAATTATATTTTAAACAATAAAATATCGAATTATGCAGCTTTGTTGCTTGAGACTCTTAAATGGCTTCCCTCTGCACTTGGAAAATTTTCAGAAAAAAATCTGGGGGTGCATGGGTGGCTTGCTCAGTTAAGTGTCTGCCTTCTGCTTCATGATCCAGGATCCTGGGATGGAGCCTCATGTCAGGCTCCCTGCTCAGTAGGGAGTCTGCTTCTCCCTCTCCCTCTGCCCCTATCCCTGCTTATGCTCTCTCTCTCTCTCTCTCTCTCTCTCTCAAATACATAAATAAAATCTTTTAAAAAAAGAAGAAGAAGAAGAAAGAAAGAAAGAAAAACAAAAATTTCCATATCCTAGGAGGACCTGCATGACCCCACTTTTGCCTACCTCTCTGCCTTAATTTCACAGCATGTTCTTCTCTCTTGCTCTCTGCATTCCAATCATACTGACCTTTTCGTGCCTCAGATTTGCCATAATTCATTCTGTTACACAGTCATTACACATGCTGTTCCTGCTTTATGGAATGATACCCTTTCTTTCTTATATCTAGTGAACACCCGTTCTTCAGATCTTAAGTTGAATTCAAGGAAAAGAAATTCAAGGAAAGCCTTCCCCAATTCGGTTGATTTCTTCTCTTATGTGCTCATAGGACAACAAAGCACTCTTTCCTTATAGTATGTCCTACTGTTTATAACTATACATTTGTTTGACTAAATCTGTCTTTCTCATTTGACAGCAACTTCTTGGAAGGCTAAACCAGATCCACCTTCTTCACTATTCTACATCTTGCATGTAATGCATAGTAGGCAACCAATATATTTATGGTATAATTTGAGTGAATAAATTAATGGATTGCTTTAAAGACAAGGACTGGGTCTTATTCCCCAGTGCTTAACAAAGTGCTCAACATTTAGTCTATATTCAATAAATGTTTGTTAGAATACCAATGGTCCTGAAATCAAAGGAAGTTGGATTATTTTCCTAGTTATATAATTGTCAAGCACCACCATAAATGTGTTTCTAGAAACCTCTTTATTGATTTTGTTGGGGTGAGTGAAAGATGGCTTATCAGAGCACGTCTTACAGACAGACTGTGAAGTCTAGGAGTTGAGCAAGAAATTCTCATCCCCAAAAGTCTGCTCCCATTTCCCTTCCTAACCCACAACCTGATTTTAACTATGAGCAGCAGCACAGAAATATTTACACTACAAGGCAAAAGAAAAAAAAGAGAATAAGATTGTGATGATGTGTTTTTCCATTCAGAAGCTTAGAGATGACATGCTACTTACTTATAAATTCCTTTTTAATGTATTCTTTTTTCATGTAAAAGTCAAAAGGCTGGTTTATGAGTTTATATCCATTTGAGAGATCACATCATTGAATCCATTTGCCCAAGCCCCCCAGGTTCTTTGCAATACCTTCTTGGAGATGCAAGTTTCTTTGTCAATTGAAAACAAAACAAAACAAAAAAAAGATACAGACAATTTTGGAAGACCAGAATTGCCAGTCTGTTGAGTTATCTTTATATGTGAACTCAATTACATTTGGATCATTAAAACTGATCGCAACAAAATTAATTCACACTAGAGATAATATTCACCTTTAACTTAATGCTTACGCTATTTCAGAAACTGAGTTGTGTTTCGCAATTATCGTCTCTAATCCTTACAACAATCTTATGGGGTAGATATATTTTATTTAACTTCATGCTTACAAATAGTAAACCTGAAGGGTATAGATGCTAAAGTACTTTCTGAGTCACAATTTGAATGGGTTCTCTAGCTATAAACACACACACACACACACACAAAAACCACTGTTACTGCCAGTTTGCTTATTGGGCATGTGTTTATTTCTTTTTAGTAATTTGACTCCTATCTCACCCTCCTCCCCTCCCAATCCATAAAACAATGTTTATTTTTGCCTCTCATTGTCACTACTTAGATAACCTATCTCCCATGTGAATAACTATACCAAAGAATTATTCTGAACCACTCAGAGACGTGATCTCATCATGGATGGCTTTTAATTTCATGTTTTTGTCCTAAAAAGGCAGTAGATTATATGTAATATTCATGTCTCTTTCACAGTAAACATTTTAAAAAAGAAAGAGAATAGTGTGGTTCAAAGAAAAGAACTCATGTCTGGGATTCTAGCTCCCAGTCCTCCACAAACTAGGTGTATCATCTTGGGCAAACCACTTAACTTAGCAGCTTCTCAATTTCAGATTTGAACAAGTCACAGATAGGTATGTGGAAATAGAAATACATTTCAGGTCCCCTGAAAGGGACCCAGGTATCCCTAGGCCTCCTGAGACCACAGTTTGAGAACCGGTGTTTCACAGCTATAAAGTGGCACAAGGAAAAATACGTTAGCAAGTGGCTTTGAATGTGATTGTATCTTAACTACAGTATTTCCCCCCAAAAAAGTCTATTATTTCCTACCTCCGTCCTTACCTCCCACTGGCCCCATTATTAACAACACTAACACTGGCCCACCGCACTTACTAAGAATACTTCAAAAGTTTTTACCCACAGCACAATTGGCCCTCTGAGATGACCTGGTAGAAAGCAGGAGAGCAAGATCCCTAAACAAAGGCTCCAAACCAGTGTTAATGAAGGCTGTTGATCAACACGCAAAAATAGAAAAAGAGCTACACAGTTAGCCAGAGATCAGAAAAGCCTGGAGTTTGGGGGGTGGGGGAGGGTGGGAAGGAATGGAACACAAACTAGCACTTAACGCTAGTACTATGATTTGTTTTGTGAATGTGAGCTCATAACGACCACAAGAGAGAGGTATTATTATCCTAATTTTTTTATTTATTTAAGAGAGCAGAAGAGTGAGTGTGAGCAGGGGGAGGGGCACAGAGAGAGGGACAAGTTGACTCCCTGTTGAGCAGGGAACCAGTTGCCAGACTGGATCCCAGGACCCTGGGATCATGACCTGAGCCAAGGACATATTTAATCCACTGAGCCACCCAGGCATCCCACTATTTCCTCATTTTAATAAGAAGAAAACTAATATTTACCATGCAAATGTGTTTTAAGGATTAAAGATAATATATGTGAAGCATTCAACAAATATTAGCTATTCTGTGTTAGGGGTGAGAAAGAGGCAGGAGAGGACAAATGACTGTGTACCTAAGATGACATTCTAGCAAGTGGAGGACCAATGACCTGCACCACCACTGGGATCTGCCAGACTTGCCCATTGCCACGCCGTAAAGCTACAAGACACCAACATGCCTGGCGCTTCAACATTTTTATACCCAGCACCTGCCCTGGAGTAGTTCCCCATGGAAATATGAATGCAAACGGAACAGGTAGACCAGCAAGCTTAATAATGCAGTGACCTCAGATTGACAGCGCTTGAGTGTCCTCGGCAGAAGAGAATTTTAAGCCCAGCACAGAGAGAATGACCTGGATCTGGAGAGGAATTAAGGGCGGCATCAAGCAAAAGCATAGAGGCAGGAATTAGGCAAAGGCTTGTCCTTCCTGGCCACAGTGGCAGGTTTCTGACCATTTTCAATCATATCCAGTGTATCTCGAGAGTCTTGTTTCACTGATGATCACAGTCCTCGACAAGAGGACATGTCATTGCCTACGGAGCAGCTCACCCCTGTAGTCTCAGTTCCGCCTCTTGTGAGTTAGGAAATCCTGCTGGAGTTACTTCTTCTGTAAGCCTCAGTCTCTTCGCTGGTAAAATATGCACTATCACACCTGCCTTTCCCATTTCAAGACATTGAACAGAGCATCAAATGACACAAACTATGAGGTGTGATGTAAACATCAGGAAGTGTCACCAGGATGGTTTGGTTTTTTTGTTTTTGTTTTTATAAAAAACAAAAACAAAAACAAAAAACCACAACTATCTGCTCCCATCAGCTCTTCAAAAGGAGGGAAATCTACAAACCCTCAGAAAAGGTACTACAAAGCCCTGGGGGTTGAAGGGAAACACACACACACACACACACACACACACACACACACATACATCCCTCTGCTCTTTTCAAAATGTACCACCACTTTCAGGAGAGACTTGAAAGGCAACTTTTGTGAAATAAACTGACCGGCTAGTAAGAGTCTACTCCAGGCTGTGCCAAAGAACTCATGGTCTCACTTAAATTACCGCATTTTGTTCTTTTCAACAAAAACCCCACATAGTTCGTCTTAAAGTGCACATCTCACTTCTACTACATTGCGAGAATCTGACTTGGTACAGGGTTTGTTTGTTTATTAAGATTTATTTGACAGAAAGAGCACAAGCAAGGGGAGGCAGAGGGCAAGGGAGAGAGAAACTCTCCAGAAAAGTCCCCACTGACTCGGGGCTCGATCTCAGGACCCAAAGATCATGACCTGAGCTGAAATCAAGAGACCTGCGCATAACTGGCTCAGCCGCCCAGGTGCCCCAACTTGGTACAGTTTTGTTTTTTGTTTTAAGATTTTATTTATTTATTTGACAGAGATCACAAGTAGGCAGAGAAGCAGGCAGAGAGAGAGGAGGAAGCAGGCTTCCTCTGAGCAGAGAGCCCGATGCGGGGCTCGATCCCAGGACTCTAGGATCATGACCTGAGCTGAAGGCAGAGGCTTTAACCCACTGAGCCACCCAGGCGCCCCCTTGGTACAATTTTTAAACACTGATGAATATTGTTTGCAGCCTCTCAGATTCACTCTCATCTAGTTATCAAGCATCTTCTCTACTTCCACTCCTAAACTTCAGCTTCAAATCTAAATAATGTTTTAAGGAAAGCATACTGTGTATATTTGAACTAACTGAAGAAAAAAATGTCAGAGCATGTGCTATATGGTAAAATATAGAAAACAGCAGAAAGAAAGAACAAAAGGAGAAAGAAAAACAATGAAAAGAAAAAAAAGAAGAGAAAAGAAAGGCAGGCAGGAAGAGAAGAAGTAGAAAGGAAGAAAAGAAGATAAACCATTTAAACAACAACAAAACTTAAAGATTTAAACTTACCTATTAGAAAACAGAAGTGTTCACATTGGGTTAAAAATCAAAATCAAAATCAGAAGCATCTGGGTGGCTCAGTTAAGCATCAGCTCTTGATTTCAGCTCAGGTCATGATCATGGCGTCACGAGATTTTGGCACAGGTCATGCTCTCAGGGTTGTGAGATTCTCTTTCTCCCTCTCCCTCTACCTCTCCCCCAACTTGTGCGCTCTCTCTTTCTCTAAAATAAATAAATAGGGGTGCCTGGGTGGCTCAGATGGCTAAGCAGTTGCCTTCAGCTCAGGGCATGATCCCAGGGTCCTGGAACCAAGCCCCACACAGGGCTCCCTGCTCAGCACAGAGTCTGCTTCTCCCTCTCCCTCTGCCTGCCACTCTCTCTACATGTGCTCTCTATCTCTCCGTCAAACAAATCAATAAAACCTTTTTAATAAATAAATAAATAAAATGTTTAAAAAATCAGACAGTGGCCAAAAATACAAATAATTATTAGATAAAAGCACATTCTAGGGGCGCCTGGGTGGCTCAATGTAACCATTAAGCCTCTGCCTTTGGCTCAGCTCATGATCTCAAGGTCCTGGGATCAAGCTCTCTGCTCAGCAGGGAGCTTGCTTCCCCCTCTTTCTCTGCCTGCTGCTCTGCCTACTTGTGATCTCTCTCTCTCTCTCTATCTCTCTCTCTCTGTCAAATAAATAAACTAAATCTTTTATTTAAAAAAAGCACACTGGACTCAACTGAATGATGATGCAGGAAAGGATTATGTAATTTGCCCAGGGCCACAATCAGTAAATGGTAAAGTCAGATTTTTAAATCCTGTTTGCCAATGGATGGCAGCTACACCTGTGGTGAGCACAGCATAGAGTACAGACGTGTCAAATCACTTTGTTGTACCCCTGAAACTAGTATAACACTGTGTGTCACCTATACTTCAATTAAAAAAGTAAATTAAAAAAATCATGTCTGTCAAATGCATAAGGATAAATAAAATAAATAAGAACAATAACAAGGTGATTTATTAGATATTGAACATTGCGCCTTACACAATAAAAGTGCAACTTCTGGGGCCCCTGGGTGGCTCAGTGGGTTAAAGCCTCTGCCTTCGGCTCAGGTTATGATCCCAAGGCCCTGGGATCAAGCCCCATGTACCGCTCTCTGCTCAGCAGGGAGCCTGCTTCCCTTCCTCTCTCTCTGCCTGCCTCTCTGCCTACTTGTGATCTCTGTCTGTTAAATGAATAAATAAAATATTTTTTTTTTAAAGTGCAGCTTCCTTCTGATTGGACAGTGATAATTTCCCCAAAGCACGAAACATACAGATCCCATTCTGTGACCACAATTCAATAAAAGCAGAAGTCAACCAAAAAATTCCAGAAGATTGAATTAAGAAAATAAGAAATGTACATCTAAGTAACTTACAGCTCCAAGACGAAAATTAAAGATACTATAATAATACTGATAACTTTGAAAAATAATTACCAGCGATTTAGAAATCCAGAGATTGTGAAAACAATATGTCAAAAGTATGGAATATTCCCATAGCTGTCCTCAATAATTCATAGCTATAAATATTCTTCTTATTAAATATGAAGAATGAAAGCATACATTACTTAAACTATAACTCAAAAAGCTAGCAAAGGATAAAACAGATCCAAGGAAAACATAAATAAAGAATTAGTAAAGATTAAATCAGAAACTTATGACTTAGGGACCAGAAGAAATAACAAACACCACAAGAGATAGTTCTGTGAAAATGCAATAAAATATATAAAGTTCTGGCTGGTCTGGCCAAGTGAAGTACAGAGAAGTACAGAACCTCATATATGAGGTAAAGAATGCCAAAGGTAATGTGAACATAGGGGTGGAAACAATTAAAAATGAAAAGATAAAACATCTAGAAAAATTCAATAATAAATGCACAAATTCTACCAAAAACATTAAAAAGAATTTCATAAGTATAAATAAATTTAAATGTATACTTTATACTTTGTTCAGGGGCAGGAAACATAAACCCTTAAAATAATCTATACCTTTAACATATCCCAATAAAATTACTAAAAGGATATTTTTGGAACCAGCTAAGCTGCTTCTCAAGGTCAAACACAAACACACACACACACACACACAAGCACACAAGGATAGCCAGAATACCCAAGATAATCCTCACCAGAGTGATCACCAGCCTTAGCAGAGTTTTTCAAATGTGTTACGAAGTTCCGGTAATTAAAACATTTTCACACCATGAGAGAAGAGACAGACACAGTCTTGAAACCTGAGAGAGTCCCAAAATAGATGTTAATGACTTGGGAATTTAGTACGGGATGTGATATTTAAAGTCAGTGGTAAGTGGTGGAGTATCGACTATTTTGGGACAACAGACTAGCTGGTGGGGGAGCCTATCTTCAACAGAACCTAATCCTATGTGTTTACTCGGCTTTGACAGCATAACTGGTGACTGTGACTTCTCCCACCCCACAGCACTGGGTTGTCACAAGTCACCAAAAATGCACTGTAAGCTAGACATTGTGTGGCATGGTCAAGGAAAGTGTAGGAAGAGCCATGCCTAAGACATTACCCTGATTTCACTCGGACAGTAGGGGTTGTGACTAAATGTTTGCATTAGTCAGGATTGTCCTGAGAAACAGAACCAATGGGAGATCTATATCCATATATGTATCTATATCTCTAATAATTACATGATATATATCATATGTATGATGTAATCCAATAATATATATTAGATATAATCTAATAATGTACATCTATTGGATATAGATATATATCTAGTATATCTGTGACATCTAATATATATCAGAAGTTGTCTCATGCTAGCATAGAGGCCAAGAAGTCCCATGATCTGCCATCTGCAAGCTGGATACCCAGGAAAAGGTGTGGTGTGATTCAGAGTCTGAAGTCAGAGAACCAGGAGAGCCAATGGTTTAAGTCTCAATCTGAGTCCACAGGCCCAAGAACTGGGAACAAGTGATGATACAGGAAAGGAGAAGATGGATTTTCCAGCTCATCCATAATAATCATAATGAGCAAATTTCCCCCTCTCTCCTCCTTTTTGTTCTATTCTGGTCCTCAACTGATTGGCTGGTGCCCACCCATCATGGTGGTGAGAGACAGGGTGAGGTGAGGGGGATCCCCTTTATAAAGTCTATCAACTCAAGTACTAATCTTTCCCAGAAACAGCGTTACAGACACACTCAGAAATAATGTTTTTCCAGCTATCGGGGCATTCCTTTGCCCAATCAAGTTGACACATAAAATTAACCATGACAACGGCAGGCTAAAGCCTTTGGATAGGATGGCTCGACGTCCCTTGTAGCACTGAGCACAGGGCTGGGCATGGCCTATGAAATTCATAATGGGATTACATCTAAACTGAAGTTTAATCTCATCACTTCACCCAACACAAACATGAAAACAATTGCATCTATGTCCAAAACTAGTTAGGAAAACTTGATTAAAAGCAGTGCCTGACTATTGGAATTCTTCATTTATCAAGCCCCACAAAACCTATTACATATGTGAGTACACCCTTCTTTTCAGGAGAGAACTGTGACAATAGGGTTTAGATGTTTGAGGGGTATCAGGAAGGCTTGGATTAGAGAATTGTTTCACTCTCTTCCAACCTCATCTTTATCCCATTTTCACCAATACCTTTGTGACTTGGGTTCCGTGCATGAGTTTCTGGGAGAAAGAGTACAGGTGATAACAGACTTTAACTACTCCAACGACCATTACAGTTCTTCATCACTGAGTTGATAAACAGTACTATCCATGGCCATCCATTTACTCAGCTAGACAGCAGAGGCTCACTTAAGTCACAATGTAACCATGTTAATAACATCATACAGAGTTTCAAGTTGTAAGTAGGGGATCACATGGCATTTGATTAAAAAGTTGGTGAGAAAGAAAAAGGAAAACTGGTTTCTCCCTGTCTTCTTTAGGACTTTCTTAATATCCCTTCTTTAGAAGCTCCAGACTACTGTGCTACCCTCCATGCCCCCTCCCAAGCACTGGACCAAAGTGAACTATTTGTGGTTCTCCTAATAAAACAGAGCAGCTGGCCTTAATCCAGTTAATCAGGAACCATGTATATTATGGAACAAAATCACACTGAAGTGTGACTAGTTCCCCCAGAGGTATACTCATTTTCCAAATATATGTCTCCCACCCCTGATTCAGGTAGAAAGACCAATTAAAGTAACAATGCAGTGGGAAGAAGGAGACAGAATCCAGGGCAGGAGAGCAACCACAGGCAGGCTGCCCTTCCCTGAGAAGTCTTAGAGCCTGTTCTAAACTGTCTTGCTCTTCACAGCTGAACCTGAATCATTCCTAAACGTTCTTAGATTTTTTTAAGTCCCCCCCCCCAACCCAGTGAGTAAATAACATCAGGATTCCAGCCTCCAAGTAGAAGGTCAAGGATTGGAGTCCTCTTGTTTCCACATTTCTTTTGTGACAGTTGGGTATTTCAAAGTCTGGGCTCACCTGTCTTTGTGCTAAGAGCTGCCGCACTAGTGTTAGCCATTCTCTTTTTTATTTCTAATTTTTTTAAATGTCTTTGGCCCCAGAAAGTTGATTTCCTATGGCCCAGGTTTCCAAGGATCATATTTATACATTTGATAAATGGGCAGTGCTAGTAAACCTAAAGCAAACAAATATTAAGAACAGAACGCATGCAATGCAGAAAAGCAAGCTGAACAAATTCCTTTCTTCTTGTCTGGATGGGATGAAAAAAAGAAAAGTGATGATATTTTGGTCTTACCAGCATTTCATTTCTTTGGAAAGGGAAGCAGGGGTCAAAGAAGGCGAAAACCACACTTTCTGTCTGTCAGGCAACTTGTGACTTTACTGATGTGCTGTCCCCAGATGTCTGATGGCCTAGCCTCTTTGCTGTTGCAATATCTCATAACGTGTTGGCCTCACTCAGTGACTACTATGAAAAAGATGGGATGACTGGGACCGTGCAGAGAGCACACCATCAATCAAAAGTCGTTTTTGACTGGAAAAGAATAAGTTTCCAAATCTCTGGGAAACACATCTCGATAGGACATGAATAATTCATTTATTCTTAAAAACCATCTTGTACTTCCCTAAAATGTAGTTTATCTTGTCCTGGATATCTCCAAAAGCCAGCATACTTCTGATCAACTTTTCTGATCATGGTAACTTTGTTCTTCTACTTAGCCGAGTCCAGTGAAGCTTTTTCTTTTTTTCCCTCCAGTCAGTTCCTACAGGATTCAAATACAGCTCAAAAAAAAAAAAAAAAAATTCTTCCCTGAGGAATCATTTTCTTGTTTTAGGAATCATTTTTTTTTTTAAATGAAGAACTTGAGCAGGAAGAAAGACTGACACTATTTTAGTAAAACTCATAAAATGAAACAAAGTCCTACTGCCCAAGATTAACAAGCTCAGGTGAACAGAAAGTTTCAAATACACTCTGATGAACCAAAAATCAGCATCTTTGAACTGTAAAGCATTGGAATTGATTCTGAAATATAAAATGATGATCCCTCTCGCCAAAATTTATCCCATTAATAAATTCCCACAATATATAGTTTAGTACAGTCTAGATTATACTGGTGTACTAAAATATGTTATATTAATATAACATAATATAGTAGAATGTAGAATAATATAATATAGTACATTGTAATATAATGTAGATTACCTCTAAACAAGTTTCTCCTCTCTCTATCCCTCTACATACACACAGACACAGACACACACACACACACACCCCTTTATGATACTGAAAATTCATATTCAAAGACACATGTTATTTCTTACTGAGTTTGAGAAAGCTTAATATCACAATATTTACAACAAAAGTAGTTTCAGATCACAGTGGGCATTCAGGATTTTCTTTGCCATTTCTGAAGGTAAATATTTCTTTCTAACTTTTTAAAGTGTAAACTTTGTGTCCTCCTGTCCATGAATGTTCTCAAGCACAGGTAGGATATTTTAGCGAAGAGTTTCTTTTTTATTCCAGAAATTGCCTCTTTTCTGATTCTAACTTAATCTGGATAGATTTATGTGAAAGTCAGGTAGCAGACATCCCGAAGCTAGAGCTATTTCAAGAAAAGAACAGTGAGAAAACAGATTTAACAATTGAGTCAATAATCACAGAGATGCAAAAGTTGACGAAATAAGGCTGAGGAAAGTTCTAGTGTATTCTGAATTCTTTTCAAGACCTCCTTGTATCATACAGCAATACTCTAACATGATGGGTTTTTCTTGAATGCAACATTGCATTTATTGTCAACAGTGTTGATTCCCAAAAACACATGAAGCCCATCAGAATGAGAAGAAACATGGTCAACGATAAAGCAAACATTTTGTCTCCATACTGAGCTAGACTTGCATTAAGAAAAAGTCCCATTTGATTTAGCTGTGAATCAGACTCAATAGTCCATAGCAACCTAATCAAAGGCAAGAGACCTTGCTAAGAATTCAACCAAGATGGGTTATTTGCTATGTTGGACCACTGAGACAAAATCTGAGATAGTGGGGCTCCAGGTTCCCACAACCATAGCATTTATTCTGTCTTCTTTGCTTCTGGAACAGCATTTCTCAAGCTGAAGTTTAGTGGCATTCCGCTTAAGAAATATTCCTCAAAAGATGTGTTCTCTGGTCACCCCTGGTTGCTCTTTTCCGTGTTCTAGTCCCCATTGAAAGTTCACCGTGCATACCAGCATATTTAAATTTCTAAGAATTCTTCCAGTAAAGAAACTTGTTTAGCCTAACATTTGCCAAACCTATTTTACCACAGAAGTCAATATTTTTTTCCTTGTGATGCCAACTTACATCTCTTGGAATTATTATTTTAAGAAAGACCTCCATAATGGATGTTGTGATGCATTCCAGATTCCACTTAAGGACTGAAGGCTTATTCCACACCTTCTAGGAATGCTGGCTGAGTGTACTCTCCTGCCAGTCCTCTCCAGAAATGTCATTAGCTAAAGAGAACTGCATCTCCCAAGTTCATAATCCCTTCCCAGGGACCACGTGCATTCAGGACTGGTCAAGGCACAAGTAGAAAGCCTTGACAGCTCATCACAATGCGGACAACTCTAAAGGAAAACCCCAGTTTCTAAGCTCACCTTAGCATTGTCTGAGACCTTTGTTGAGACTGTTTCACAGCTCAGATTCCCTTTGCGACCACTTTTGGTTTCTTCCCTTCTTTTCTTATTTCCTTTCCTTCTTTTCTCTTCCCTTGCATAGTTGTTGATCCTGAGAACACTGCTTAATAAACTTCCTGAATGCTTATCTCTATTGCAGGGTATACTTTTGGAAGAGCCCAACCTACAAAACATTTCAGGACACTTAGGTCTAACGAAGACTATTGATGGAAGGAGAGAGGGAATGCATTTTTCGTGTAGAAAAAAAAACATTCCAGACTTGGGAAGAAGATATCTAGAAACCAGAGAGTGAATGGTGAACCCCACTTATTTTATTTTAATCAGCATGGGATTGGAGTGCCCACTGAGGAGTGCTAGGCTATATGAGGAATCCATAAACACCGCTGGTTCCCCAGCATTTCTTGATTCTAAACCAGGAATGTAGAAGCTGTGACAAAGGCCAAATCAATGTCAAACTTCTATATTTCTCTAATAAAAGTGATGTCTTGAAACTATAAAAAATTAATGCCTTTCTTCTCTAGTCACTCCTGGCTTAATAATCTTGGCTCCAGCTCAACTAAAGTAATGAGCGTATATATGAAATTTATGTATAAATTTACATTTGTATTGGGATATATGTATTTAAGAATACTATCTATCTACCTATCTAAAATATGATTTATTAAGTATCAGGCCTACATCAGATATAATTCTTGCCACCAGGAGAGCTATAATATTGTTGAAAACAGAACTAGAAAGTATAAAGCATTGTGCTTTTTGGTTAAGATCAGCAGTTTCTGAATGGGGTGTCATAATCAGCTGTAATGTGTGTCACAAATAATTTAATACTAACAAAAATGAGTCAACATATGAAAATTACTCTTTAACAAATAAGAGCAATTTTTGAGGTAATTGCTTTAATAATACCACTCATTGAATCCAATATGCTTCCTTGAGTGGAAGAGAAAGAGAAAGTTATTATTAGTTTATCAGAAACTGTCCATAATCCTCACTAAATCCATGGAAGTTTGTCTTACAAGTGAATCCATCAATCATATGTGACACCTGGGGGAGGACCTCTGGTTTAGATCATAAATGCAATGAATTTTCATAGATTGGGGAAGTCAGTTTGGACTAGAGACATATAGGAAGGCTACTGAAATGATCTTTACTCTGTTAAGAATCTAGCAGACCCGAAGCGGCTAGCCATGGCCATAAACTTGTATAACTTGTAGAAAATCTGGATCTGTAGGCTTGAAATATGGAATGCTTTGGTTTAACACCACTAAATTTTAGAACAGGTTTCTTCTAAAATAAGATATTTAGCAAAACTTTTCATGTTGCCTTGCAATTGACAAGGAAACTTCAAAGATGGGGAAAAGAATCTCTAAATATTTACACATTCTTAAGTGACCCAACAACGGCTAGGTCCAAAACCTCTCACAGACACTTACAAAAAGTAAATGAATTGACCATAAAACCATTATCCACTGCCCCAGATCTCTACTTCTTGGCCAATCCATAGAAGAACAGGGGAGTGGGAGACGAGAGTGGATTAGTAGGATTGTCAACACTGACAGATTACAAAATTTTTCTCTGTGTAGGAAAAACTGAGAATTACTCCCTCCCAAAGTCAAATGGAAGGAAGAGCCAAGAGAATAAGTGCTCCCTGGGAGAAAACAAAGCTGTTACCTCATTTCCAAGCTGGATACTTGCCGAGCTAAGAACTACAGTCCCATCTCTGCATCCATAAGAATGAAGTGGACCTTGATGAGGGATTCTTGGGAGAGTATGATATATTTCTCTATAAGTTGAAATATATACATGAACACATAGGTGTTGCCTGCTTAATTTCTAGAGATTTCTGAAGGTGAAGGTTTTTCAAGAGTAGCTTGCAGCATAAGAGTAAGAAAACACCGTGATATATTTTTCAAGGGAAGAGACTAGCTCCTGATGCTTGAAGTCCTGGAGGAGAACTTCAGTAGTACCCATGGCCCAGCCTAAGGAAAACAGAGATTACAGAAGGGGACAGAAAGCCAAGGAATGTAATACCATGACAAAGAAGGAAAGGGTATTGACCATAATAAGCAAGGTCTTTTACAAGAGGCTTCTCTTCAGGGGCGCCTGGGTGACTCAGAGGGTTAAGACTCTGCCTTCTGCTCAGGTCATGATCTCAGACTCTTGGGATCTCGAGATCCCACATTGGGTTCTCTGATCAGCAGGGAGCCTGCTTCCTCCTCCCCTCTCTCTACCTGCCTCTCTGCCTACTTGTGATCTCTATCAAATAAATAAATAAAATCTTTAAAAGAGGCTTCTCTTCAGTAAAAGAAGGTAAAATGAGGCTGGACAAGGCCTCCACCACACACAAGAAAATGGTACCAACCATCTAGGTAAAAATGAGGGCCACTGGTAGAAGATGGAACCAGTTAAAGCCAGAGAAAATCCAGAAAGGCCTCATTATCAATAGATGACCAGTTGTATAAGAAAAGGGTGTCTGGTTGGCTCAGTCAGAAGAGCATGCCACTCTAGAGGTTGTGAGTTCAAGCCCCATGTTGGGTGTAAATGTTACTTAAAAAAAATAAAACTTAAGAAGAAGAAAGAGGAAGAAAAGGAGGAGGAGGAGAAGGAGAAGAATCCTGTTATCTCTCTTATTTCCCTTCTTAAATCCAATGCTAGAGGAGTTTAGACTTTACAAAGGAACAGGATCCCAACTCCTCTCTAGCCCGGCATTTCTGTCCAACCACACTATACCCACACGTCTTCTCTAAGTCCTCCAAACATAAGGTTAACCAGCAATGGATGAGGGAAGAATTTTATAGCAGACACAAGAGCGCAGGGTTAAACTAAACTTAGCGGGGCTGTTGATTTTTTAAAAGTACCTCAGAAGTTATGTAAGATTCCCAGAAAATTATAAAGAAAAAAGAAAGGAAGTGTCCTCAGAATAGAATGAAATCAAGGATAGGAAAATCACCAAACCATTTCACATTAGCCTCCACTGTACAACTACCCAAACAAGTTATGAGTATGCTCTATGGTGGTTAGCATGGTGCAAACATGCATGAAATGCACAATACGGGCTACCCAGATGGTGCAGTCCAATAAGCATTGGACTTCTGGTTCGGCTCAGGTCATGATCCCTGCATCATAAGATCAGAGCCCCACATCAGTCTCCCTACTCAGTGCAGAGGCTGCTTAAGATTCTCTCTCTCCCTTTCCCTCTGCCCCTCAACCCCCATACTCACATGCATTCTTGTTCTCTCTCTCTCTCTAAAATAAATAAATCTTTAAAAAAGAGAGAGAAATGCACAATATCTATGGGTTTGTTGATAAAGAAGAGAGGTCTTATATGCATAGAAGAATGAAACTTGACCACTCTCTTACACCATACACAAAGATAAACTCGAAATGGATAAAAGACCTCAATGGGAGGCAGGAATCTATCAAAATCCTAGAGAAGAACATAGGCTGTAACCTCTTGGACATCAGCCACAGCAACTTCTTTCAAGATATGTCTCCAAAGGCAAAGGAAATGAAAGAGAGAATGAACTTTTGGGACTTCATCAAGATAAAAAGTTTCTGGGGGCACCTGCATGGCTCAGTGGGTTAAAGCCTCTGCCTTCAGCTCAGGTCGTGATCCCAGGGTGCTGGGATCGAGCCCCACATCGGGATCTCTGCTCAGCGGGCAGCCTGCTTCCTCCTTTCTCTGCCTGCCTCTCTGCCCGCTTGTGATCTCTGTCTGTCATATAAATAAATAAAATCTTAAAAAAAAAAAAAGATAAAATAGCTTCTGCACAGCAAAGGAAACAGTCAACAAAACAAAGAGGCAACCCACAGAATGGGAGAGGATATTTGCAAATGACACTACAGACAAAGGGCTGATATCCAAAATCTATAAAGAACTCCTCAAATTCAACACACAAAGCTGATAATCACATCAAAAAATGGGCAGAAGACATGGACACTTCTCCAAAGAAGACATACAAATGGCCAACAGACACATGAAAAAATGTTCATCATCACTAGCCATCAGGGAGATTCATATCAAAACCACATTGAGACACCACCTTACACCAGTCAGAATGGCCAAAATCAATAAGACAGGGGCGCCTGGGTGGCTCAGTGGGTTAAGCCTCTGCCTTCGGCTCAGATCATGATCCTAGGGTCCTGGGATCGAGCCCTGCGTAGGGCTCTCTGCTCAGCGGGGAGCCTGCTTCCTCCTCTCCCTCTCTCTCTGCCTGCCTCTCTGCCTACTTGTGATCTTTATCTGTCAAGTAAATAAATAAAATCTTTTTTAAAAAATCAACAAGACATGAAGGACCACAATGTGAGAAAGGAATCCATCAAAGTCCTTGAGGAGAACACAGCAGCAACCTCTTTGACCTCAGCCACAGCAACATCTTCCTAGGAACATCGCCAAAGGCAAGGGAAGCAAGGACAAAAATGAACTATTGGGATTTCATCAAGATCAAAAGCTTTTGCACAGCAAAGGAAACAGTTAACAAAATCAAAAGACAACTGACAGAATGGGAGAAGATATTTGCAAACGACATATCAGATGAAGGACTAGTGTCCAAAATCTATAAAGAACTTAGCAAACTCAACACCCAAAGAACAAATAATCCAATCAAGAAATGGGCAGCAGCACCTGGGTGGCTCAGTGGGTTAAAGCCTCTGCCTTCAGCTCAGATCATGATCCCACGGTCCTGGGATTGAGCCCCACATCGGGCTCTCTGCTCAGCGGGGAGCCTGCTTCCTCCTCTCTCTCTCTCTGCCTGCTTCTCTGCCTACTTGTGATCTCTGTCT
>NC_081575.1:32651262-32720067 GCF_022355385.1 Mustela nigripes
CTCTCTCTCTGCCTGCTTCTCTGCCTACTTGTGATCTCTGTCTGTCAAATAAATAAATAAAATCTTTAAAAAAAAAAAAAAAAGAAAGAAATGGGCAGAGGACATGAACAGACATTTCTGCAAAGAAGACATCCAGATGGCCAACAGACACATGAAAAAGTGCTCCATATCACTCAGCATCAGGGAAATACAAATCAAAACCACAATGAGATATCACCTCACACCAGTCAGAATGGTTAAAATCAACAAGTCAGGAAATGACAGATGCTGGCGAGGATGCGGAGAAAGGGGAACCCTCCTACACTGTTGGTGGGAATGCAAGCTGGTGCAGCCACTCTGGAAAACAGCATGGAGGTTCCTCAAAATGTTGAAAATAGAACTGCCCTATGACCCAGCAATTGCACTACTGGGTATTTACCCTAAAGATACAAACGTAGTGATCCGAAGGGGCACGTGCACCCGAATGTTTATAGCAGCAATGTCCACAATAACCAAACTATGGAAAGAACCTAGATGTCCATCAACAGATGAATGGATCAAGAAGATGTGGTATATATACACAATGGAATACTATGCAGCCATCAAAGAAATGAAATCTTGCCATTTGCGACAACATGGATGGAACTAGAGCGTATCATGCTTAGCGAAATAAGTCAAGCGGAGAAAGACAACTATCATATGATCTCCCTGATATGAGAAAGTGGTTATGCAACATGGGGGCTTAAGTGGGTAGGAGAAGAATAAATGAAAGAAGATGGGATTGGGAGGGAGACAAACCATAAGTGACTGTTAATCTCACAAAACAAACTGAGGGTTGCTGGGGGGAGGGGGGTTGGGAGAAGGAGGATAGGGTTATGGACATTGGGGAGGGTATGTGCTTTGGTGAGTGCTGTGAAGTGTGTAAACTGGCGATTCACAGACCTGTACCCCTGGGGATAAAAATATATGTTTATAAAAAAATTAAAAATTAAAAAAAATCAAAAAGACAGTAAACAACAAGTGTTGGAGAGGATGGGGTTGGTGTGAATGCAAGTGGGTACAACCACTTTGAAAACCAGTGTGGAGATTCCTTCAAAAATTCAAAATAGAGCTTCGCTATGACCCTGCAATTGCACTACTGGGTATTTACCCTAAAGATACAGATGTAGTGAAAAGAAGGGCCATCTGTACCCCAATGTTCATAGCAGCAATGGCCACAGTTGGCAAACTGGAAAGAACAAAGATGCCCTTCAATGGATGAATGGATAAAGAAGATTTGGTCCATATATACAATGGAGTATTATGCCTTCATTAGAAAGGATGAATACCCAATTTTTATATCAACATGGACAGGACTAAAAGAGATTATGCTGAGTGAAATAAGTCAAGCAGAGAGAGTCAGGTATCATGTGGTTTCACTTACTTGTGGAGCATAAGGAATAACATGGAGGACATTGGGAGATGGAGAGGAGAAGGGAGATAGAGTAAATTGGAGGGGGAGACAAACCATGAAAGACTGTGGACTCTGAGAAACAAACTGAGGATTTTGGAGGGGAGAGGATGGGAGGTTGGGTGAGCCTGGTGGTGGGTATTATGGAGGTATTATGGAGGGCATGTATTGCATGGAGCACTGGGTGTGGTGCATAAATAATGAATTTTGGGACACTGAAAAAAAATTTAATTTAATTTAATTTTAAAAAAAAGAAGAAGAGAGGGCTTAGCTGGAAGTAGGGCCCAGGACAGACTGTACTAGTAAGAGGTAATGCTTCCCGGTAAGATGTTTTGTTCCAGTAGAAAAGGAAGAAGAGGATGGGGTACGAAATGGGTAGAGAGAAATAGAGGAGAGAATGAAAAAATATACAGTACAATGTAAATTGTGGAGACGGGATAGGATGTGTTAAGGGGAATGCCACAGAATGGAGGCGTTAATGAGGGGAATGAAAACCACAGAAGAAAGTCAAATGAAGGAAGAGAATGGACATAAAGAATGCATAGAGGCAGCACGCCATCTGATAACTTGTATACGCTTCAGTAAAATTGCAGATGAGCATATGTCTAATGAAAGCAAACAAAATTTTATATGAAAAGAGGGCAAAGGCCCTATACGAACCCCGTGGAATGTTGTCCCTGGGCATTTTGGGGTTTCCATATTGAGAACTAAACAGATGGAACACCTGAGTGGCTCAGTCGGTTAAACATCTGCCCTGCTCAGCAGGGAGCCTGCTTCTCCCTCAGACTGCTATTCCCCTTGCTTGTGCTGGCTCGCTCTCTCCTCTCTTTCTGATAAATAAATAAATAAATAAAATCCTTAAAAAAAAAAAAAAATAGAACAGAGTAGGTCTGCTTACCCGGGCAGGGGCAGAAGGGACAAGAATGGAAATCCCCCTCAAAGTTGCATATACTCAATGGCGTACAAGTTCCACCTCAAAATGGAGTTTATCCTATAGACAGATCACTACGAGGACTCAAAGTTACAAAGATGTACATGCAAAATACAGAAAAGAACATGAGAGTGCAATTCATACATGATCTTGTGCAAAAAGAAAAGAAAGATGGCGAAGACACAGACAGTAGGCCAATGAGAGAGAAAGACAAGAAAGAGGTGGTATGAACGCCTGATTTGATGAAGGGATGTGTCTCACAGTTTTGGTTCCATTCCCCTTGCTGAGGACTTTCATGCTGCCGGGCTTTATGGGTATTGCCTGCTTCTCATCTGTTCGGTTTCCTGTATAGAGAACTGTTTCTCTAAGAATGGATGCCGGGGTTTGTGCACATAAACTGGAATCTCATAGCGAAGTTTACTGGGGTCCTAAATCACATAATCAGACCCTGGACCTCTGGCTCTGTCTATGCATGCCAACTCTCAATATCTGAAAATAGCCAAATATTCAACTGTTTTGCATTCTTCACCCAAATGCTTCATGTAGATACAGAATACATGCTTTATTGAGCACCAGATCCCCACGCTGAGTCAGAGTGAGGAAACGAAATAGAAAATGTGATATTTGAGGAACTCAAAAGATACCTCAGTGATCCTAGGACAATGCTAGGCTTTCTGCTCCTGTGGGATTCTGGAAGTGGTATCCTACACCTGCTTCTCTTAGGAATGAGATAACATTGGTCATCTCTTAGCTCAGAAGCTAACACAAGCCAAATGACCATTTACCCAGCTCTCTCTCTGACCCTAAATATCACTTGAACCTCAAGGCCTATAGGGAAGTCTAAACCTTGGTTTTTTATCCCCTAGCTCTTTGCTATATAACCTGTGATTCAAGAACCAATAGCACAGTTACCTCTGCAGTGTCTCTAAGAAATGCAGAATCCCAAGCTTCTACCTCACACCCATTGAATCAGAATCGGCATTTTGATAAGATCCCCAGGTGATTCATCCGTATGCTCAACAACATAGGTTGTCAAACCTCACAGAATCAGAATCACTCCCAGATATTCAGTCTTGGATTGCTGTGGGTGCAGGCATTTTTTAAAAATATTTTTGGGGCACCTGGGTGGCTCAGTCGGTTAAGCGTCCAACTCTTAATGTCAGCTCAAGTCATGATCTCAGGGTTCTGAGATCAAGCCTTGCATCAGGCTCTGTACTCGGTGTGGCGTCTGCTTGAGATTCTCTCTCCTTCTACTTCTGACCTGCCCCCTCATGCACAGACTCTCTCCCTCTCTAAAATAAATAAATTTATAAAAAATATATTTTCAAAAGCTTCGCAGCTGATTCTAAGGTGCCTCCAGTGTTGAAAATCACTGCATGTTCCTGCTCACATTACTCTGCGTTCTACACTTTGGGTGGCAACTCCGGGTGAAAAAGACCCTTTGCTCAGAAGGAAGCAAATGTGTCTTTGCTGTTGCTTGCATTCATTCAAAAATTATAGAGCAATTACTCTGTTCAAGGCACCATGTAGCTGCAGAGAATATCACCATAAACGAGAGTGACTCTTCATCTGCTGTCATGGGCTTGGCATTCTAATGGGAGGGAAGGGGGAAATTCCTAGGCTGTCAAATACAGGGTGAGGATGAGTCTTTTGGTAGAACTACCCTGTGATTAGAAAAGAAACAAAGGTCACGAAACAATTACAGGGTCAACCTTTCCTCCAGATAAAATATTTGAAAGTGAAACACCCAAATTAGTACATCCTCTGTTGTACCCAGCTCTCAGAGATGAAATTAAGATTACTGTCCTTAAAAAAGAGGATGTGGGCCAGAACATTTTGCAGTGCTTTCTGAAGCTGAATTTACCACCCTCCCCCGAAGTGTGGTCTGAGTGTTTCAGGACGAAAAGAGATAGCAACGGACAATCAGGATATTTACCACTCAAGAGACATGCAAGAATTACAGTCAAACTTCTGGGCAGTCTTCCCCCTGCTTTATCCTACTAATCACCAGATTGGCCATTGTGACTGCAATTGGCCAGTTCAGTTGACATATCCAAGTATCCGGTCTGTCAGTGGTCAAATAGAATTCCAAACAGAATTAACAGTGGATTTATTTAACTCCATGTTGTAGATGAGATTATGAGCTTAAAAAAATAGTAGAATTCAAGTTACAAATAACCCAACTGCCACCCCAATATTCACAATTAAGCTGGCATACCTCTGAGATATTGTGAGTTTGGTTCCAGATCAGTACAAGAAAGCAAGTCAAACACATTTTTTGATTTTCCAGGGCATATAAAAGTTATGTTTACACCATACTATAGTCGATGAAGTGTGCAACAGCATTATGTCGTGGGGGGGGGGGGGGGGAGAATGTAAATACCTTAATTAAAAAATGCTCTTTTGCTAAAAAATGCTAAACACCATGTGAGCCATCAGTGAGTTGGAATCACTGATCACAGATCACCACAATAAATATAAAAATGACAAAGTTTGAAATACAGTGAGAATTACCCAAATGTGACACAGAAACATAGAGTAAGCAAATGGGGTTGGAAAAATGGCACCAATAGACACCCTTAAGACAGGGTTGCCACAGGGGCGCCTGGGTGGCTCAGTGGGTTAAGCCGCTGCCTTCGGCTCAGGTCATGATCTCAGGGTCCTGGGATCGAGTCCCGCATCAGGCTCTCTGCTCAGCGGGGAGCCTGCTTCCTCCTCTCTCTCTCTGCCTGCCTCTCTGCCTACTTGTGATCTCTGTCTGTCAAATAAATAAATAAAATCTTAAAAAAAAAAAAAGACAGGGTTGCCACAAACCTTCAATTTGTAAAAATCACAGTATCTGCTAAGCACAATAAAATGAGATATACCTGCAATGGTTAAAATCAAGGGCTTTAAAAGTAGAAAAAGGCAGATTCCAATTCTGGTCCTGCAAGAGAGCAGCTCTGTGGCCTTGGGCTCTTGGAGTCTTTGTTCATCTCTAAAGTAGGAATAATCATAGTATTTACCTCCCAGAGGTGCTATGAGGCGTAAAGGAGCTCATATATGTAAAGCTCGTAGCCCTATCTAGAAAAGAGTAATGCTCCTTATTAAATGTTGTTGTGGTAGTTCTTTACAAATTCTCTGAATACATGAGTTCCAGCCAATACTCAGCATCCCTTGTCGAAGATGTAATGGTCGTATTTTTCCTCATAGAGCTTCAATGCATTACTAAACATATTTCTGTCTATAGTGAAACATGTGAAATGTTTCACTAGCATCATTAGACAAGACGACTGGAGAGAACTCCATTCAAACTCTTTTTAAACTTCGTCTTTGGTTTTGGTGTTCTGTATAGCTCAGCGATCAATGATCATGTCACCCATGAGTCCCTGCTGAGAAACAATACTTCCTGGGTCTAGGGAGGTCATTAGTACCACATTTAGATCTTTATTTAAGTCATTATTCCTGTCCCATGATGTATAGATTTCAATTTAAGAGCATTTGGCTACTAAAGTCCTTTGCTTAAATTAGCAAAGGATTGATTTAAAATACTAATAAAAGTAAATGTTATCATAATGAGCATCACAGTACTTATATAACAGCCTGAATCCTACATCCATAGAAACTTAGGATGAGAAACTGATTATGATCACAAATAAGTAGGTATCAGCCATAGGTCAGACTTCCTTCCCTTTTTTTTTTTTTTTTTTTTTTTTTTGGTCTTGTGACCAGAATAGTTTCATACAAAAAAAGTAATTCTTTTTTCTTATCTTCGTGTTCCTTCTGCCATATTAATTAAGATTTGACATGTCCCCGTATACTGTTTACAGCAAAACGAGATGCGTGAACTGATTCAAATCAAGCAGATGACTTTTCACCCAAATCCCATGCCAAAGACAAACTGAGCTTATGAGAGTTTGGAGACATGAGTTTATTTACGCTTTACTCTTTTCTTTTCACTTGCAAGTATCTGGGTATAAATTTCATTTTACACATTTTGTGGTTATTAGAAACATAAAGGATTTAGAGAGTTTATTTGAGTTGGTGCAGTAGAAACTTTATGTAAGTTGCCTTGTTTTTAAAAAAATTATGGGAGGGGATATCAGCATAAATGTGGCTATATCTGCACGTATTTTACAATCCTATGATGTTTCAAATAATCTTTGCAATAGCCCAACACAAAATATTCAGTTACCAAAAAAGAGATAAAAAAAGGCACGAGTTTGGGACTATGGACCCCTAAATTTTAACCCCAGCTATAAATAAGACTATTTTAGAAAAGGGAGTCAATTCATAGTTCTTGCTCTCTAATGTTTTCCCACAAAGGAAAAATGAGAATAAGAAATTGGCTGGAATTATCTTATTAACACTTCTGCTTCGCATATTGTATATGTGCATTCGGGTGGTCAAAAGCAAGTATCTTGAAACTTAATGAAATCATCCAAGATCTGTGCCTTCAAATGGTTTACCATCTAAGGTTGGGCAACTGAGAGAGGTCAGTTATAGTAATTAGGGAACCAGTGACAACCCAACTTGTCCCACTCTGTCTTTTTCTGAAGCAGAGTGAATATGTGATGCAAAGTTAACTTGGCTATAGGGTGTTCCTATAACTCCTGGAAGTCTTCTCCCACCTCCATTCTAGATAAGCCATCATCATCAATAACATTGTCATTTTCGCCATATTCACAGTAGAACTCCAAGGATTATTATTCACATCTCAAAAGATGTACTTCTTCCGTGGCCCCAGCAGCTTTCTTAGACCAGTGCTCCTCAAAAGCTGATGTAATAAAAATCACCTGGGAATCCTGTTAAAAACACATATTTCTGGACCCCCACCCCCAAGGGTTTTGATTCAGGAGGTGTGGGGTGGAGCCCAAGGTGATGCATTTCTCACAAGTTCCCAGGTGGCGCTGATGATTCCGTTTCAGGGACCACAAACTGGGTAGCACCGATCTAAAATTTCCTTCACTTTCTATCGTTCTCTCTCCTTCTGTCCTATCTCGGGTGAAGTCCATAAATTTCCCCCTTGTCAAGTAAAGCCTATTACTTTCATTTCATTCTCATTTCTCTATCAATTATCTGCTGTATTAGCTAAGATTCACTTCAGCTTCAAGTGATAGAAAACCCAAAATGGTAGTGCTTTAAACAAGAGAGAAGATTCCACTAAGATACACATAAGCAGCCCGGGTCTAGTAGGTTATCAGCTCCATGAGCATCAGGTCCTAAATTCCTTCTATCTGGTTGTTCTTCCATTCCCAACATATTGCTTCCCCCTCAAAGTCTCATAGGCCAAGAACTATAGCTCTAGCCATTAAGTCTACATTCCAGTCAATGGGGGGAGAAAAAGATAGAAGGCTTACTCCTTCCTTTTAAGAACACTTTCTGGGGGCACCTGGGTGGCTCAGTGGGTTAAAGCCTCTGCCTTCGGCTCGGGTCATGATAGCGGGGTCTTGGGATCAAGCCCCGCATCGGGCTCTCTGCTCAGCGGGGAGCCTGCTTCCTCCTCTCTCTCTGCCTGCCTCTGCCTACTTGTGATCTCTCTCTGTGTGAAATAAATTAAAAAAAAAAAAAAAAGAACACTTTCTGGAGGGTTGCCTGGGTGGCTCAATCAGGCAAGCATCTGTCTCTTGGTTTTGGCTCAGGCCATGATCCAGGGGTCCTGGGATCAAGCCCTGCCAGGCTCCCATCCCTCTGCCTCTGCCTCCCCCCCCCCCCCCCGCCCAACTCATGCCTTCTCTTGCTCACTCTCTCTCAAATAAATAAACAAAATCTTAAAAAAAAAAAACTAAGAAAACATGATAAATAAGTAGCTATCAAGAAGAGTGTCTTACATCAGAAATGTTGTATTTTGAATGCAACTGTAAAGAGGCTTTCTTCTAAGAGGGACATTTTGACTCACATGTGTCATAATAATTCTTGTTGTGAGGTGTATGTGGAGAGAGGTCCTCCAAAATAAGTGTGCCTAGCCATAAATATCTCACACAATATGTGTGACATTAGATAATAAAGTCTTTCAAAGTACAACAGAATTATTTGGCACACATAGCAAATTATCTTGTTTAACTTGTTTTTCAGCTCTCTAGTATTAACTGTACTTGTCAATTCGCTTATATTTTTAATGTATTACAGGCATTGCATCTTTGTATCTAGGCATTCTTTCACTTAACTTTGACCCCACATAATTGCACATAATTGCTGCACCAAATAATAATAATAGAAGAATAGAAGAATAAGGAGGAGGAGGAGGGGGAGGGGGAGGAGGGGGAAGAAGGGAGGAGGGGAAGAGAGGAAGAGAAGAAAGGGCAAGGGAGGAATTTTGTTGGAAATTGGATTTTCTTCTCAAAACTTTCCAATGCCAGTGAGAGAAATAATATGAGAAAGACAGAATATGCACCTGTAAGCCTATGGTTTTATAGTAAACCCAAATTGTTTTGAAGCCCCGTGGCTGCAGAGGTGAGAGACCCTGTAAATCTGTCAAGCTAAATGGACCCAAACCATGACTCAAAAGGAATTTATGATCTCCGGCACCTACTTGTTTTAATTAGAAACCTTGCTCTCTGACCATCTCTGATCTCTGCATGTCTAACTTCTGACACTTAAGCTGGCCCTTATCATGGAATTTAGCATTCATTGGCCTTTTGTTCTCTGTCTTGATTTGGGCTCCTCCCTGCTTCATGGATTTATATCAACCATGATTTCACCCCTGGAGTCAAGTTCTTGACTTTGTACTTTTACCACATCTCCACTCCTTTTTCCATCTCAGCATGGACACCATCTAACAATATTGGGTTCCTCAACTTCAAGTTCAATTGTACTCAACCCTGGATGCACATTAGAATCACACAGAAAGACTGAAATACTACCGATGCCTGGGCCCTCACCCCAGTACTCTGATGTTAAGGGGGTCTAAGATGAGGCCAGGGACTGAGAGTTGTAAAAGCTCTCCTTGTGACTCTGATCAGAAGCCAGGCTTGAAAATTACCATTCTAGCTTCTTCTTCTGTTGAAAATAACTATAAACTCTACCTAGGGAACCACTGTATTACCCTCTCCTGGCACCATACCACCCAGCCTTCAGTGGTCCCACAGAACTCAGTAAATGCAGGTGCCAGCAACAAACATAATCCAGGTTTCCGTGTTTAATTTTAAAAATTATTTAAAATCACTTAATTAGAGGCACCTGGGTGGCCCAGTTGGTTGGGTGACTGCCTTTGGCTCAGGTCATGATCCTGGAGTCCCAGGTTGAGTCCTGCGTTGGGCTCCCCGCTCAGCGAGGAGTCTGCTTCTCCTCCCTCTCATGTTATCTCTCTCTCAGATAAATAAAATCTTATTTAAAAAACCATAATCCATTTGTTCAAAAAATATTTGACAAGTGTCAAATACCATACATGGTATGAATGAAATACTATGGGAATACAGAAGAGGAGGCAATTTTCTCTCTGAAAAAGTCCTGGAAGTCTTCCTGAAGCACAGTTGAGTAAATGGAAGTGTAAATGGAAGTTTACTGGGAAAGCAAGAGAAGTTAATGGGTTTCCAAGCCGAAGGGACAATCTAAGCAAAAACCCAAAAGAAATTCTGTATAAATATACATGGATAGTTTAAATTTTTCATTAAAGAATAACATGGGAGTGCCTGGATGGCTTGGTCAGTTAACTGTCTGAGTCTTGATTTCAGCTCAGGTCATAATCTCAGGGTCATGAGGTCAAGCCCCACATCAGGAGTTTGCTTGCCCTCAGCCCTCTACCTCTAACTTCTCTCTCTCTCTCTCTCAAATAAATGAATAAATAAAATCTTTAAAAATATATAAAATAAAGAATAGAATGTATTCTAAGAATAGTCTAAGACTTTGGGAGTATCTTACATACCTTTTTAAAGAAAACGGAAGCAACATCCAGTGACTCCAAAGTGCTCTATTATTTTTGGAAACAAGACTAAATCACCTTGATCATCCTGCAAAAGAGAGGAGCTAATAAAACTATAATAAGAAAGATGAGGATTATACTATGACATTTAATTTTAATATCATTTCATCTTGTTTGCAAATTCTGCCTTTTGACCAATGCAAACAACTATAACACACTTTAGGTTGGTTTGTCTTTCTGTATGACTGGCTGTTAACCACATTGATGCATTTCTTCTTGGTTCTTCCTTCTCAGATATGAGCTCTTTATACTTGGGATTAACTACCTCCAGCATTCTTTTGAAGTTACAGTCTTCCATGTTTAAGGTACAGAGAGCCCCAGGACTTTGACATGGCTGAACATTCAAAATGTTTGCTTTGTCGTGAACTGCCTCAACAGTTTTGTATTGTACTGGTCAGTTGGTTCTGGAAACATGTGTCACAAGCAGTTATGTTGTCTTGTTACTTGGTCTTAATCTCTGCAAACCCCATGCAACACATTCTTACAAAATGGCCCAGGGCCCACCACTCAAAAGACATCTGAGACCACAATGAATTTCATACCTTATTAACTTCCACATTTCTTCTTCAAAATCAAAATACCTGCCAAACTTTTCCTGTTTTTTTTCTTCATCTTCCCACTAGGCCTAGTAGTATATTAAATTTAAAAATCCCAAGCTGAAAATTGGAAAGAGAGCCTATTACAACAGAGAAATCTCTTTGACAAGCCCTTTGTGTTAGGTTAGCGAAAGATGAGCTAGATGAGGGAGAAGAGGAACTCCTTCCGTCGACCCTGGGTTACAATATGCTTGAGCAGAAATAATACATAGGCTGATATCCAAACACAGTTATTATTCAGAAAGATCTTTTACCAGCACAAAGTGTTAATGACCAAAAAATATCAGAAGAGAAAAGCTGACAGAGTATTACAGGAATTAGGACACGTGTGGGGAAATATGACAACCCAAGATTAATTAGACCAGCTTTTAAAGCTGTCCAACTATGCCCTAGCTTTCAAAGACATTAGAGGGTACGATGAAGCCGAGTGCCTTCAGTCTCTTCTTCCTAAATGTCTACCTGACCTTCACTTTCTTTTTATTACACTCCAGTTCCTCAGGAAATTTCAATAGTTAACTGTCATTGAACCTATTTCAATAGAATTATTAATAGCTGACTTCATTGGTGGTATGCCTGTAATAAGGTGTGTTCAAAGATTTCCCCAAAGTGTAACAAAGGCTGTGTTTCCTTTCCTACTTACAGTTATTTGAATGGTAACTAAAGAAAGGGGATATCCCAAACACCACAATAAACTTTAAACACTCTCAACCAACGCCTATGTAGAATTTCTAGTATAATAGGGTAATAGCCCAAATTCTTCATGTAAGAATTAATCTGTTCTTTTAATCTTCCTTACAGGATTTAGCAGTCTGTTTCAAAAATTTTTTAAATATGAAATTCCAACCTTTTCAGGGCCAACTTTAATTACACTGGTTTATTTAGGCTACCAGAGTTTTCAGTGCTGAGAAAGGTATAAGCAAGTATATTTACCAATAAATACAATAAACTAATAAAAAATAATTTTTAAAAAACTTGCTTTACATAGAGTTTTATAATTCCATAAAGTTTAATAAACATGATTTCCTTTGGACTACCCAGCAATCCTGTAAGTTGGCCAAGGCCTGTACTTTTGTCCCTTTTATAGAGGTAACTAAGCCCAGAGACATTAACGACTCCCTAGATCTGAGACTCTATTATTTGTACTGCAGGTCCATGTGCTTCTGATGATCATGAAATCTTAAAAAATATTAAATTAGATCATTCACATAAGAATTTTAGCAAAATGCCAAATGCATAGTATGTACTCAATAAAACCTGCTGTCAATTACATGTACTACTTATACCCTTTATTACTAACTTAATGACCTTGTCACTAAGATTCAAAAACTGGTGTTTCAGGACAAGTTGAAGGGAAATACAAAAGCTTATTAAGGGTCTGACAGAGCAGTGCCCAATATCTGTTTGGCGATCAGATTATTTACTTGAGTGTGTGCAAATCCTTACTCTTACTCTTTAAGAAAAAAAAAAATTCATGCCCCAATCAGTCATGTCGTCAAGTCTAAGTCTTTCCTCAGTCATATGATTTCTAGGAATTGACCTTAGGAGAAAAAAAAATCCAAAATACAAGAAAATTTGTCTATTCAATAACACTCATCACATTTTTTATGAAAGCAAAATGTTAGGAGGAAGCTAAATATATACGAGAAATGAGCTGTTGTGAGGGCAATAAGATATTATTAAAAGGAATGTACACATAGGGAAATTATTACTATATTATAATTCTAATAAAAGCTCTCTATGAAATTGTACTCCTAGTATATTCTCATTTAGACATAATAAGATACATAGACAAAGAAGGAAGTATGCCAGAATATTAAGGATGGTACCATAGCTTTCAATTTTTATACTTTTTTAATATCACAAATTTCTGCCAAAACACAGTGGAAAATAAATACCAGCTCTTAAATAAATAAGGCTGGTAGTCATCCTGTTTCCTGTTACATAAAAGACTTTGCCTGTTGTATATCCATAACACAAATATCTGTGTGAGCGATTCTCCTGGTTCTGTGATATTCGATATGACTGTTGACCCAGGTAATCTCTTTGAGCTGTATTGAGGAGCAACCAGGTTCAATGTATAATATGTTCCAGTCTGAGTGTTGCAAAGAGAGACACATTGGCTAACTTTTTAAGATCTTTTTAATCTCACTATCTAGTGATGTTCAGATCTGCATCTACTATCTGAATTTTAGGGCCATTGTGCTAAGCACACAGATGGTCTCTCAGTTGTCTGCCTTCTCAATTGCTCCCAATCAAGATCTGCTTCCACTAAAGCCAAAAGCAAAGCTGCTAAACGGCTGTTTACCCTATTGGGATAAGAGGAGAAAGAAGCTGTGATCATGTCGTGTGCACACCAGTGCTCCTCAGTTAGCGCTGTCTGACTCCAGAGTCAGTAAATTGAATGGAACCAAACAGAGCCATTGGAGGAAATTGCCTTCAGCTGATATTTTACATTGCTCTGTCTTGTCTTCAAGGTCTGTGAATAAGGTTAATTCAAATCTTAAGGCCAAGTTCAGGAGGGTGCCAGTTCATCAAAAATTTCCCAGAGAAACCTGGGCAAACAAAAACCAGCACAGTTCAATCCGGATTACTGTCAAGCCACATTCCGCACCTCCTCAGCATTGATTTCCTTAAAGCATGAGAAAGAAACTCCTTACCTATGTTCTTGCTGGATCTTTCGGAGAAAAGATATTGGCCTCTGAGGAATGCACTGGTCGCACTTGTGAAGGCATAGTGTGGTAGGAAGAGAATTGGGTGTTTAGATTTATCTGGGACAGCTCAATAAAGTTTATAAAGAGATCATTGGAACTCAAGCAAAGGGAGGAGTGGCTAACAAAAGAAATGGGACAGAGAATGGGGCAAAATAGCATATAGAATGGCTTAACACTTGTTGGCAGAGCAGCTGGAAGATTCCAGAGAATATCGCTACTCAGGAACTTGAGTGTGTTCAGCCATTCTAACTTACTCTGTCTAGCATGGCTGAAAGAGGACTAGAGTTCTAGGCTAGGTTGCAAATGGAGAGTAAATAAAACGGGAGAACAAGGATGAGAAACGGAGCTTCTCAGTCTCCCAAGCAGAGAAGGACATTGACGGCAAGCAGATGGGAATTGGGTCATTCAGATTACCTGACAGATTTTTCTTCAAGGATGGCTCAGGGCTGGTTACACTCCCTAGCATATCTCCTCCACCTTCATATAGCTGACCCCTCAAGGGCCCTTACTTTACCTATAGCAAAATAGTTTTGTTGTATTTGCTCCAACTGGCCGGTCTGTGATGTTGTTCATGACTCAGCCCTATGGAAAGAAGTCAACACCTTAAAAGAATCTTCTGGCGGTTGCAGGGTGAGTGAACATGGAGCAGGCTGGCAGCTGGGACACTCTGCAAATTAGCAGGGATCAGAAGCTAGGAGGTACAGAACCTTAGATCTCATTCTGCACAGAATATTTTTTAAAAGAATTTGGGGGTGCCTGGGTGGCACAGTGGGTTAAAGCCTCTGCCTTCGGCTCGGGTCATGATCCCAGGGTCCTGGGATCAAGCCCCGCATTGGGGTCTCTGCTCAGCAGGGAGCCTGCTTCCTCCTCTCTCTCTCTCTGCCTGCCTCTCTGCCTACTTGTGATCACTGCCTCTCAAATAAATAAATAAAATCTTTTTTAAAAAAATAAAAATAAAAGATTTTGTTTATTTGTCAGAGAGAGCACAAGCATGGGGAGCAGCAGGTAGAGGGAGAAGCAGCGTCCCCACTGAGCAAGGAGCCTGATATGGGACTCGATCCCAGCACCCTGGGATCATGACCTGAACTGAAGGCAGACACTTAACCTACTGAGCCACCCAGGCGCCCCCGCACAGAATATTTAGAGCATTTTTTTCCTCTGAAATAGTTGCTCTCGATCAGTAACCACACCAAATTTTAAAGATTTTATTTATTTATTTGACAGAGAGAGAGAGATCACAAGTAGGCAGAGAGGCAGACAGAGTGAGAGAGGAGGAAGCAGGCTCCCCGCTGAACAGACAGCCTGATCGGGACTCAATCCCAGGACCCTGAGATCATGACCTGAGCCAAAGACAGAGGCTTTAACCCACTGAGCCACCCAGGTGCCCACACACCAAATTTTAAAAGACATCAACCCTCTGTTACTTCTCCCTACAAAAGTGTGATGCTATCAGGAGCAACTCCTATAGTAGATGCATTCTCAGCACACTAAAAAAATTTAAAAAATAAAAAATAAAAAAAGCAAAGCCTGCATAAATAGCATAAATATTCATAGAAATTAGTCTTATTAAACGTAAAACTGTGATTGATACTTCTTCCAGTATTAGACTCTTCTCTTTTGAGAAACAGCAGTATGTGCTCTGCTTCTAATAGGCAGTGCCATTCGGACAATCACTCGACTTTGCCAGGTGTCAGTTTCCCCACTGGTAAAGTGAGGGGATGGGAGGGGATGAGGTATGGTTATATGAATGAGCATGTGGATGTGAAATAGCAAAATGACATTCTGATTCTTCTTTTATGCAGATTGGTGACATTACTAAAAAAAAAAAAAAAAAACTTGAGAGCTTTGAGTCAATGGCTCTTGCTTTCAAGTACATAACCTATGGAAGGAGATCGTTATCCATGGTCTGACCCTTGACCCATCTCTGGACACTTCCAAACATGGACTCTATGTTCAGCCAGATAGATCTAACTATAGGACACAGACACAGTGTCCTCATGAGAGGGGTCTATCCTAAAATTTATGGCTTAAAGGAGCAGAGGGAAATATGGGATTCCTATGGACAGGATCACTCCCTAGGGAAAGGCAGAAGAAAGAGGGTCTGGGCTACCTATGCCCGATTTCTCCTGGATGGTTTAGCTGGAATGAAGGTGGGGTCAGTTACAATAAAGGTGGGTTTTCAGCAACATGGCTTCTGTTTGCCCATGTGCCTCGATTTTTTGGTTCTTAAACACCTATTTCTATGTCCAATTGTCCCTATATTTAGAGCTATAAATCCCTGTGAGTAAAGGGAACTGTTTGCCAAGCCAGAGAGTAAGAAGAAAGGAGAAGAGCATAAAAATCATGATGGCTTTTTTGGTTCCAGGGCCCGCACTGAATAGGGAGGATACATTCCAGCAGTCTTGCCCGGGAGATAATCTGCATTAGTGACTGGGCAATGACGTAGGGAGATCTGTGGTCACAAAGCAGTTCAGCTCTGAGTCAGTTTTCAGTCCAGGCTTTATACATTTTTTCTAGTGAGTCAAGTGACTCTTTTATCAGCACCCTTCTGTTGGAGAAGGCATCTAGAATACTCCTGGCTTTGGTCATGCTTAGTTCCCGAAGGGACTTTGAAGATTGCCTCACTCAATATTCTCAGTTGTCATAATTAGGTATCCACTTGTTAATCACTGTTTTCTCTAGCACCAAATGCAGTGCCTGGCACAGAGTAAGTGCTCAAGATTTGGTGGAGTTACAAGTGAGGAAACTGACTTTCCGGAATGAGTAGGTACAAGAGTAGCTCAGGACAGAACCAGCACCAGAACCCAGGCCATCAGCCACCCAATCTTTCCACATCGGCTTGCTAGTTAAGCAATTAAACTTAAGACAAGGAACCATTCTTGCTTTAAAATAAAGAATGAAATGATTCCTTTTAAAATTGTTCATGTTATTTTAAAAAATCCGTGTAAGCATGATGACTTAGAAGGCAGTCCATAGTTTGGATAGGGGCAGATATCCAAAGATAATGCTTGTTACGCCAGCCTAATAGTTAGGAATCTGGTTCTCAAGGCAGGCTGCCTACGTGCAAATCTGGGTTGGGCCACAAAACCAGTCCTGCGACCTTGTGCCAATTACTTAACCACTCTGACTGAATTTCTCCACCCGTAAATGGACAAAAGTACCTACTGCATAGGGTTGGTGCAAGGATTAAAATAATGAACACATGTAAAGTGCCTAGAACTATGTATGGTACATAATCCGTGTAAGTCATCATTGTTATTATTGTTCTTGCTATTAGAGTTCATAACTCAGTCTATAGGACTTTAGCAAATTCACATTTATTCTTCCTGTCTGAAATTTGAGGAGTACAGTGACTTCAGTGAGCCTCCTCATACTCATTTCCGACTGAAACGTTGGCAATGACACTTCTGTACTGATGTTACAGGGTCTCCTATGCTAGTCAAGGCATAGCAAACAGCCTTTCATTCGATTATTTGTATGAATGTGGTCTTGGAAAGTGAAACAACATAAGTAGAGTTTGCCTGGTTGATAAAAAATCCCATGTCTTTGGTCTTCTTAATTGGCAACCGGGGAAACTCTAAACTCTAAAGGGGAAGGAGATTGACTGCCTCATCTTCTGGCTTGATGTTTGAGGCAGGGGATTTGTCTGGACATCCACATTGTGACAGTCAACCACACCCAAATGCAAGAAGAGCTGAAGTAATTTTTGCAGCTTCCCAGCGTGGACCCCAGGTAGATGAAAATGTAGCATTCCTTTGCCTGATTAGTAGATAGAAAAAAGTGAGAAAATTCTAGGCAATGGAGAGATTACAGCAGGGTTTAGGGCACAGGCTTATAAAATAATGGGAAATGAGAACCACTGGGGGCCATGATGTATTTACCTACCTGACTCTGGTATCTGAATGGCTGAAGCCTAAATGAAAGAAACCTTCAGTGAGGTCAATCTCATCTTTCTTATGGCCAATACAAAGATTACTTCTACCGGATTCTCAGATAGACTTTTAGACAATACCAGATGTGGTTATCATGGCTGAAATGTAGGAAACAAGGTGACTTTGTTCCACCCAAGAATCCCTTGAGTGCATGTACATTTCAACACCTGATTGTGCTGCTGTATCATCACTGTGTTGAGAAGTAATCACTTCCTGGAAGGATGTATGGCTCACATCTCATATCGTTGTAGCTATGACAAAGTTTCCTGCTTAAGTCCAGCTACTCTTCTCCGAAATAAAAACAGAAACTTCTCAGAGGATGATCAACCATGATCAACTACACTTTGCTGATGACATCACTGCCTTTACAAAGATGTAAAACAACAACTAGGAAATGCTGTGCCTTTTTCCCAGGCAACTGTTCTAAACTCTGTTCTCTAAGATCCTTCTCTCAGCAGGCAGAGAGGCTACTGAGCCTGGTGATAAGAATAGACATGGAGGAACTTGGTTCAAGTCTTGGTTCTTTTGTTTGACTTTAACCAGATAATTTACTTCGTTTTCTGCCTGACTCTCCTTAAAATGAAAGAGTTGTTTTGGATAATTGCTGAGGTCACTTCTAGTGTTTTATAAAATGGCTGATTGCTATTTGATCATTGTAACTACATTTATGGGTGTCTAAAGTTTTTAAAAGGACATTAAGATAGTGAAGTCTTCAGATCTCTGGACTAGCCAGTGGGGGAAGAAATTTGGTTGTAATTGTACCTCTTCAGCAGCATTCAAAAATCACTACATCCAGAAAGCTACTTAAATGGAAAGACAACACAGTGTAATGGAAAGCATATGGGATTTAGAGCTAACTTACCTGGCTTTGGATCTTGGCTCATTCATTGAACATCTACTAATTTTTTAAAAAGAATCAACAACAATGATAATAATACTTGGAAATCAAATTTGCTAAAGCGTAAGAAAACAGGGGCACCTAGGTGGCTCAGTGGGTTAAAGCCTCTGCCTTTGGCTCAGTTCATGATCCCAGAGTCCTGGAATTGAGCCCTGCATCGGGCTCTGTGCCTGGCAGGGAGCTTGCTTCCCTTTCTCTTTCTCTTTGCCTGCCTTTCAGCATACTTGGGATCTCTGTCTGTCAAATAAATAAAATAAAAAATCTTTTTTTAAAAAAATGGAAATAAAACAGAGACTTCTGCTTTTGTTTGTGATGGAATAACTAGTACCGAACATGCCCTCCTGCTATTAAAAAAAAAAAAAACTACAGGGGTGCCTGGGTGGTGCAGTCAGTTAAGCGTCTGTCTCTCTGCTGTTGGTTCTGATTACAGATTATGATCTCAGTGTCTTGAGATGGAGCCCTGCCTCAGGCTCCGCACTCAGTGCTGAGTCTGCTTGAAATTCTCTCTCCTCCTTCTGCCCCTCCCACTTATATGCTCTGTTGTTCTCTCTCTCCCCCAAAAATAAATGAATAAATTTTTTAAAAATTAAAAAGCTGTAAAGCTTGGCATAATATAAAGCAATTATTTTAGGCATTGGACATTGGCAGTGCAGTACTTTAATCACTGAGAAAAGAAAAACATCCAAGGTGAGCCCCAAATTCATGTCCGTTCTCTGCCTTGAGACAATTTCCAGAACAAGACAGGGGGATAGAAACATCAAGCAGAGAGTAATTGTCCTGCTGAACTGAGGGAATAAATATTGGAGATTAGGGAAGGATAACAGAGAGGAGGGAGCTGTGCAGTTGGGTTCATAGGGTGATGCTGTTGGGTTTTCTCAGAGGTTTTTCACTAAGAGTTAGGCTATACCTGCACAGGGTAAAACTGTGCAAGACCTAGCAGCAAGAGTCTGGTATGGGGTCAAAAGGGGAACAGAGATCCTAGAGAAAGCACAATGCCCAGAAACATTGGAATTCCACTAGTTCCAGAATGGAGTGGAGTAGAGTGGAGATTCCTCAATAAAATCCCCAGCATTCAGCTAAAACAGCAGAAGGGCCACGTATTAGCAAAAGGACCATGCTACAGGGTAAGAGCTACTCTAGACCCACCCTAAAAAAGCTTATAACCAAACCTCCGCAAAGCAAGGAAAACTGCCAGTAAAGTTTTTAAAAAGCAACATACATAATTGATTCCTTAGAATGTATCATCCAAAATGTCTAGCAAGAAATCCGAATATTTTTCAACAAGCAAAGAAGAAAATATGACACTAAGTTGAAAAAAAAAAAGCCATCAATATGAAGAGATCCCAAGTTAGTCCCGATTTTGGAATTAACAGACAAGAATGTTAAAGCTGCTGTTAAAAATATATTTAAAGATATAAGGAAGATATGCTTTGAATAAAAGAACAGGTGCACTATGGGAACAGAATAAGTCTTATCAGAGAAATGAAAACAATGTAGAAAAAACAAATTAAGTTTCTAATAATTTTAAGTAAAGGATCTGAAACAATTCATTAGAAGAGCTTAAAAAAACAAACTGGTGTTAGTAGAGGAAGGGATCGGGAAGTTTGAAGACAAATTCATGGAAATTATCCAATCTGAAAAACAGAGAAAAAAAAATATTGAAAAGCATTTAAATGCCTCAGTGATTTGTGAGATAATATAATTCAAACATACATGTGGAAAGAGAGAGAGGATGAGACAGAAAGATTTCTTTTGAAGAAATAATGTTCAAACTTTATTAAATTTGGTGAAAAACAACACTTCCAGGAACTCAGCAAAACCCAGAAAGCTAATAATAATGAAAACCACACTCAAGCACACCATAGTCAAATAGCTAAAAATCAAAGATAGAAATTCTTAAGAGCAGCTGGAGAATAATGATATATTGCCCACAAGAGAATAGCAGCATAGTATAAGGTCAATTCATAGTAAAACTAAATGTATTTCCATACACTAAAAATAAACAACTATAAAATAAATTTTATATGTAACTCCATTTAATCTGCATAAAACAGGTTGAAATCAAGTTTCCAAAAAATGTACTTGATCTGTACACTGAAAATTATAAAACATTTATCAAAGTAATAAAAATTCAAATAAATGAAAAGATATGCCATGCTCATGATTGGAAGACATATTGATCTATAGATTCAATGCATTTTGAGTCAAAAGTTCAGCAAACTTCTTTGTGTAATGGACAAGCTTATGCTAACAATACAAAAGTACAAAGAATCTAAAATAGTCAAAGCAATCTTCAAAAGGAAAAGCAAAGTTGAAAGGCTTATATCACTTCATATAAAGTCTTATTGTAAAAGCTACAGTAATCAGGACGTGCGGTACTGGTGAGAAGATATCCAAGTAAGATCAATGGAATAGAGTCCAAAAATAGATTTATTCATGCATGCTCAATTGCGTCTTCACAATGGTTTCAAAGTAATTCAATGTGGACATGATAGTCTTCTCAACATATGGAACTGGATCAACTAGATATCCAAGTGGGGGAAAAAATAAATCTTTACCTCACACCATAAACACAAATTAACTTGAAATGGATCATATACCTGAACATAAAAGGTAAAGTTGTAAAATTTCTAGAAGAACATATATAGGAAAATCTTTGTAACCTTGATTTGTCAAGACACACTCATAGTAGAAACAATGCTAAGTTAGACTTCATGAAAATGAAAATGAAGAACATCTGCTTTTAAAAATACAGCAACCAAGAAAATAAAACTTCAAATCTTAGGTTAGAAAAAATATTCACTGTATGTATTCTGTAAACCAGAATATACAAAGGACTCTTCTAACTCAAGATTAAGAAGACAAACAACCTAATAAAAGGAGGGCATGTGAAAGACTTTGAACACTTTACAAAAGAAAATATATGGAAGACCAATGAACTCATGAAAAGATGCTTGAAATCTTTAGTCTTTTAGAAAACGTAAATTAAAGCCCAAATCAAATAACTCACTAGAATGGCCACTAAATAGCCCACATTCAAGACCACTAGAATAGCTAAAATTAAAATAAATATTGGGGTGCCTGGGTGGCTCAGTGGGTTAAAGCCTCTGCCTTCAGCTCAGGTCATGATCCCAGGGTTCTGGGATCAAGCCCTGCATTGGGCTCTCTGCTCAGTGGGGTGCCTGCATCCCTTCCTGTCTCTCTGCCTGCCTCTCTGCCTACTTGTGATCTCTGTCTGCCAAATAAATAAATAAAATCTTTTTTTTTAAGTAAGTAAATAAATAAATATTAAAGGGGCACCTGGATGGCTCAGTCAGTTGAGCATCCAACTCTTGATCTGGGCACATCATGATCTCTGGGTGGTGAGATCGAGCCCCACATCAGGCTCCACATTGGGCATGGAGCCTACTTAAGATTCTCTCTCCCTCTCCCTTTGCCCCTTCCCCCCACTCACACACATGTTTTCTCTCTAGCAAAAAAATAATTAATTAAATAGTTAATTAATTAATATTAAATGTTGGTGAGACTGTGGATTTGGAACTCTCATACACTGTAGGTAGACATGTAAAATAGCACATCTTCAAAAAAAGAGTTTTTGCAGTTTCTTATTGAGTTAAATATACATCGGCCCTGTCATCCTAGCAATTCCATATCTAGGGTCACCACAAGATTTTCACTTGTTTGTAACAGTTTTATTTATAATATCTAAAACCTGGAAACAACCCAAATGTTGATCAACAGAGAATTGATATATTGAGATATATTCTATAAAGAAATATAAATTAGAAAGCAATACAAAATAAACAGTAAATAAAAATGAGCAGAAATTTAAAACAAATTACTGATATTTGAAGTAGCACAGATGAATTTCCAGACTCCAGATTAAATAAAACAATACTGTATGATTTCACATGTAAAAAGTTCTAGAAAAAGTTTAACTATTCTATAATGATAAAGACAGCTTAGTGGCTGCCAGAAGGTAGGGGTTTCAATGAAGATTCTGACTTCAAAGGGTTGGGAGGGAACTTTCTGGGAGGATGTTCCATTTCCTATCTAAATAGGAGTAATGTCACTCAAGTGTACATATTTGCCAAAAGCATTGAACTGTATGCTTAAAATGGGTACATTTTATTTGATGTAAACTTTACTTCAATAAAGTTCATATAAGAGAGAAAGGGTATTCTAAATTTGAGAAGTATGTACTCTCCTCTCTTCCCTGGAGCATCTCCAGCACACTTTGAGGCTGAAAAGTGATAGCTTTATTTGTAAACAAATGTCAGCTTTTACCTTGATGCCAAAGATGAAACATTATACCCTTCAGGTACTTGACAGATAGGGTGACTCCACATCAGTCAGAAAAGGAGCAAAGGATACTGAAGAAGCAGGAGAAAAAGAAAAAACGAGCAGGGTGGGGTAATAAACATTTGCAGAGGGGATTTAAGCATTTCCAGTCAAGATCACAGACCTGGAAGGGGTTACGCCTGTGCCTAATCCATTAAGAGGATAATCTGAGGGCGGGGACAGGTAGAAGACAATCCGGAGGAAGCAGCTAGCCCTGGTGCAGACTTGGCCATGAAACGCCTTGTATATAGCATCTGGAGTCACCCCACCAAATGCGTGCTCCATAACTGGCCCTGCGGCCAGCTGAATTTGTATAAACCCTTTAAAGAGGTTCCTGAAGTGCCAGGAATCCCTCACTTCATGCCCGTGGAGGAGTTCGTACCTCAAGGAGAGAAGTAAATAAGGCTGAATTTACCGACTCAGAGCTTGAGTTGAACCCCACTGATAACTCTGGCCTCACGAGGAGAGAGGGCTGCTATTTGAACATAATGTTCAGAAACAAACATTGCAGAATGTCGTCCCCTCTTGACCAATGACTCCTGCTTTGACCGAGTGTAAATTACAAACCTTTTCTTTGGAGCATCTCCCAGCCCCAACAAATAAAGGGCCAGTTACCCTTGGATCCTTTCAGCTTCCAGTTTATCCTATCTTGTAAATGACGCTTTCTCTTCCTTCCCAGATCCCTGCTGCACTCTCTAGTTAGTTCTTTCTTTATTCTCAACAGCTACATGAGATGAAAAGAAAGATATTAAAATCCTATTGGCCATGTATTAGCGGTTCCTTTATAGTGTCTCCAGGGATATTGGGAGTGCTATTGAAATATGATAGGAAAAGATGCTGAAATGTCTGGTTCAAGTGAGGTCTGGGGATTTTCTGATTTTCTGTGACACTCAAACTCCCCAGCCCCTTCATATGATTCTATATACAATTGGCAATTTCACTGAACGCGTTCTTGGCACGTTCTTTCTGGCGAAGCAACTAGGGATGATGTTTAACAGTGTAACAGTGGGGTAAGTTCAGCCATGGGGAAGACCATGAGCTGGAGCCGGAGCTATACTCCTGACTGCCACTCTGCCATTCATACCAGCTATGCAACCTAAAATATGTCAGTTCATGTCTCTGAATCTCAGTTTTGTCCTCTCTGGAGGGAAATGATACTTAGTTCAAAGGGATGTTATGATGAATAAATGAAGTAATGTCCAATGTGTGAAACAGTGCATCTCATGGGGTAAGCACTTGGCATGGTGGCCTATTGTTATTTATTGTGAGTTCTTATCCTTCTTGACTTCTTGGGAACATTTTATCATATTACTCTATTTTTTCTGATCCTATCCACTTCCTGAAATTCCAGACTCCCCTCCCTCATCTAAGCCACTTATCATGGGGCACCTGGGTGGCTCAGAGCTTGAGATGAAGCGTCGTTAAGCGTCTGCTTTCTGCTCAGGTTGTGATCGCAGAGTCCTGGGATCAAGCCCCTCATTGGACTCTCCACTCAGCGGGGAGGCTGCTTCTCCCTTTCCTTCTGCCCCTCCCCCCCACTCATGTGAGCTCGCTAGTGCTCTCTCTCTCTCTCTCTCTCTCAAATAAATAAATAAAATATTTTTCTTAAAAAAAATCACTTATCATCGGGCCTTGCACATAAATAAGCCTTAAGCCAATGGTACTCACTACCAAATTTCAGTATTATTAAAATTAGATCTCTGAACATGTGGTACAAAACAGACATTAGGTTATTAGCAACTTAGAGACACCTCATGGGACCATGTTTTGCCAAGTAAGAATTTTGAGATCTCAAATATTTCCATGAGGACTGAGTCAAAGGTTCTGAATCTTATTTCAGAATCTCAGCCTAAAAGTAGAGTTTCTCTGAGCCTGGACTGCATAACTGAGCTTTGATGAATGGTCAGCAAGAGAAACATTCTATCTTTGCCTTTTATCTCAAAGCAAGATTCCATGTTAATCCCTGTTGATCTCTCTCACTGTGCCTCATTCATGTTCTCTGACATCTTACTCTGTGTCTCACCTAGTCATGTCTTGATCTACTCCTTTGATCTCAAGGATATCCCTTCACACCTTATTCTTGACATCTGTCTTCTTCCTCCATCAACAGATACAACTCTGTTACATCAAATTGTATTTTCCATCTTTGATAAATTGCTCTTATCTAACCGTTTTCCTGCCCGAATCTTACTATGCCCAGTTCAGGTCTCTTGTGGATTCTGGATCATGCTAAGTGCTGGAGAGATTATGGCAAATGAAATGTCTAAGAAGTCTTTGTCCATGAAAAGTTTACAATTTCTTTAGGGAAATGGAACCAACATGACAAAAGAATTCCATAGACAAGAATGGATTCAGCACCTTCTGTGTATAGGATACTTTACCAGCCGGCTCCACTGTGAGGAGAAAGAAAGGACCAAACAACAAAAGCAAAGCAACATCATTTACATAGTGTCAAATCCAGAGCAATACTATTGATTCAGAGTGCAGGAAATATCACCAAGAATGACTGATCAGGGAATACCTCCTGGAGGAAGTGGAGTCTGATTAGAATTTGAAAGAGGGTACAGTTTGGGGAAATAGCAAAAAGGAGGCAGGCATGTTGGGCATTCCAGACTAGGGAGCAGAATGAACAAAGGTGTGGTGTCAGGAATGTTGTAAATTGTTTGGAGACAATGAGGGCTCTGTTGAACAGCTGCTGAGAGGGAAGATTTTACATGGCTTTGAATGTGTATCTAAGGAGCATTTGGGATCCTATGTCTGTGTTTCACAGAGCCCTAGGGCTCTTCAGAAGAGGTCTCTCATTTAAAAATTCAATTGGTACAGGTTGGGGAAAGGGAAGGTGACAAGTGGGGAAGCTAAGTGGGCAGAGATTTAGGCCCTCCATTTCCATGGAAAACCGACCCCATGTTTTCCATTCAATATATTGAGAGATCATGTAAGATTTTATTTTGAAGAAAGTCTTCTACTGCTTAAAAAATTGAAAACCTCTGTTGTAGATAATAAAAGTCAATGAAGAGTTTTGAGCATACAATATTAGAAAAGGACTCTGGAAGAGTTTATCTCATCTGGTATGTAACCAAAGCAGAAATCCTACTTAAACATCTCAGACAATGTAAAAACTATTCCTGTGACAGAAAAACCACAACTTTGCATGACTTTTCATCCCACTATTGGATAGCTCTAATTTAGGAGATCGTAATATGGAATCCACAAATCCCTTAGAGGGTTCATGAACACTGATGGAAAAATATATGCATCTCTTTATTTTCCCTAAGCACCACTTGAACCTGGCCCTTTCTTCCATTATGAATGTAGGCAACAAACCTTAGTAGTGTGATTATTAATAACCAAAAAAACTCAGATGTTTCCAAACCACTTTAAAATCATTGCGGATATCTTCAATATTTTAAGACTTTAAGAATTACGGTTCCTTTTTTTAAAAGGATTTTATTTATTTATTAGTGATAGAAAGTGCCCACAAGCAGGGGAGGGGGCAAAGAGAGAGGGAGAAGCAGACTCCGTGTTGAGCAGGGAGTTCGATTCAGGACTCTATCCCAGAACCCTGGGATCATGAGCTGAGCCAAAGGCAGACACTTAGCCCACTGAGCCACCCAGGTGCCCAAGAATTACATTGCAATATAATTAATTTCCTGTGTAATTTTATACATTTTATTTTCCACACTTAAAAGCATAATTCTGAGAAGAGTTCATAGGCTTTGCCAGATTTCCAAAAAGGTCTGAGGCACAAGACAATGTTATGAAACTACATTATATTTATGAATATAAACATATTCATAGAAAACATAGCTGTTTTCTGATGATCCAGAATTTTCTCCCTCTCATGTTTTCCCATTGTTCCCGCATTTCTCCTCTACAGCTGTATGGAATAAGTCCAATGCTAGTCCACATGACAGTCTACCAGATATTGAAGTCAGCTATCATGTGTCAATAAGCTTTTCCTCTCAAGGTAATCATCCCACATTTCTCATTTGGCCCTCAGAAGATATGCTAGTGGGTCCCTTTGTCATTCTGGCTTCACAACGTGCTTCACATGACCCATCTTCTTCATGTCTTCCCCTTAAAGCATGGTGGTTTTACCTAAGCAAACATCTTAACAGGCAAGTGTTTTGGGGGGGGGGGGGGGGGCAGAGGAAGGGGGAGAGAAAGAATCTCTCACATCCAACGCAGAGGCAAACGTGGGACTTGATCTCACAACCCTGAGATCATGACCTGAGCTAAAATCAAGAGTCAGGCACTGAGCCACCCAGGTGTCCCTAGACAGACAGGTGTTAAAGGCAGGGCTCGAAGTCTTTCTCAATAATCTCAGTACTTCTTAATCTTCCCTCCTCCTCCCCACCCACCCCCATTATAATGAGTCCATGAACTGAGATACAACCAGATGTGGCCACTTATTCTTCCCATGTAAATCGATTTCAGACAGTATACCGAAGTGGTTAAGTGGATCTGTGTAGGTCTGCTTTTACATTCTATTTCTTCTGTGTATTAACTGGGTAACTTGGGGAAACCATTTGATCTCTCGAATTCCATTTTCCCATCCATAAAATGGGTGAAACAATAGTACTTATTGCATAAATGTGTATTAATTAATGACATCATGCATACAAAGTGTCTGGTGTATGTGTGCTAATGTCAATCAAAATAAGAGAAACCACCCTCCTCCTTATGTCAGCTGAGCCCTGGGCAGCTCCTTCTAATCTCCATGCACCATAGTTTCACTTCCTCTTTCTGGATCCATAATTTAAATGTGTTCCCCACTAACTCATGCTTTTCTCATTACATGGGTTGGCAAAGACCCACTTCCTCTTTAGAGGCGCAGTCTCCTGAATCCCTATAAGAATTAAAAAAAAAAATAAGCCTCTAAGACTGAAAGTGATTTCTAATAAGGTTTCTGTTGAAATGTGCTCTCAGTGGTTATTCCCGTCAAGAGTTTAGGGCTATCTCCCAAATGATTAACTTCCTCTTATCTTGTCAGTATGACGTCACCTTTTAAAATCTACTTACTGAACCTGTTTATCAGACTACCTCTCCCTTCCCATAGAAAGATCCTGACAAAGTTATCGGAAGGACAATAGAGGAAGAAGCAGGAGGAGATACTCCCTTAGAAACATGGGGGAGGTAAGAAAAGCTACACAAAAGTATTTTCAGCTGTATCACTTCAGGTTACAAGTTTCCTAAATTTGAATTCCCCCATACAGAACACTACACCATTTCATTTATGGAAAACTTCTTTCAGACTTAATCACATGTTCTCTTGGTATCGGGTCCCAGGGTCTCCATGGAAATCCTGTGATCCATAGGGTTATCCTCACTGGGCTTTTGTTATTTTCACATATAGGGTTTTCTCTTCCAAACAGAACTATCACAATCATTTTATTCTCTACTAGGTTGCGTATCTTCTGCAATGCCTGATACTGAGGGCCTCCTCCATGTTTAGCAAAGTTTTGAATAGTCCCTATAATCAAACAACCTATAACTGAATGTCCCCTCTGGGCTAAGGCTTGGTTAGGTGTTGAGGGGAGGGTATGAAAGTCCCTAACCTCCTCAATGCATCCAGCTTCATTAGGGAAAGAAACAAGGCAAATAACATATTAAAAATAAGTATTATAGGGCGCCTGGGTGGCTCAGTGGGTTAAGCCGCTGCCTTCGGCTCAGGTCATGATCTCAGGGTCCTGGGATCGAGTCCCGCATCGGGCTCTCTGCTCAGCAGGGAGCCTGTTTCCCGCTCTCTCTCTCTCTGCCTGCCTCTCCGACTACTTGTGATTTCTCTCTGTCAAATAAATAAATAAATAAATAAATCTTAAAACAAAACAAAACAAAAAACCTTTAAAAAAAATAAGTATTATACATATTGCAGGCAGTCTCCTTTCCAACCTGAGTTATTCCTATGGGTTTTCTCTTCAAGTCATAAACATAAGTCAAATTCTAATTAAAGTGAAGATATTTATATCCCTTTCTACCAAAAATGCTTTCTCTCACTCACTCTCTTATGAGCTGTCCCAACCTCATGTGCTGTCCAGCTCTTTCCCTCTCCCCCTCCCTCCCCCTCCTCCTCCCTTTCTTTCCCCCTCCCTGTCCCTCTCTCTCTCTCTCTCTCACACACACAGGCATGGGCCCTCACCTTTGATCCTCCTCTGTCCCCTAACCTCAACTTACCCCAATAACAAGTAGCTCTGATAGAGCATAAAAGAAGTCTATGGTGTGTACCAAATTGTCCTCATTTTCTTACCACCCCTATTGAAACACACATCACCCTTAGTGCATAAAATCCAGTGAGCTAGTAGGAAGACAGTAAATTGCAGGATTTGTTTTTTTATAATATTTTATTTATTTATTTGACAGGCAGAGATCGTAAGTATGCAGAGAGGCAGGTAGAGAGAGAGAAGGGGAAGCAGGCTCCCCACTGAGCAGAGAGCCTGATGTGGGGCTCAATCCCAGGACCCTGAGATCATGACCTGAGCCGAAGGCAGAAGCTTTAACCCACTGAGCCACCCAGGCACCCCAAATTGCAGGATTTAAAATTTTACTTCTAGAGGACACCGGACTGGGTCAGTCAATGGAGTGTGGGACTCTTGATCTCTGGTCATGAGTTCAAGCCCCACATTGGGCTTGGAGCACAGTTGAAAAAAAATTTAAATGGGGGCACCTGGATGGTGCAGTGGGTTAAGCGTGGACTCTAGGTTTCAGTTAAGGTCGTGATCTCAGAGTCATGGGCTTGGGTCACATGGGCTCCCCTGCTCAGCACAGAGTCTGCTTGAGACACTCTCTCCATTTCCCTCTGCCCCTCCCTGAAGTGCCCTCACTCTCTCTCCCAAAAATAAATACATCTTTTTTTAAAATTTTGAAAATGATAAATAAAACTTCACTTCCACATTTTAAGAGCCACTTGTCCTTTTAAATAGCCTTATTAATTCAAACAAATGAATCTGATACTTCTGGAGAAGAATTCTTAGAGCCTTTCAAATCCCATCATCAAGAGGCTTCCTCCTCAGGCAGGCCCATTCCAATCCCCCTCTTAGGATGTGTCTTATTTGAGAATTATTGGCCAATAATGTTCAGTCTTCTCTATGGGTTGCATCATTAAACACAGTGCAAGATTGTGATGGTGTAGGCATTTATCCATAAAACTTTGGACCCACTGGATGCTAAATAAATGGTTTTAAAATATAGATTAAGTGACATGAGATATTATATATAAACAAAATAAGCCTTTAGCAAACGCAAGTAACAGCACACGTAAGCAGAAGATTGAAGGACGAGGGGTCTCGAAAGTTGTATGTTACCTGGTAAGGTTCAGGAGGCATTGGGAATATTCCTTCTAGTCACCCAGTGATGACTTCTTGAGAAAGGTAGGCCTCTCAGGAACTGCAGACTTACAGACTGAAGAGCCCTGGGAACATTCCAGGCATATGGTGCAGCTTGGGAAGAAGGCTCAGGGGTGAAAGTAACATATTTGGGTTTGAAAAAAAAAAAGAAGCAGCATTTTGCCAAACATGTTTTTCCCCTCAGTGTTCAAAGTAAAAAAAGGAAATGCAATCCATATGGTTTGGATTCATTTCTGCTCAATTATGAAGGGCTTCAAGACATTTTCTAACCTCTTAAGTTTTTAGACCCTTTTTCTCCCTGAAGAACAGGAAGTTTTAATTTTCCTAGCTTAAGGGAACTTGAAAACTAAACGATTTATGTTGGACTTAAATATGAGAGTTCATGAGTTTAAATTCAGACAGACTTCGTAGAATCCAAAGTCCAAACTGTTGCCAGTGATGTTTTCTCTACTCAGAACCCTCGGTGTGATATCTTTCAGAGCAACTCTGTTTTGGTTTTTGTCTTTAAATGAAGGAAAACATACTTCAACATTTAAAAAAAAAAATGGGGGTGTGGGGGCACCGGGGTGGCTCAGTGGGTTGGCTCAGTAGGTTAACAGTCTGCCTTCAGATCAGGTCATGATCTCAGGGTCCTGGGATCAAGGCCCACATCATGCTCTCTGCTCAGCAGGGAGCCTGCTCCCCCTCTCTCTGCCCACTGCTCCCCCTGCTTGTGTTCTCTTTCTCTGTCAAATAAATAAATAAAATCTTTGGGGAAAAAGAAGAAGAAAATACAGGGGTTTCAGAATTTATGACTGGGTTACTGATGGCTCCAGCCCAGTTGTACATCTGAACAAATTACCTCCATATGCTAGCATAGCCCTGGTTTTTTTCATTTCTTACATTTGCAGGGGGGAAAAAAAAGCTCAGAATATGTTAGTAAACAAGCATACCATTTGATTTTAAGCCTTATGTGATCACTTTGATCCAAGAGAACTCTTCCACACAGAAATAGCATTTTTTACTGACTTCCCTCCAACATGTCTCAATTTTAAAATTTTTATTTTGTTCACCGCTAAGAATTGCTGTTATACATTGAAATACACAGCTCATTATTTCTGTTATAAATTCTACAAAGGGCATTATTTTAGGAAGGTCATAAAGAGGGAGAAATCAAAGTGGAGACTCAGATCAGGGATAGGACCACAAAGACAACATTCAGTTTGTTTTGTTTTTGCCACAATACACAACCCTAGATCTTGAGCTTCATCTGATCTCTAAGCAGATATTTGGCTTCCTAATTTGTTCCTATATCTATTTGTTCCTATATCTCCTCAATTTCCATTCTGTTATAATCCACACTGAAAAGTGTGGAACCTGCTGTCAGGACCATGATTACAACCTTGGGACATCATAACCACAGGAAACATGATGGCCTATTCCTTCTGTGTGAAAGGTTATCACTGTCAAAACTATACTTTTATATTCTTCACTGGGTTCTCAGACACTCCCAAGTTCAAACAAAGAACTTTAACTTCAAGTTTCAAGCCCCTTGAATTGGTGCGATTCATTCCTCCCAAAACAGACCATTTTTTCCCTTTCCCACTAGAGTAGCTGGGTCCAACTGTTCTTTCTGTCTGGTATCATTCTACTTGTATCATTCTACTTGTCTAGAAATAGGCAGGAGGAGTGCTTAGATGTAGGCCTCCTTACACCCAGACAGTCTCTATCATAATTAAGTCAGCTGCCACTGTTCACCATGAGTGCTCTCTGCTTACATTGACCAACGGGACTGTTTTCTTAGAACTGTCATAGCTCTACCTTTTCAGTGAGCCTAGGATTGTGGGGGAGGGGGGTGGGGATGGGCAGGACAGTGTGGAGTCTGGTTGTGGTCAAAGAGAGAATGACCAATATTAAAAGAAAGGTAACTAGGGGCGCCTGGGTGGCTCAGTCGGTTAAGCATCTGACTCTTGATTTCAGCTCAGGTCATGATCTCAGCGTCCTGGGATTGGGCTCTGTGTCGGGCTCCCTGCTGAGCATGGAGCTGCTTGACTCTATCTCTCCCTCTCCTTTGTCCCCCCTGCCCTGCCCTGAATCTCTCTAAACAAATAAAAGAAAAGTAACTAGATCCAGTTGGCTTAGCACTGAACTAAGGTGAGTTGTAATAACATCTCAAATGAATAGAAGTACACAAAGCACTGTTAAACTTTGGTTTAATTCATTTAATTCTAGGAACAACCTTGAGAGGTAGTTCCTGTTTTTATCTCCAATTTAACAATGAGGAAATGGAAGCTCAGAGTGGGGCAGTTGCCTGCTCAGGTTGCCCTGTTGGTAAGGTATAGATGTGGGAATCAGATCCAGTGTTCTTTTTTTTTTCTACAAGACACCTGCAGTGACGATTGGTTCCAGGTGTTTTGAGGGGTGACACAGTAAAAAACAACAACAAAAAAAAAAAAAAAAAAAAAAACCCTTTATTCCTTTTTCCACTCCCTTCCTTCAGGACATGTCCTCTTTTGCTGAATGTAAGGCTTTCCTTCCCTTAGTGAAATATTTCACATTTTAAAGACTTTTTCAAGCTTTTGGAACCAACACATCCCAAGAGTTGAGCATTTGTCTATCCCATATTCATTTGCAGGTAGAATTTAGCTTAAGAGAGTCTTGTTGCCCATGAGGAAGATAAATGAGGGGTAGCAACCACAAACCCTGAAAAGCACTACTGAATATGCCATTTTAGGAGTCCTTATAGTATATTTCAATGAGAAATAATTACAGAAAAAGAAATGTACAAGGGGATATTTGGAACCTCATATCTTTTATTTTCAGTTCCCAGAACTACAGAACACCATCTTCATGCTTGGCCTCAGTGGAGCTCTTAAGAGGAGGGAAGGGGGCAAAAAAAACTTTGGATAGGATTCTCAAGGATGATCTAGTTCAATCCATTCTTGTAAAATAGGTGAGAGAATGTGGTGTAATGGTTAAACCACAGGCTATCTACAATCAGATCCAAGTTTAAGTCCAGTCTCTAGCACTTCAGAGCTTCATGGTCTTGAACAAATTATTTAACTTCTGGGTTTCTTCACCTATAAAACATGGATCATAATAGTAACTATCTCATAGGATGCTTTGAGTATTAAATATTATGTGTATATGTGTATGTATATTTATATATATGATGAAATAAAGTCGTCCTAGTTGAGCTTGAATAGAGATAGGGGCCAAGGATCACCCAGGATCAATACCTGACATATGTGACTGGTACAAAGGAGAAGACCTGGGGGAAACGATGAATTTAGGAAACATTGGAAGGTATAAAGCAGAGAAAATGAGTTTTTTGTTTTTTGTTTTTGCTTCAGCATTGCTGAGGGTATTATTCCAATCTGCTGTTTATTTATAGAATCCTGAATAATGAAGAAACTTGACAGGACATTTAAATCCAACCTTTCTCAAGATAGGACCACACCCAGCCCAGCCCAGAAGCCTGAGGACAGTTGAACAACTGGTTATTTTGTTGCAACTCTGAGGTCAGAAAGAGCCCTTTAAGTTAGGAAATATAATAATTATTCACTTAAACAACATTCCTGAATACCTACTATGTGTGTAGTGTTGAGGGAACAATGTGTAGGGGGAGAAAGGGTCAGTCACAGTTCCAACACTCAAGAAACTCACATACAGGTTGCTGAGATAGACATAGAAACAGATATTTACAACGCAACAAGGAAGTACTATAACACAGGTATGTACACAAAAGAGAGCAAGTAATAATGGATGATAAGCTAGGGAAGGATTCACTGAGAAGGTGAGATTTGAGTTAATCTTAGAGGATGGAGAAAAGTTCAACTAGAGTTCAGAAGCAGGTAGGCAGAAAGGGACCATGATGCACAGAACAAAGCCAAAAACAGCACACTTGTGGATCTCCAAGTATTTCAGAAGGGTTAGAGGTCAGAGTGGAAGATGGGGGTAGGGAACTGTAGGCGGTAAAGCCAAAGAGCTAGACAGGAGGCAAATCATAAAAATTTCTTTTTTCTTTTGAAGCATGCCAGAAGGGTTAGACATGATCCTGAAGATACCAAAGAGTTTCAAATGCAGGGGGTACATAATCAAATTTGTGTCTTAGATCAGTCACTCTGTTTACAGTGTGGAGAATGGATTGTAAACAGTGAAAGACAGAGCCAGGGAAACCAGTTAGGAAGATGTTGCAATAATGTGGGTGTGAGATGATGGCGATCTGGATTGAGGTACTAGCCGTGGACGCGTAGAGCAGCATAAAGCACCACCCAGGTGCAAAGGCTTCTTATCTTATCGCAAGGGCAGAAAGGGGGTAGAGAAGTAGTCTCAGGAAGTGCACCAGTAAACTCTCAAAGCCCTCACTGTAGGTGTGAGTGCAAATCACGTTTGTTTTGTCTTAACTTCCCCTGAGTAGCCAGAACAAGCCGTCAGCCATTTTGGTTTATCCAACATGATTAATAGTGTATTTCTTCCCTGAAGTACACACACCCCAGGTCACAGAACTCAAAAGCAAAATAAGACAGGATTAAGGCAGCAGGGGTTGTCACTCTTGACATAATGCAAGCCATTGTGTTGGGTTCCTCACCAACATGGCTTAAACTAGAGGTGCCGAGACTCTCATAGTCTTCCCTTGGGAATCTCCTTTCACTCCCCTACTGTTGACATCGAGAGAAAAGGAGGTTAAGGCAAACCAAAGCTCCAGTATTTCCAGAGTGCCTCCTGGGTACCCCACCCTACATCAGTTCAGGCAGAAGTTAAGGGGCTGATGAGGGTGTGGGTGGAGGGTACAGGAGCCTAAAACACTCCTCACCCTCAGGAAGCTCACACTCTAGCTGGGAAGGCATACCTGAGATACAACCAAGTACCCCTATAACAACAGAATGAAAAACTAGATGTCAACAGGAAGTGTCCCAGTAACCTCGGGGAAGACTGAGCTCAGAGTGGGCTGACAAATTCAAGGAAAACTTTGGGGATGGGGGAGAGATCATTCTTTCCAATACTTCTTGCTACCCCTGGGCTGAGTGGTTCTCTAGCTGTGGACAGCACACTGGGCTTGCACTCCAAAGAGCTTAGTTCAAGATTTAGCTCTGCCACTTACTACCAGTGTAAACATTCATCACAAGCTTTCCAAATCTCAATTTCCTTATACATGTACGAAAGGCAAAAAATTATCTATCCCATTCAGTCTGCAGGATTGTTATAAAAGTTATATGAGCTAATACACATGAAGGCAATTTACAGAGTGTAAACACTAGGGAAATATACATTCTATTGTGGTTCATGGAAAAAGAAAATGCTCCGTCCTGCCATTTACTACCTGTGCAACCTTCAGGTAGCCACAGCTTTCCCCTGACATTCTCTCTAGGGCTGTAAAGATGAAAAAGCTTACCAAAACCCATCCATCCACTCATCTATAAATGTTTATTGATCTTTTACTCTCTACCAGGCACTGAGCTAAAAGCTCAGTATGAACAGATTGCCCCATTTTCAAGGAACTGCCAATCTAGTTGGAGATACAGGCTGGGAAACATATAAACATAATAAAATAATACTCGTTTTTATGAGGGTATATACACACAGAATGCAGCAAAGCTTGGAAAAGTAAGTCCTAACAATAACTAAAGGGAGTGAGAGAAAGAGTCACAATGTGTAAGTTCTCACCAAGGCTTCTCAAAAGAGAAAAGATTTGGGGTGCCTGGGTGGCTCATTGCGTTAAGCCTCTGCCTTCAGCTCAGGTCATGATCTCAGGGTCATGGGATCGAGCCCCGCATCCGGCTCTCTGCTCGGTGGGGAGCCTGCTTCTCCTTCTCTCTGCCTGCCTCTCTGCCTACTTGTGATCTCTCTGTCAAATAAATAAATAAAATCTTTAGAAAGAGAGAGAGAGAGAGAATGAGAGAGAAAGGATTTGCCCAGAGGCCAAGAGGTGGGGAAGGAGAGCTCACCCAGCTGCAGTGTATAGGATAAGAAGAGCCTGGGCCAAAGATGAAATTCCAAAATTCAAGAGATAGACAGAAGTAAAAGAGACCCTAAAGTAGACTGAGAAAAAGGTAGAACACAAAGAAGAGCAGTATCATGACATCCCAGGAAGGGGAAATGGTCAAGAATCAAGGAAGATGAAATTGTTACACTGTACACTTGAAGCTAAAATAACACTATGTGTTGATTATACTTGAATTAATCAATTAATTAATTAATAATTTTTTGAAGCGTCAAAAAAAGTGAGACTTGAAAAATATCCTCTGAATTTTGCAGCAAGGGGGTCATTTGTGACCTTGACAAAATCTTGTTAGTGAAATGGTTGTTCTGGGTTCCATGTTGAAAAGGGTTAGAAAGTGAGTGGGGACTGAGGAAGTGGGAGTTGCAGGTGGAGTATACTGTTTTTCTACAAATTTTGTCCATAAAAATAGCTAAAGATAGGCAGTCACACATAGGGATGTAGGATTCAGAGAAGTATTGGCTTATTGTTTTGGGTTTTAGAGGTCACAGAGACTTATACATAATATCTTAAAGGCAAATATCAAAGGAAGAGAGGGCCATTGAGAATATAGGGGAAATAAAAGATACTTGATAGATTGAGTTCACAGGAGGCAAGGGTATAAATAAGAAAGCAGGAAGAACGGGGGCACCTGGGTGGCTCAGTGGGTTAAGCATCTGCCTTGGGCTCTGGTCATGATCCTAGGATCCTGGGATCAAGACCCACACAGGGCTCTCTGCTCAGTGGGGAGTCTGCATCTTCCTCTCCCCCTGCCCCACCCCTGCCTCTGCCCCTGCCCATGCTTGCGCTCACTCTTTCTGTCAAATGAATCAATAAAACCTTTAAAAAAGAAGAATGCAGGAAGAAAGATTTATTTTTGATAGAACAGATATCTCTTCACCTGACATCAGCTGGAGGCAGGTGAAGTTGAGGGCAGACTTAATTGTTTTTGCCGCCCCCGCCAATGCACGTGTTGCTCTGTCTGTTCCAGATGCTCTTTTCCGCTTATCATGAGGCCAGATCCTTACTCACCTCTCAGACTTATACTCAACTGTCACTTCCGCAAGGAAGCCTTCTACTCAGCAGATACAAGACTTGATCCCCCTGTTGTATGGTTGCATAGCACTCTTTCCTTCTCCCTCCTGGCACTTTTGACAGTTCGAAAAATGCATTCATTAATGTGACCATTTGAACATCTGTTTCACCAACCAGACTGGTGCTTCCATGAGGAAAGAAGTCAAGTCTTTTTTTTTTTTTTTTTTGCTCACTTTATTATCTCCAGTATGTAGTACATGGTGCTGAGCATAGAGTAGGTATTTAATGAATACATATTAAGACATCTTAAATATATACATTTAATTAACTAGGTGCTGACAAAATAGGAAATCCCTATTTTGTTTCCTATAAAGGAACGTCAGTCTAGCAGAGAAGATAAGCCCCATCTCCAAGTGATTCCAAGACAGAGATAGCACTTGGTTCAAATAACACTTCCTCCATGAAATGGAACACTCAGCTTCCCCAGAATCAATCGCAACTTCCTCTTACCTTTCTTTGCACTTTTCTCGTACTGATATTCTAGTACAATCTTCAGTTTGCAATCTATGAGCTTAGTTCCCCAATTGTCCTGTCCATTCTGTGCATTTCTCTTCTGTTAAAATCAATGCAGAGTCCGTGTCAGGTGCCTTCACTGAGAATCCCAATACATGCGATCATTTACATTGAAATGTGGAACCATTTGACTCAGTTATTTCACAACTAGGTTTTCTCTGTTTTTTTTTTTTTAATTAAATGCACTTTGGGGACACATTTGATATAAATTTGTTTAAGATTTTGGTATTTATTTACCTATTTATTTGAGAGAGAGAGCAGGAGGAGGGGCAAACAGGGAGCAAAGAGGAAAGAATTCCAAGTAGATTCTGTGCTCAGTGTGGGGCTCGATCTCATGACCCTGAGATCAAGACCTGAGCAGAAACCAAGAGTTGGAGCCACCCAGGCACCCTGAAAAAATAAACAAATAAATAAATAAATAAATAAATAAAGTAAAAAATAAAAAATGTGTTTTTCTGGCCCTTACTTTTGCTGATCCAATGGCATACTCAATTTTCTCTGGATATTTAGGCATTTCACCAGCTCACTTTTCTTCAACAACAGGCTGGCTGGCTGACATACGTACAATGGCTTAAGGTTATGCTGGTGTCATGACAGAGTTGATTATTTCTTTTCTCTTTTCTTTAAAATAAAGATACCACTTGACCCCAACGCACAAAAGCAGCTAGTCTTTCCTGTGTGGGGTTTCTTTTGCTGGTTCAAATGAGTTACAACTTCCCATAATGGCACAAATTCTAGCATATTTTGAGGCAATTAGAAAAAGCAACAAAGAAGCATCTAGGAATCCTGAAAGGTCTCTCCAAAGCCTTAGGATCCAAAAAAGGCATTTATCATGCTTCTGGGAAATATTTTAGGGTATTTTGGGAAGTACTGGGCTAGAAATGGGGAATTTGCAACCTCTGCTTGGGGAGCTTAAGTATAACATGGTATTCAGCACCTCCTGTCTTTGGCAAAACCATGACAGAATTTTGTCATTGCCAACAATTTCTTTAGAGTCTTCAAGTCAACTTTTGTGGGTGTCATAATGCTATTTAGTAGGATACGGTCCGGTCTGGTGTGTAAAATACAATCAGTGGCGCCTAGGAGGTAGTATCTGTACTTTCACCCAAATTGCCAGAAAATGGTATAGAACATGATAATTGATTAGAGGTGATAACTTAGAGCTGATAAAGTCAGGAACGTCTAATTTCATCTAAATTATGTAAAAAAAAAAAAAAAAAAAAAAAGCTCCTCCCCTTACATTCTGCTTTTTGAACCTGATGAAGAAAGAGCATGGGCTTTGAAGTCAGACACACATGGGATCAAATTCTAGTTCCACCACTTAGAGCCACCTTCAGGTCTCCTTAATCCTTAGCTTCTTTATCAGCCAAATGGGAATCGTGCCACCTTCCTCCTGGGATTTTTTTGTAAGGATTAAGTAAAATAACATATGAAAAGTCCCTGGAACACTGTGTCTGGCTCATAAGACACACTCTTGAAATATTACTGTTCTTTTCATTTCTTTTAAATAACAGAGATGTCATTTAAAGCTTTATTTTCCATCTACTTTTATACCAAAATGAATTTTATCTTGGGAGCAGCTGATTTTGTTCTTTTGCTAGGAAATGAATGCTCTCTTGGAAAATGGGCTCACATTTCATAGGGCAGAATCTAATGCATATGAGATTGCATTCTTGAAAATCATCAGATGAAAACTTCTATCTCTTAGAAGAGCAAACAGACCATAGACAAGACCCAGATTTGGGACATATAGAAATACAAGCTACTTCTGTTGTTTTGTCAGTATGTTATCAGAAAATAGCACAGAAAAATACTTGAGGAGGAGTCTAGCAACACGGCCCAGAGAGTTATATGGTAAAAGGGATCTCCTTGTATTTAAGAGACAAAACGAACAAAGCAAAGAGAGAGAGAGACCAACCAAGAAACAGACTCTTAACTCTAGAGAACATACTGATGGTTATAGGAGGGGAAATGGGGGTACTAGCCCAGTACTTCCCAAAATACCTAATGGGAATTAAGGAGGGCACTTGTCCTGATGAGCACAGGGTGATGTTTGGAAGTTGTTGAATCACTGTATCGTACACATGAAACTAACAGAACACTGTATGTTAACTAACTGGAATTAAAATTTTTTAAAAATTTGGGATTATTTACATTAAAGAATCAACTATCAAGTTTGGTGGGGGGAAGGATCTCCTCGCGCTTGAGTGATCCTCTGGGAAAGAACAGAGGACTGAACACCAAATGAGGTTTGGGAGAAATTGGCTAATGCTTTATAAAATGGAGATGTAATATTTTTCTTACAATTTTCTAAGCATTATTCTTTGCAAAGAATAGTAAAATCATCTGATGGTATTTGGGTGTCGGTTTCTAATATACTCTCAATATTTTACATTTCAAATTCTGAAGCTGGTTGAAAATAAATATGATCACAATCTGAAATTTTCTATATGGACTTTTCTTGCTGCTCACCTTGATTTAGATTACAGTTTTAGAAATGTGTATTTTTTTAAAGATTTTATTTATTTATTTGAGAAAGAGACAGTGAGAGAGCATGAAAGGGGAGAAGGTCAGAGGGAGAAGCAGACTCCCCGTGGAGCTGGGAACCCAATGTGGGACTCGATCCCTGGACTCTAGGACCATGACCTGAGCTGAAGGCAGTTGCTTAACCAACCTAACCCAGGAGCCCAGAAACATGTATTTTTTTAAATAGGAAGATAGTGCCATGGCTGGCTTTTTTAGTCTTTTATTATGCCTTGTGCTTTTATTTACATTTTCTTTCTTTTTTTAGTAATTAAGAAGAAAAAGGAGATGAGATATTTATTGGGAAAAGTTATATTAAGAATACTTTACCAATTCTGATATCCCCTTTCTACAAGGTGATCTTAGTCTACGAGGGAACCTTTTCAGAATCCTTTACTTATGCTGCCAGTGGGGAGATGAGAGAGCACACTTGACTGGTAAATTTAGAAGAATAACTGGGCATAATTGACTTGATTTCCCCTATTTCTCCTCTGGAAGGTAAGCCTTCCTACGGATAGTATAAGTTCTCTACACTGCACATGGAACTTGAACTCACAACCCCGAGATCAAGAGTTGCATGCTCCAACGACTGAGCCAGCCAGGCGCCCCATCCAGTCCTGTCTGAGACTGAACAAATATATTTGCCTAATTCTGGAGATCAGCGAGCAGATCCACTTGGACAGCAGCCCTAAAGACAAATGTTCACATTGGACCTTTTCTATAATAAAGGTGATATCTGGGTGCCTGTATTATAGTCTCTGTTTTGTTTCACAAAAAATTTCTATAACCTGGCATAGGAAAGAGTTGGAATTTATTGGATGTCTTTTCTCCCTTTCCCTGGAAAGCACATCATGTAAGAAGAAGGATTTTTCTAAATATTAACAAATAATGCTAACCAAAAGTCCTATAGGTCTGAAGTAGCATGTTACATTTTTAATATCTGCTCTTTTAGCATGTGTTGCAATAGCATATCTCCTAATTATCTCCACATTTGTTGGCAGAAAATTGGGATTTGAAACTTGAAATTTCCTCACAATGACTAATGTTAACCCTTTACTTAGTGAATTATGGGAAGAAAGCCAAATCACTGAAACAGCTGAGGAAAGGTTAGTATACAAGAAAAATTAATGTTCACAATTTGGAAAGAGTCTGGGATAGCATATGATATCTGGCATCCAAAATCAATTCTCCATTTCATGATTAAAGGAACATTTTTGAACCATAACCAAACACAAATGCAGTGTTAAATAGAATTCAGATGGTCACCTTTCAACCTTGAAGAAAGTGAAAAAGGCAGTGTTACAATTTTTTGAATTACTGGGGAAATAAAGACAATCAACAAGATGGAGATGCTTTTAAAAATGTTTTGTGATTTCTTTAGCATTGGCCATTGAACTAGTTAACAGCCACCATTCAGTATTTTACAAAGGCCAAAGACCAAGTTCCTAGAGCTCCATATTCTGGTATTGCCATGAGAGGTATACTTGATTTTGTTTCTTGGACTGTATACTGTGGATAGGACCTAAGAGAGGTGACTAGAAAATACAATGCCTGTCTCTAATAAGCATGGAAGAACGAAAATGATCAGATTAATATTGTCTCCTTAAAGTAGCACTTCGTGTATTTTTTTCACTGATGCTGTTGTTCAACAAAGGCTACTCGGACTCCTCTTTGCACTTGATGAACAACCACGGCCAAGTACACAAATCTTGAGTACACAAATCAATTAATTTTATGTATGTGTACATCCATGTAACCAGAACCAGCTCAGGAATCTCCTCTGTGCTCATGACCAGTCATTACTCTCTCCAGAAAGAAACCATTTTTCTAAGTAGCATAAACACAGACTAGTTTTGACAAGTTTTGAACTTTATATAAATGGAAGCATATATTATGTATTCCTGGGTACTCAGGCTTGTTTCGCTCAGCATTGTGTGTGTGTGTGTGTGTGTGTGTGTGTGTGTGTTTATCATAACAATTGATTTATTTTATTCCTGTCTCACATCGTGTTTTATCTTTATTTTACAAATCAGCTCCCCCTTCCCTGCCCCTTTCCTTATCTTTTGATGATTTGAGCAGTTCATTCACCACCCGTCCCCCTTGCTGATTTGGAAACTACAGTATTCCCCACCGCTACTGGTAGTTAGCTTCCTTTTTCTGTCACTTTCTCTACTGTTATGGGAAAATGAGTTTCCAGCTATTTTTCCTTCAGTAAGTTTCTCTTGGCTTATGGTTTTCCCCCTCCATCTCAATGAGACTCAGAATGCTTTTAGGTTTTACCTCTAAGTATCCAGCTGCTAGATTCTGCTAAGATAGTTTTGCATTTTCAATTTCAGAGTGTTGTAGGTTTTGTTTCCCTTCAAGTATTTCTCTCCCACTATAAGAGTCTTTGTCCTCGTGGTCAGCTTCCCCCACCCACAAGGCACACATGCTCAGCATTGTTCTTAAAGCAATCCACATTATTTGTTTATTGTGTATGTTTATTGTGTATGTTTATTGTTATATAATATTGCATTGTATGAATATTCCACAGTTTCTGTATGCATTGTACTCCTGAAGGATGTTTGGATTGTTTCTAATATGGAACTATTATGAACAACACCACTATGCATATTATTGTACACATTTTCTTATGGGCATAGCATTTCTTATATCCAAAAGTAGTATTGTCAAGTCATATAAAAGTATTTAGCTTGCAAAACAAAACAAAACAAAACAAAACAAAACTACCAACCCAGAAGCACTAAAGCTGGGTCTTTTTTTAAAGATTTTATTTATTTATTTGAGAGAGAGGGAGATCACAGTAGGCAGAGAGGCAGGCATAGAGAGAAGGGGAAGTAGGCTCCCTGCTGAGCAGAGAGCCTGATGCAGGGCTCCACCCCAGGACCCTGAGATCATGACCTGAGCTGAGGGCAGAGGCTTAACCCACTGAACCACCCAGGCACCTCTAAAGCAGGGTCTTGAGCAGATATTTGTATACCCATATTCATAGCAACATTATTTATAAGAGCTGACGGATGGAAGCAACTGCAATGTTCATTGACAGATGAGTGGATAAACCAAATATCATATATACACACAATGGCGTATTAGACATCCTTAAAAAGAAATTCTGACATGAAACAACATGCATGGACCTTAAAAATATTATGATAAATGAAATAAGCCAATCACAAAAGACAATACTGTATTGTCCCACTTCTATGAAGTAACTAGAGTACTCAACTTCATAGAGACAGAACATAGAATGTTAATTGCCAGGGGCTGGCAAGAGGGAGGTATAGAAAGTTGTTGTTTAAGGGTACGGAATTTCAGTTTTGTCAGATGGAAAGAGTTCTGGGATGGATGGTGGAGACAGGTGAGACAGGTGCACAGCAACATGAATGTGTTTAATATCACTGAAGCGTGCATCTAAACATGATTAAAATTTTTGTGAAGATTTTATTTATTTGAGAGAGAGAGAGAGCATGAGCATAGGGAGGTTAAGGAGGAAGGGCAGAGGGAAAGGGAGAAACAGACCGCCCCCATAAACAGAGAGCCCAAGGTAGGGCTCAATCCCAGGACCCCTGGATCATGACCTGAGCCAAAGACAGACGCCTAACCAACTGGACCACCCAGGCACCCCTAAAATTTTTTTAGATGCTATCAAATTCCTTTCAGATGTAATTGTAGTTTATACTTCCATCCGCAAAATAGGAGAGTTCTAATTGTTCCATGTTCTCACCAAGAGTTGGTATTATTCATCCATTTAATTTTAACTATGATAGAAAGTGTGTACTAGTATTTCCTTATGGTTTTATTTTGCATTTTACTACTGAATAATGATGGTGAGCATCCCTGAATATTATTTATCGGTTATCCAGATACTTTCTTTTGTCAAGTGACTGTTCGGCTCTTTTGCCCAAGTATTTTTGCTGGTTTGTCTTTTTCTTTTTTTTAATTTTGATTTGTAGGAGCTCTTTCTATATTCTAGACATATACTGTTTGTCAGATTAGTGTGTTACAAATATCTACTCCATACTGTAGCTTGGCTTTTCACTCACATAAAGCATATTCTTTTGCGTTTCCTAAACAGGAAAATTTTCATATAATACAAGGTGAGGGGATTTGATCACCAGAAAAAAAAATTTCATCTTTAAAGCTGAGATAATGACAATGATGATGATAAGGATATAACACCTCCCCAAGTCTAATCACGCTAATATAAGGACTGTCTGCAAGGTCAGCACAGAGATAAGGAAGGAAGTTATTACAAGTAGTAGACTCAGAAATTGCCTTAGCAGGAGCTAATCTTTCATGTGTAACTGGTTTATATATCTTGGCTTCCTCCTTGGAGCTGAGAGGGACCTTAAAGGGGCATAACTGTGTCAAACAGTAATAAATTTGATGAAGAGTAGCAACCTAGCCATGTGTAACCATTTGGAATTTAAAACTATTCAAGGTCATGAAATAACTTCTATGTGGGGTATATGGGCCTGCATATGCCAAAGGAAAAGGGAGAAGTAGAAACTGTCCCTTAAGACAATCCAAAAGGACAAGTTCTAGAAACGATTTGGATCAATGGCAGACCACTGAACTATGTATATGGTTTCCCAAAAGGATAACATTCATTTGGATGTATGTCTCATTACATTTTGGTCATAAGTACCGTTGGGTAGATATCCACTGGGACCCTTGGACATGGGTGAATGAACAGTCACTGCCTTTGTGAGGAGCATTACCTCACCTCTTACCCACCCCACCCACTCAAAAGATATTGCAATATGTCAAACCAGAAATGGAGTCAAACGACATCCTGATCCTAAAATGAACTTGGGCATAGCCCTAGCTTCCGAAATGTCACAGTTATTGACTGTTCAAGCTTCCAAGAGCCACCATGGAAGTTCATAGGTTGATCTAAGTTTAGACTTGAGTTAATACACAGAACTATCTTCCCTGTTTCTTTTTCTTCTTCTTCTCCTTCTCCTCCTCTTCCTCCTCCTCCCCCTCCTTCTTCTTCTTCACTTTCATTCATTTAGTAAGGGAATTCATCAAATAAAATAGACTGTAATTGTTGTGTATTGTATAGAGAAATGGGCCTGTTCAGGCCAAATGCAAAAACAAGTCTCTGGGAAAAGCCAAGGAGCCCTTGTGAGCAAGACAAAGCCTATACAAGTATTCTTATTATGTGCAAATATAAACATAGTTTTGAGCACTTGTTTTCCAGCTCCTGGGATAAGTTCTTCATATTAATTATCTCATACTACCCTTACAACATGATGAGTCAGACACTGTGATCATTTCCAATTTGTAGTTGAAAGAACTGAAATATATGGAGGTTAAGTAACTTGCCTGAGTAAGTAACATGGATAGCATATGCTAGAAACAGAACTTAAACCTGATCTGTCTGACCTCAGAACTACAATACTCCATTGCTTCCACCACGAGAACCTACCCAACAGGAATCCTCTAAGGGGCTTGAATGCCGACTAGTTTTTTCAGTCGAATGTGCTAGTCCCATGTATACTGGCCAGAGTTTTTCTGTATTGGCCACTCAATCCACTCTAGTTAGTTTTTTTTTTTATTAAATTGATTTATTTATTTTCAGAAAAACAGTATTCATTATTTTTTTCACCACACCCAGTGCTCCATGCAATCCGTGCCCTCTATAATACCCACCACCTGGTACCCCAACCTCCCACCCCCCTGCCACTTCAATCCTCTCAGATTGTTTTTCAGCTAGTTTTAAGGAGAAAGAGATTTCGTAAGATAGTTCGGGTGCCCCCATAGAGTCTCTGGGAGTGCCAGGAACCAAGCTTGGATGCCAAACAGCCGGGAGCAATGATTTAGTGATGAGAAAGCCCAACCATGCCTCAGGGTGGTTACAGCGGAAGGACTACTGCTGCAGTCTCCTGTTTTGCTTGAGCCTGAGCCACAAACTCTGCCACTGCTGTTTCAGAAAGAACCAGATGCTTCCGATCTCTGCTTGACACAACATCTGTCTCCTCAAACGCAATTTCTGCCCAACCAGGTCGTATGCCAGCCCTCTAGCTGCAAGGCGATCTGAAAAATGGAATTTTAGCTTCTCAGGCACCAAGTACAGAAAGACAAGCTCACCGGGAGATAATACACATGTTGAGTGACTTAACCTAGGATATCACTGATGTGTGTAACGGAGAGTTTCACTTTGGCTTTCTTCCGGACAGTAACCTTTTCGTACGTGATCGGTTAATGACTACATGGGTATTTCGGGTCAGGAAGATTGACCGATAATTTTAAACAGAAATGCTGACCTTCCTTAAATAAATCCACATCGAGGAACTGAACTGCCTAAACACAAACCCAGACCAACGAGTTATATTCTGAATCCCTATCTCTCTATCTCCAGATCTATATCTAGGTATATACTACTTCTACCCAGTAGCCAGGGAAAAAAAAAAAAGAAAGAAAGAAAAAGCAAGAAAACCGGAAGCTATCCCCAATTTATTGCTCCTTTCTGCCTTCATCTTAGCTAATCAGATTCCAGGACCTGTAATCTCTACCTCCTAAATCTTTCTCAAAATATCTCTCCTTTCCATCATTGCCGTTTCTGCATCGGAGTTCATGTGAAAATTACACCATCTCTCACGACATCGTCTGCTCCCCTGTGGCTGCAGTGCTCTTTATTCTGTAGTCCGACATGAAAACTCACCCTTCAAAGCCCAATTTAGGAGTTATCTTCCTTTACACCTTCCCTAAGTGATCAGATCCCCAAGTTCTCCAGTCATACTTTCCATATAACATCAATAACATTCTTTTTTGTTGGTGCTGTTCCTGAGTCCATCTCTCTCAACTAGACACCAGGTTATGGGTGGGCGAAAATCTTCTTCTTATTCTTGTCTCTATCTATGGCACCTAGACTTCCACCATATACATAACAGACGGGAACTGTCTACTGCATTGATCAAAGTCCAGACAGGGGATACAAGCTTACCCATACTCTGATTTTGATTTCCCATTCACAGCAGGGTTGTATTACTAGCCCATTTTCACGGCTGTCATTATTAGATTCAACCCATTTATTGTACTATTTTTAAATGTGGTAAAATGCACACAACCTAAAATTTACCACCTCTACCACTGGTAAGTATACAATTTGGTAGTTGCTAAGTATATCCATGTTCTCATGCAACCGACCTTCAGAAGTTTTCATCTTGCAAAACTGAAACTCTATGCTCATTAAAAAACAATTTCCCATTCCTCCCTCCCTGCAGCCCCTGGCCACCACCGTTCTATTTTCTGTTTCTGTGAATGTGACCACTCCAGATACCTCATACAGGTGGAACCATTGAGAATTCATCTTTTTGTGACTCCACTGCTTTGTTTTAAACTCTTAAATGTGGGGTGCTTGGGTGGCTCAGTCGGTTAAGCATCTGCCATTGGCTCAGGTCATGATCCCGGGTCCGTCCTGGGATGGAGTCCTGCATGGGGCTCACACACACACACACACACACACACACTTTCTTTCTCTTTCAAATAAATAAACAAAATCGTTTTTAAAAATTAAAAGAAAAAACTTCTAAAATGTTACATGACTGATTGGCATCAGAGCAGGAAAACTTTGAAGCGGAAGTGTTCTTATTTTAATAATTTCTTCATTCACAAAGGGGTTCATCCTATGAGGACATCTCCAAATGTATTAGAATTCTCTGTTTCCTATATTTGAGGAGATAATGTGCATTTCCTTTGTACGTTTTCAGATCCCTTGGAGAAAAGACAAGATAGCCGTTGGCATTGCCTAGAAGAAGAAATTCCAGTTGAGGGCTGTAAGCTTTTCAGTGTTTGCTCTACAGTAAGAAAACACAAACAAGTGTCAGAAAAGACAGTAAGCAAATTAAAGAAATACCGGAAACACAACGGCAACTGATCTAGGGAGAATGGTATCTGTTTCATTCACTCTTGACAAATGATTGAGTTAACTAAAAGTTAAACATAGGATTTGCCTAAAGTTGTCCTAAGGGAAAAGAATTAACAAAGGGAAATTTTTGATGTTGAAATTTTCAGAATTTAATGCCGTGAATGACTAGCTGTATATACTATCAAACCATCGAAATTAACATGACAAATTCCAGCCATCTCCCAATTGTTGTCTATTTTTTTTTGTATTGTTTAAGTTTCATCTTGGTCACAATAAAATCCAAAGTCCTTATAATGGTCTGCAAGGCTCTATGTGAAATGGCTTCTATTAGTGAAAATCTTAATTCTCTGTTCAGCCTTCAACAGCCATAGTGAATTACACACTGTTTCTTACACACTCGAAGCAGACCTCAGGGCCTGTCCCTCTATCTGGAAAGCTTAACCCCAAGACATTCTCTTGGCTTTGCCTTTTTACTTCATTTTGGTCTCTACTCAGTGTCCCTTCCTCAAAGAGGCTTCCCTTGGTCATCTTTTATAAAATAGTATTGCACCTCCGTCATTTCTATCTCCTTACTTGGTTCTTTTTTCTTTTGTTCTTCAGAGAAGCTATCATTATCTGGTACTTTTCAATATTCTTTGTTGTCAACCCCTACTCAAATGAAAAACCTATGAGGTTCACTGATTTCATCTAATTTGCTTATGCTTGTATCTCTAGGATCTTGCACAGTGCTTGACATAGAGTGGATATCAAATATATACTTTTTAAAATTACTTTTATTTTTGAACCGATATATACTTTTTTAAATTATTTCTTTTTGAACTGATATATATATGTGTGTGTATATATATATGTGTGTGTGTAATTTTGTATTTTTTGTGTGTGTGTGTGTATATATATATATATATATATATATATATATATAGTAAGATTTTATTTTTAAGTAATCATCTCACACCCAATGTGGGGCTCAACTCACAACCCCAAGATCAAGAGTTGCTTGCTCTACCGACTGAGCCAGCCCAGCACCCCATTGTGCTGAGCCATACTTAAAAGTCTCATTTTCCAGGTCATTATGTGACAGGTGGAAGCACAGTCTCCACACTACAGGTGAATAAAAATTAGATTCTGTGCTCTAATTTGCTGTAAACACAAAATCTCTGTCGCCCCCTCCTTATCTGAATGCACGTCTTCTCCAAGTATGGTTTCCAAGCCAACAACATCAGCATCATTTGGGAACTACTAACAGGTTCCCAAATGAATCAGAAATTCTGGGGGCAAGGCCCAACAATCTGTATTTTAACGAGCTCTCTGGGTGATGTTTAAAGAACCGTCAGCCTGAGTCTTTTTCCACAAGTGAAATCTCTATGTGTATGCTAGAAAGGAGTCTTCCTAAAGGTAAAAATGAAGATGTGTACGTGAATAAAACCTAAGTCCATAAAAGGCAAGAATTGAAAGATAACTGTTGTTTTGTCTGGATTTTGTTTTGTTTGGTATTAGCAAAGATGCGGGGTTGTTTCCTTATTAGGTCTGGGTCAGTATAGCTTGATGTGGATGCCATTTAAGATGATCCTTCTATCTTCCTCCTCACAATGAACCTAAGTATCTACTATTAAGTCTGAAATTGAGTATTTCTCTTCATAAAACCCTCTTGATTCTAATTTATTTTTACTTTTTCAGAAACATTAAACACACCTCAAGGATCTATACCTATGTTCAGGATGATGACATGTGAGCTCAGTGGTCACCATTTCCAAAACTATATGTTGCCACGTGGTAGCCATTGAGCATTAAGGCCAAGATCTCACTGGACAAAACTGGGAACAGAAAGGACAGACATCTGGAATGGAGGTGGGTGGGCTATCGACAGTGGTGACCATTACATTAGGGAAAAGTGCCAACCATTCTTGAAGTCTCTCTTCGGTTATGACTTTTTCCCCAGCATTGTTAGTACATTTAAATCAAATAATATTTGCAAGAACTTAGAAAACTATAAAGTGATAAAACAGTAGCTAATCATTAATTGGATACCTTTGTTTGCTGGGCACTATGCAAAGCACTTTACATATATTGTTACAATCTCTCAGCAATCCTTCAAGGTAGGTATTGTTATCTTCATTTTATGAATGAGGTTAGGTAACCTGCCAAGGCCATATAATGAATAACTAGTACAGATGAAATATAAACCAAGATCCATCGTATTAAAAATCACATGCCGCTAACCACTACACTCATTGACTTGGTGTCACTTTCATCACATCCATAACTATATCTCCATGTATGTATTTAAATATCAAATGAGGCACATTCTTATTGTAGAAATTAAAGCACAAAAAAAGAATTTAAAATGAAGCATGAAATTCCCCTGTGCTATTATCCAACGGCAATCCCAAATTTATTCATATTTGAAATGAGCAAATTCCTGTGTTTGCTTCAACAGGAATATTTTCCTACTGAAAGGTAAGGAGAAATGTTCTAAAAATATCTGTCAATTTTAATAGCTCCTGTATTAAAAAAGGAAAGCGATCTGTTTTAATTACAATAAATGGAATAGTTATTACATTTCTTAAAAATGATTTGGCAAAGTGCACTTCAATTTTTAAAGCAAATATTTACACCATTAAGATACGACCAACTCAACTTGTTACTTGCAAAAAAAAAAAAGCTTCAGTTAGTTGAGCTGTCAGTGTGGACACAGCCCAATATCTCTGTCTTCCCAGGCAGCTATGATTCCTCCTCTGTCAGCTCTGCCGTGTGATAAACTAGTCAGAAGCCTGGCAATCCGATTTACTTCATTCTCCAGCAGGACAGGTATATTTATTTAACAACTTCTTGATGGTAGCCCAAATGCATATATATTTTTTAGGCGCTGAAAAAAAAGGGCATTTGATTCTAGAACTGTCTTTCTAAAAATATTTTATTTATTTATTTGAGAGAGGGAGAGAGAGAGAGCATGAGTAGGGTGGGGCAGAGAGGGAGAAGCAGACTCTGTGCTGAGCAGGGAACTCCACTTGGGGCTCAATCCCAGGACTCTGGGATCATGACCTGAGCCACAGGCAGACACTTAACCAACTGAGCCACCAAGTGGCACCCCTCTACAATTGTCTTTAATGAATGCTGGCTTGATCTTAAGTCAAAGGACTCTCACTATCTCCAAGTACCACTCCATGCCCACTACACTGATGCTGCCCACTAAGACTCGCAATAACATAGCAGAGAATGAATTGGGAGAGACATTGTCTTCTTTCTTCTCTACTCTTTTGAGCAATTCCTGCTCAGTAAGTTCCAAGATGGGTCAGCGATATTTAGTTACTCTTCACTGTTTTTCTCTGCCAATTAGAAGAGAAGGATAGCACGCTGCCACCGTCAACACTTGACTGCAGTAAATTAATGCCTCAGCCCACAACGATTGGGACCTGTGCCTTCACTCTTTCCACTCAGCTTTAGTGCCCAACTTCCCAAAAGTTGGCTCCAAGAAACAATGGGTTCTCACTGAGTCATCCTGTTGCATTGTTACTCCATGCTTCTCGATGATCCCATTTTGATCCTTCTTTGTCCAGAGGCAATAGAACTCTGACTCATTCCTGGGGGAGTTGATATTCTAGCTGATGATCAACTGAGCACCTATTCACCTGTCTGTGACATTTGCTATGGCTACATCAGGACCACTCTATTCAGCGTGAAGAAAGACACTGCCAGACCCCTAGGATAGAAACCTCTCAGCCTGAGTGTTAGTAAGACAGTTGGTAGCCTGATCTTACAGTGCTTCCCACCAAGATTTCTGCAGTTAAATACAGAATTGTTAGATTCCAAGAGCATGGATGGAAGTCAGGCAGAGGCACTCCACCAACATGGGGATCATGAAGATACCAAAGATCCCTTTGGTATCTCCCCACGCCCACCTATTGCATTGCGAAAGTGTTTTGTATCCACCTTGGAGAATCCAGATGCAAACATTAATTGAAATTTCCCATAGATACACATATGTAATGTGTTACAATAGAATGGATAGAATAAGATGATACTTGAGAAACGACTTGGAATCTGTAAAAAATGTTAACCATATTTCCACAAGGTAGAGCTGAAGGGAACAGAGATGACTTCTGCATAATCAGACATACACAGGCACATCGAAGATGAGAAGAAAGAAAGAAAAAAAAAGCAAAACAAAACTTTCAAAACCAAAGCAAGGCTTTCTTGAGCCCTTCTGTTAGCCGATCAGGTAGGCGTCATGGAAATTACATAAAGGCTAGTGGAGCTTGCCATTCAAGGTTAAGGGAAAGGTGCCATATGTATTCAAGTGCTGGCTCATCTATGAACACCTGCCATACTTCTACTTTTATACGATGTACACTACAAGACAAGGCAAGGCATTGAAAAGTTCCAATGTCAGTGGTCAGGACGTTAGCCCTGAGAAGGTGAACTCTCTCTATTGCTATGTCTTGACATAATAGGATCGCAAAAGGAAAAGGTGGAAAAATCTCTTGTTTCAAAAAGACACTCTACTTACATCCAGGACAGGTCTAACAAGGTGCCTCATTAATACCATAAGTGAAAATACCTGTGAGTACATAGGAACTTTATTGTTCAACGTTACCCAGGCTTGGTTGTCTGCCAGTATTAGCAAAAGGATGTATAGGTGTGGTCAGGAAAGTCAGGAAAAGATAGCGAGGGCTAAGAGGAGGAGAAAACCAGCAGTCACAAAAGAATAATCATTTGTCCCACTACTGACTTGGAGAGGAAAGAAAACTCCTGAGTAGACATAGTCTGTGAGATGCGTGGCATTGGGCAAGGTGGTAAGCCCTCTGAGCCTCAGTTTCCCATGAAAAAAGAAGAGCTTCCTTCACTCTATCCAAAGAGTACTGTGATCTGAATCATTTATGGTCCCCTGTGAAAACATTCTGCCTGGAAGTGTAAGGTACTTTTGTTCTTTCTGGAATCCATGAAGTTGTACTTCCGACTATTTCTGTAACTACAAAGGAAGGAAGTGGATCAGTCTCATGTAGACCTTCCCTCCTCCCCACACCAGCCACAACAAACACAAAAATGCCAACCGAACTATGCCTGGGGTGGAAGTGGTTACTAGATACACAAACCACATTTGTAGAGGCACGCGATGCCTACGTTTGGTTCTATCACCTTCTGTTCACATGCTATCTTTACTTTTTTGTGCTGTCTTCCTGTCATGATTGAGAGCAGTCTAAAGGTGAATGGAGGGATGCCTGTGTGAATCAGTCAGTTAAGGGTCTGCCTTTGGCTCAGGTCAGGTTCCCAGGGTCCTGGGATCGAGTCCCTCACCTAGCTCCTAGCTCAGCATGGAGCCTGCCTCTCCCTTTGCCTGCCTCTCCCCCTGCTTGTGCTTATGTTCTCTCTCTATCAATCTGACAAATAAATAAACAAAATCTTTAAAAGAAAGAAAGAAAGGTGACTGGGAAGTAACTCGAGGTTTGAGGGTCATTTACCTGGAAAGCGTGGACACAAGAGAAAGCCCGAGAGAAAAATTAGAAGAGGGAAATACAACCCCTAAGAAAGAAACATTTCTTTTAATTTTATTTATTTATTTGAGAGAGAGACAGAGTGAGAAAGCATGAGAGGGGAGGTCAGAGGGAGAAGCAGACTCCCCATGGAGCTGGGAGCCCGATGTGGGACTCGATCCCAGGACCCCGGAATCACAACCCGAGCAGAAGGTTGCTCAACCAACTGAGCCACCCAGGCGCCCCAGAAAGAAACATTTTCACAATGATATGAACTAGAGTCCATCCAGACCCCCGCTTCTACCCTCTGGACCCACTTCTCCTTTCCTAACATCCTAACATCTATTCCTAACACACCCTCTTGACATCTGTGTGGACCCAGACAGGGAATCCGGAAAGCCTACCTGCAGACATGCAGAGGAGTCCCAGGGCAAACTGCTCACATGACTGACACAGTTTTCTTTCTCTCTCAAAAATTAATAAGGAAATACATGGTTGCAAGTGACAGAGGCCGTTGTGTTAATAAAATTGTGTTTTAAGTAAATGATTGACAACCGTCTGCCACTTAAGAATTGTGGGTAACCAATGACTTGTGATGCCTCTCCCAGATGCAGTGCATTAGGAGATGGTCATTGAAAGCTGTGACCAGCCTGCAGCCTTCCTGCGTGTACCACATATTTTCACACGATAACATATGCTTCAGTGTCTCCAATATACACGTGAGCAGCTTGAGGTCAGGATGCACATTATCCATCCTTGTCTTCAGTGACCTAACATGGAGGTGTATACAAAGTAGGTAGCCAATCAGTATTGATTTCATCCTCCATCTACAGGGGAGTTGAACAATAGAAGCTAGAAAAAACTGTGTCTGGAGACTTTGCTCTGTGGGAGTTTGCTTGATGACATCCCCTTGACTATCTTCTGAGGCCAACCAGAGAACGCTGACAACGGGAAAACAATTGTAAATGTACTAGAAACAAAATCATTTTCTTTGAAAGAAATGCCTTTTCTGTAAAAATTTCTCCATTTGGGGAGATGAGGAACATTCTTCTATAGAAGCTGGAGCTACCGCACATTATAATCGTAGCCTCCCAGTTGTGTGGGTGGCTTTTATTATTCTACCCTGAAGAGCAGCTATTACATGAGTAGGCCTAAAACGGAGTCTAGAATTTTCTTAAGAGTAATAAGATTGTAACTGCTGGACAAAATTAGCTAATTTTGTTTTTAGGGAAACCTAGTGCAGTTCCACGGAAGAGCTTTCTCTAGGTCCTCAGCAGGATGTCTATTTAAGATAATGTCTAAGATATTTTCCATCAATGAAAGTATAAACTGATTCCATAATTATCAGTTAAATTTCTCTTAGGAGTAGTTATAACTCTGAAGGTTAAAAAAAAAAAACCCTCTATTTCAAAAAATGCTTTCCTTTTCCACTGTGGAAATACTTTTAGTGCTAACCATCATGTTTCAGAAAGAAAGGATTTTTTAGAAGCATTTTGACACATGTAACAATATAAATACTTCTCATTAATTTAACACAAATTGTTTACCACAGCTGGAGATCATGGGCAAAAACAAAGAAGAAACTCCCTTGGTGATTTCCCATCACATTTCAGTTAGTCTGTATCCATCTTGAGACACTAAGGGCAGGGATGGAAAGAGGGGATGGTTTAGTGTGAAAACTGGTGACATTAAGAGGAGAATTTCGATCAAAACAGACACCCATATGAGCTAAGAACTGGTGTTAAACTGTTACATGTGGATTGTCTCATTGGGAAGTCTGGGAGAGAGTCCTGAACAGACCTACTTCTATGAGCCCAAACTCTTCAGAGGTGAAAATGGACACTAACCAACTCAACAGGGTACGTGTTCTCCAAACCCAAGCTGGGAGAATCATCTATCTGATATTGACTGAATTCATGTGCTAGATAACAACTGTTTCATTTTTTTCGAGGGGAACTGACAGGGATTAATGAAGATTATGTTTTTCAGCCACCCGTTCTTTATATGTATGTGTGTGTATTATCTTGATTTGTATTTTTTTATTTTTTATTTTTTTAATTTATATTTCAGTTAACACACAGTGCAATATTGATTGGTTTCTGAAGTGGAATTCAGTGAGTCATCACTTACATACAACCTCCAGTGCTCATCACAAGTGCCCTCTTTAATACCCATCACCTATCTAGCCCATCCATCCCCGCAACAACCTTCAATTTGTTCTCTATTGTTAGGAGTCTCAAGATTTGTTTCCCTCTCTCCTTCCCCTGGACCTTTCCATATGTTCATCTGTTTTCTTAAATTCCACATATGAGTGAAATCATATGGTATTTGTCTTTCTCCAACTGACTTGTTTCATTTAGCATAATACACTCTAGCTCCATCCACGTCTTTGCAAATGGCAAGATTTCATTCTTTTTGATGACTGAGTAATATCCCATACTGAGTGCGTGTCTGTGTATGTGTGTGTGTGTGTGCACGCACACAACTTCTTCTTTACCCATTCATCAGTCGATGGACATTTGGGCTCTCTCCAAAGCTTGGTTATTGCTGATAATGTGATAAATATCGAGGTGCATGTACCCCTTCAAACCTGTATTTTTGTATCCTTTGGGTAAATAGTGCAATTGCTGGATTGTAGAGTAGTTCTATTTGCAACTTTTTGAGGAACCTCCATACTGTTCTCCAGAGTAGCCCCCAGTTCTTCAGATAAGGGAACACCAATATATCATAACATGCAACCAATTGAGCTAATTTGACATTTCCTAGGAACTATCTCTTTCCTTCTAACATTTGAGCACCTACTGTAGGTAGGCACTATGGTAAGCCCTCTTTCCCCATATAAGTGACAGTGAAAAAACATGGGGAGGAAGTGAGAGAAGAGGAGAAGGAGGAATATATACAATTCCAGCTTGTAGGACTGCCGGAAAAAAAAACACAAGATGCCATTTAAATTTAAATTTCAGGTGAACAAAGGGTATTTTACTGCTAAGTATGTCCCGTGTAATATTTGGGACATGTGTGTATGTTTGTTTACTAAATCTGACAACCCAAAGAATAGGTTCGTATATCTAAACCCTTCAATAGAAGCATGGAAAAATACAGTGAGAGTACTCAGAAGGGAACATCAAACTCTCCAGTGTACTGTCCATCCAGAAAGAATGATCTGTTTTCTTGCAAGCAGAAGTGGAAGGACCACAAGGATGGAGGAAAGGCATGGAGAGGATTAAAGATGAGTCCACATGTCAAAGCAGCCACCAGCCTAGAATCAGTAAGGCAAGAGCTCCAGAACACATAAGCTTGTGTCAATAGATGCCAATGAAATACCTTCAAAAATAAGAGATCAAGAAGGGATATAGACACTTGAGAACAGATACAAAAATCTTGTTTTGGTGTACTATATTTGTACTGTGTTGGTGCTAGTGGGGTTGCGGAGGTTCAGGGGACAGGTAAAAATTCATTACACAGCAAACCAATTAGATTAGCCTCAAAAAGTCATTGCCTAAACTGGTACCATTGTTTTGTTTTGTTTTTTTCCTCTTAAGGAATGTCAGAAGACCGGGCATCACTGACTAGAACAAAATGGGAGACCTGATCTTTTCTATGGTCATATATAAGGAATTGAAGAAGAATTCCAGGTGCCCTAGCTAAAGATCTGGATTAAAACCCTGGTTCCACCATCATACAATGTCCACAGCTGTATGCTTTTGTATTATAAAACATAAGTCATATGTTCTTGAGAAAGTCACACATCTCTCTGAATTTCAGTTTCCCTGGCTGTAAAATATGACTAGTAATCATGACGATGACATGGGATATGTATATGGAAGCTCTTACTAACAAGTCTTAATATAGTGTAAATTTCAATGAATATTGATGACCTTCCTTGATGCTCCCCCGTTTCACCCATACCATCATATGGCTGGGACAAGACACCCTCCAGGAGAAAATATTGGAATAACACTTCAGCAAAGCGGACCACATTACGAAACAACAGACCTCACCCCTCGAGAGCAGGGTTCTCCATATCAACAGAAGGAGGCGTGCCAACTTGACAAATTCCAATATGGAGAAAACTTCCTTCCTGAAAGTATGGCAGGAGAAACTACTCCTTAGAGAACTGGTTATGGAACTTTCAAGTACTTATGACTAAACTTTTTCTGTCTCTTAAAGAAGCACCATTTAGCGTAACTGTGACCAGGCGGCTTACCAGTAGAGAGCGGTTGGTTTCCAGTACCAGGTTAATCAGTCCACCAGGAGGCAACCCAGGCTTCTCCCATGAGGGCCCTCTCCAACACATGAATCATTGAGAGCAAAGACTACTAAAGAACCAACTTCCCACTGGGCACATTTTTTAATGTTTGACTTGTATTAACCGCTTATCATTTTACATTTGAGGAAAATTAAGGCTCAGAGAGGTCAAATAACTTACATTAAGTTTGCACAGAGATGGGATATAAATCTAGGCAGTATGGCTCCAGGGTCCACACTCAGTGTCTGCACCGTACTGCCCACGCTACTCTACCCATTCTATACCTGAGCACTCCGCTAGGTGGGCAGCCTGCTTAGCATGGAAAAGGAAAATATGCTTCTCACTCACAGAGACTTTATAACGTTGTTTTTGTTTTTTTAAAGATGCTTTTATTTATTCATAATTTAATTTTTTAAAAATGCAAAAGAAACAGACTACGCCATACATCCAGGCACGATTAAATGCCAAAGTGAGTGGTTCAGGCAGCAGGCGTGGTAGAAGTTCGGAGGAAATGAGGAAGAACTTCACAGAAGAGGCTGATCTTAAAGGAACAATGTTTTATGCCTGATCGACATTTCTAAAATGGCTCTCCTCTCACAGTTTGGCTCTCTTAATGATTGATGCCATTTACTGAACCGTTGATTGAACAACCCGGATGAGCATCGTCGCCGGAATGATCAATTTGCTGTAATGAAGCCTGCGTCTCTCATCCGAACGATACATTTCCATTCTTCTCCAAGGTCCTGGCACATGTTTACAAAGCTCGTGCTTTCTATTGTTTGATTTTACTTTAACAAGCTTTGTCTGGGACTTTTCTTGGCTCACAATCAATACCATCCTCCCAATAACTTCAAAGATCTATACACCCGGATAAATCTTGGCAATCTATATATTTCATGACAAAGTTTTATGTACCGTGTTTTTCTTAATAAATTTGTATATGGTGGTTGTAATTCAATTTGTACTTTGTGAAAGCAAAGAAAGGATTTCTGCTCAACGCTGCCTACCTACCTATGCCATAGTCAAATGACAGTTGCTTAGCTGCCATCTTGTGGCAAACAACACACACTGTAAAAAAAAAAAAATTTTTCAACATTTCTGAGTAAAGAGTCAAAATTTCTATTTTAATGTCCTCTTAATGGATGGTTTTGGATCCCTCTCACCTGTCTTTCTGGAAAGCAATCTTACTAATTTTTTCTGGTCTGATATTTGTAAGATGCCCGTTATTTCAATATTTATACTTCAGTAGTTCTTTTATGATATCAATTATGCCTTACATGACAAAAAAAAAAAAAAAGGTGTTCCACAGGTTGGATGAATGTCTATAAACGCACAAGAATTTAATATTGCCCTATTTTGAGACAAATTTTAAAGTAGTTGAATGGGACACACACACACATACACACGCACAGAATTTTTTTTCAATCTCTGCACTGTACGTCATTCTGAAATACCACCCGTTAGAGACAGTAAAATGAAGTCTACCTTTACATTTGATTTCCAGTTAGCTCACTCAATCTTCCTAAAGGTGATCAGTTCACCTTTCGAACCTTATTTGTGTTGAGAACAGCTTGGCACCCACCTTGGACACAATTGGATTTGCCTTTGGATATACTTATTTATTCCAGCCTTTAACTTAAGACTTCCGTGTTTAGGCGTCATGTGTAACTTTAGCTAGAGATTGTATGAAGAAGAATGTTTCAGAATCAACTTTGCTTTGCTGTGTTGCTGTGCAATCAAGGAAGGCAATATAAGCATAGTAATTAAGTGTACCGTGTGTGGACTTCGGCTGACCTGGGTTTGTATCCTGAATTCCAGCTTTCCCCTTTAACAGCTGTTTGACCTTGAGTAAGTCATTTCACATTTTCGTGCCTTAACATGCACAGATTTAATATGGGGATCATAATGACATCTTCCAAATAGGGTTGTTGAGAGGATTAAATGTGTTAACACACGCACACATTCTTTCAATGGTACCAAACACAGTAAATATTCAAAAAATAAGAGCTTACATGACTTACTATTTTTTTATTGTTCTACATTGTATATCGTTAAACAACATTATTACTGTTTATACCTTTTTTTTCTCCCTAATGCTAGATCACTCTGCTGATGTCTGAATCTAAGGGTTCAAACATCTTGCTCTTTTGATTGGTTTAGCAAATATTTATTGAGTCCTTAACACGTGCTATACATAATTCCAGGTACTGAAGCTATGAAAACTGCCTTTTTCAGGATGGACAACGTCTCCTTCTCATGTATCTCACAAGTGAGAAGATATTGGATGGTAAACGGATTCACAAAGAGCATAATTTCAGAAAAAACAGGACAGAGCAATGTAATAAAGAGCAACAGAAAATGTAAAGGCCCAAAAGCAGTAGTCCAAATTGTCTACAAAGTCAGAGGAATTAAAACTTAGTGAGAGGGAACAAAGTTAGAGAAGCAGGTAGGAACCAGGTAAGAGGGCTATGCAGGGCACTGTAAGGACTTTAGAAGTTACCCTAAGTACAGTGGGACTCCATCAGATGGTTTTAAAGCAGGAAGTTACAAGATCAATATATGTTTGCTTAAAAAATTCTATTCCATCAATTTAAATCTTGTCTTCAGAGAATGAAGCAGATGTGTAGATAGAAACAAATTTGAGGGGCATCTGGGTGGCTCAGTTGGTTAAGTGTCTGCCTTCAACTCCGGTCATGATCCAAGGATCTCAGGGTCCTGGGATGGAGTCCTATCTTGGACTCCTTGCTCAGCAGGGACCCTGCTTCTCCCTTTCCCTCTGGCCCTCTACCTGCTTGTGCTGTTTCTCTGTCTCTCTCTCAAATAAATAAATAAAATCTTTGGGTGAAAAAAAAAAAAAAAGAAAGAAGTGTGAGAGATAGGAAGAAAATCCCTTCATTGGGATGGGTTGCATTTACCCCCATGGGTTCCATGAGATACTTCTGTATAACAAACTCTCCCTTTGTTTGTTAAGACATTTCTGATCATTTTCTGCTGATTTCTAACTAACTAAAACCCTTCTACCTACTTCACTGTTCTACCTCTAAGTTGCAAAATCCTTTCTCTCTGTCTTTCTCAGAACACTGAGCTCACCTTTATTTCCCTTACAATCATCTGCCCAGAGGGGAAAAAAACAAACAAACAAAAATCTTTGGTCTTCTAATACCCAAATTCACAGCATCTGATTCTACCGTGTCTTGACGATGCTCCCGTGTATCATCTTGTCTTTTACTGTGACAGAACTAGGAGCCAAAAAATTAACAAAAATAGGACACACTGGGGTGCTGCAGACTGTGGGAAACTAATTAAATGTCAAGTAATGGGAATGGATCCTGCCAGACAGAAGAAACATGGTCTCGAAAGAAGTACAATAAGAGTCATGTGGCAGGGGGCGCCTGGGTGGCTCAGTTGATGAAGCATCTGCTTTCAGCTCAGGGCATGATCCCAGGGTCCTGGGATTAAGCCCTGCATCGGGCTCCCTGCTCAGCAGAGAGCTTGCTTCTTCCTAACCCTCTGCCTGCCGCTCCTTCTGCTTGTGCTCACTCTCTCTCTCTCTCTCAGTCAAATAAATAAATAAAATCTTTAAAAAAATAAAAGAGTCATATGGCATGGACAAGCTGTTGACATAGTGATTGCAGTGGACAAAAGAATTTCCCAACGAGTGTACACAGCATAAGCGCAAAGAGTTTCAGAGCACAACGTTCAAAGACAGGCAGCACCAACGAAACCCCGGTAGCTGGTAAGCGGGCTTCAGTCATAGGAATGTAGCTTGGAGTTAAAATCGGCAAAAACACGGCAGGGTCCCAATCCCTCACACCTTAGTGGCCTATCGGTACAGAAAAGTCGCAAAGACCATCTAGAGACCCAGTCACTTGAACGAGGACCAAAAGATGGAGAAGTACTAGGATCGAGTTCGCCTTGATATTGAAGCCCTCCTGTCTCCTGATGCATCTCCGTGCATTTGTCCTAAAGAAGGAGGCGTGGATGAATATGCAACCGGTAGGGGTTAGAGATCAAAGACCCCAGAGGTAGGACACCCTATATTGCCTTCATTTATGAATTACCCATCGGTGCAGAGACTGGCTTAAAGTGGTTAAGCACTCAGCTGACGTGTCTCTTCTCCTTGGGAAAGGTCAGATTGTTGAGATGCAGGCCTATTCTCGAACAACTCAACTGAGACAAAAAAAAAAAAATAGCTTCTCAGAGGCACTAAACACTTCCTGTTTGATAATGGTTTTGGTCTCAAGTCATGGAAACACATGCCTTTAGAGCAAAGCGAGAGAGAAGGCCTGTGTGCACAGGGAAGCAAGCAGGTCACTGAGCACATTGCTGGCCCAACCGCTAACTGTATAATAAAGCAGTTCAGCGTCATCTCCCTGGGAAATTGCATTTTTACACCCTTATCTTCCCAATCTAAAGAGACCCCGGGTGAAGGGAAACAAATACATGTCCTCCCAGAAAAAGCAAAAGGCTGATGCGAGCTTGCGAGGCCCAAATTCAAGTTTATGCTTACCTCCTTTCAAATTGCTGCTGCTCCAGTCAAGCAAGGGAACTTCGTGATCTTTAGTGGAGTTTTCCAGCTTCAGATGAAAAGAAAGATGTATGTTTCAAATGAGTCATTGCCTTTCTGGACCAGAGAAAATCTTGCTGATCTTAAGATGGTTGGGCTTCTTTCCTGGGTCTTTGAGAAAGGGATTGAAATGTGCAATGAAATGTTGTTTTTATTTTCAGTTATGCCTCATGCGAAACCGTTGATAGTGTTGAAACAAATATCACCAAACTCAGAACAGAATCTAGAGCCTCCATTACCCTGCCATTGGAGAGAGTCACACAGAGACGATGAACTCCCTAAACCACATGAGCTAAAATGCTGAACGTTTCCCACCATTTTTTTTTTTTAGGATTTTATTTATTTGTCAGGGAGAAAGGGAGCATAATCAGAGGGGAAAGCAGGCAGAGCAGGCAAAGAGAGAAGCAGATTCCCTGCTAGGCAAAGAGTCCGATATGGGGCTGGATCCCAGGAGACTAGGATCATGACCTGAGCTAAAGGCAGCCGTTTAACTGACTGAGGCACCCAGACATCCCCAGGGCCAACGCTTTCAAAGAATCATCACTTTGCGGGTCTTCCATTAAAAAGCCTTGTTCATTGCATCAGGTTGCTTCCTTGATCTTAGTGTCTTATTTCTAGTGCACTTACTCAAAAATCACCAGTAATGGAAAAATGGATGTTGAATGCTTCTAGAAAGATGGCACACAGCCTTGGAAATTAGGGCCAATCCAAATGCATGGACTTTGCTTGGAGATCCTATTACATACTCCATCTCCCATTCCACTGTGACATTGTTCCAAACCTCTTCTGCCTTTGTCGGGGCCCCTCATCAGGGCCAGCTACATAATCTGTGGGGCCCAGTGCAAAATGAAAATGCAGGGCCCCTTGTGCAGAAAAGAAAGATGAAGCATTTTTCTTTCTTCCGCAGTCTCTGTCTCAATTCGTCCTGGTGTTCTTTGAATTACTATGTAATGCTACATACTTCCGCAGTATGGGGATACTCCTGGGACAAATTTAGACCCTCAGAGTTACCCATGCCCCTGACCCACCACTTAAGCAATGGGATGTGCACACCTGACCCACCCTCCTCTTGCTCATACCTAGGCCTCTGTCCAGAGGGTGACAACTGCAACCAGGTGTGGGCAGGGGAGTGGACAGCCAAGAATCAATCCCGGGGAGGTGGGGAGGCAATGGGAGGTAAAACCATGCATGGGCTGAAGCATGCCCAATCCAGTGGTCCAAGACTAGAGCAAATGCTCCACTTTTGCCATCAGGCTTCACAGAAAAACACAAATTCAAAGGCAAAATGATTCAGAACTCCAAGACGACAGTCATGGATTATTAAATCCCAAGTGGGGAGCCCCCTTCTGAGTGACTGCATAGGTCACTCTCCCCTGACATTGGGCCCTGCCCCTAATGCCCCTGTACCCCACCACAAAGGAGGTAGAGACTTAGAGGCGTGGATGTCTTTTCCTTCCTGATCTTCCATCTACAAACATAGAAATATCCTATACTCATGCTTTTTTTTTTTTTTTCATCATGTCGTCAAGGGAGATAGGCTTCCTACCTGTCAAAGCTAATGCGTTCGGGTGTGCTCCATATCCCCAATCCCAGTATTGTTTCCTCTGATACTTTCCTCTCTCCAGTGTATTGACTCTCTCCTGATCTTCAACACCTGCCTCTTTGTTGGCTCTTTCCTTCAAGTTATAAGTATATTCAGATCTTTACCACATCTTAAAAACCCTCCGCTGATGCTGAGTAGCCCTCTAACTCTCCCATTTCCTTAATGATCCGCACAGCCAAGACTCTTGAAATAGTTATCTATCTTCAAACTGTATCCTGAATCCAACCTCCTTTAACCACCTTCATTACTCCTCTAGGTCAAACCAGAATCATCTCCTGAACTATTGCAATGCCTCACTAAATAGTCCATCTGCTTTCCACTCTTGCCCTTCTAGAATGCATTCTCCACAAAGTGGCCATGGTGATCTTTCACAACATAAGACGAACCCTATCATTCCTCCACTTCAAGCCCACAGCAGAAAACATCTATGGGGTACTTTTTGCATACACAGGGTTTTCATTATTACATAGTCTCATTTATCAGTCCTTTCCTTTGTGGTTTCTTCCATTAATTTATATTCAGAATGTTCCTTCTAAGCTGAAGTTAAATAAATATTCACCTTTATTTTTTTCTGGTCTTTAAAACATCTCTTCTTCTCATATGTAAATATTTTATAAATTTGATGTAAGAAAGATAATGGAGGTAATAAATTTATTTTCCAAATATTTAAGTTTTCTGAGTAATCCTTCTCTTCCTCCTCTCTCTCCACTAAGTTGGGTTTTTTTTTCTAAAGATTTATTTATTTCAGAGAGAGAGAGACAGACAGCGCATGTGCAAGCAAGAGAGGGGATGAGGGGCAGAGGGAGAGAATCTTCAGCAGACTCCTTGCCGAGCATATGGGGCTCAATCTCAAGTCCCTGAGGTCAGGATCTGAGCTGAAATCTAAAGTCAGAAGTTCAACCGACTGAGCCACCCAGGTGCCCCTCCCCCAACTATGTAGGGTCATATCAGTCACATTCTAAATTCTTTATAAAGTCAAGTTGCTGGTGGTGATCGCAGCGGTGATGACGGTGGCTGTTTTTCTGTTGGGCAGTTTCGTTCCATAGATCCAGATACCGACTCTTGAACGAGCTCCACATTTTCTTGGCAGTTGCAGTTTGGAGGGAAGCAGGAGATGGAGTGAGAATATGCAATGGGACAGGCTGTCTCTAATTACTCTTCCTTTTCCAAATTTGCTTGGCTCGTCTCACTGTTTATTCCTCCAGCTGATCCTTAGACTCTCCCCATAATATCCCAATATAAATTCTTCAGGAGGTTGACATAAAAGTTACATTGGACTCATAAATCATTTAGCAAATAATTTAACAATTTAAAACTATTCAATGTGGCTGTCCAGAATTAAGATCTGCCTCTACATTTGTCTTCTTTCATGGTGCTCCATTTTTTTTGCTTTTCTTTACAGAAATCCCAAGTCTTTTGTGCTGAGTTTATTTCTAGGTTTGTTGGGTTTGGTTTTGTTTTGGTTTTTCTCCTGTATCCTGGAAAATGAACTTTCTTTTTTCTTTAAGATTTTATTTAATTATTTGACAAAGAGAGAGAGAGATCACAAGTAGGCAGAGAGGCAGGCAGAGAGAGAGGGGGAAGCAGGCTCCCTGCTGAGCAGAGAACCCGATGCGGGGCTCAATCCCAAGACCCTGAGATCATGACCTGAGCCAAAGGCAGAGGTTTTATTTAACCCACTGAGCCACCCAGGCACCCTGAAAAAAAACCTTCTTGATCATATTGTCTAATGAGGTTTTATAATTTAAATACAAGCTGTTGGCTTTGTATTTATATATGTCCATCTTATTCTTAATCATTTTTATTTATCAATTTTTGAATTGAACTCCATAGGATTTTTCAGGGAACAATCATGCAGTCTTCCAGTAATGAAAACACACTCTTTATTGTCAATAGCTGTAGTTATTATTTGTGTTTCATGATTGTATGGTTCTTACGAGATCTTCCATAATCTAATAATAATAGTAACATTAATAACAACAAATGGTAATAATAACAACAGCAGCAGCAGAGATAGGGGCATTCTTATATTATTTGGCATTAGTGATTTTAATATTTTGCCTTCAGAATCACTACGGTCAAGTATTCTGGCCTCATCATTTACTATTCCCACACCAACACATTTTCATCATAAGCCAACCAGTCTATTTAGCTAAGGACAGCAATAGATAGTATGTATGTTTCTGAAACAATTAACTTTTTAATTGATATATATTATACATAACATAAAATTCACATTTTATGGGGAAATTCAGTTATTTTTAGTATGTTCACAAAGCCATGTAATGATGAACACTAACTCCAAAATATTTTCATCGCCCTCCTAAGAAATCCCAGACATGGGGTGCCTGGGTAGCTCAGTTCATTGAGTCCCCAACTCTTGGTTTTGGCTCAGGTCATGATGTCAAGTGGGTGAGTTTGAGAGTTCAAGCCCCATATCGGGTTCCACACTCAGCAGGAAGTCTGCTGCTCTCTCTATCTCCCTCTGCTCCCCCCACCCCCGCTCATGCTCACTCTCTCTAAAATAAATACGTCTTTTAAAAAAAGAGAGATATCTCATACACATTGGCAGTCTCTCCCAATTCCCCCCTTATCCCATCCAAGCAAACACTGATCCAGTCTCTGTCTCTATGGGTTTTCCTCTTCTGGACAATTTGTATAAGTGCAATCAGACACTATGTTTGTTTCCATTTCATTTGGTATGTTTACAAAGTTCATCAATATTATAGAATGTATCAGTACTGCATGTATTTTTATTGCTGAATAATAATAATAAAACTCTAGTTTTACCAAGTTTTGTTTATTTATTCATCCATTTTTATTAAAGAGTTTATTTATTTACTTGAGAAAGAGAGTGAGAGAAAGCATGAGAGGGGAGAAGGTCAGAGGGAGAAGCAGACTCCCCATGGAGCTGGAAGCCTGATGTGAGACTCAATCCTGGGACTCCAGGATTATGACCTAAGATGAAGGCAGTTGCTTAACTGACTGAACCACCCAGGTGCCCCATATTTATTCATCCATTGATGGATATTTGGGTTGGTGATTATGAGCAGTGTTGTTATCAACATTCATGCACAAGTTTTTGTAAGACTATGTATTTTCAATTCTCTTGGGTGTATGTGTAGGACTGGAATTGCTGGGTCCTATATTAACTCTATATTTCACTTTTGAGGATGTGACAGCAGCTCATAGCAGCTACACCGTTTTCTATGTGCAAGCATTCCCAAATTCAGGAGTGATTCAGCAAAGTATAAGCATTCCAGTTTCTCTGTATCATTGCCAACACCTGTTACGGTTTTTCACTACAGACACATCCTAGACACTACAGATACATCCTAGGATGTGTGAAATGGTGTCTCATTTTGCTTTTGTATTTCCCTAATAATGAATGATATTGAACACCGGGTGGTGGGCTTCATGACCAACAGCATATGGGGAAATGTCGATTAATTATCTCACCCACTTTTTAATTGAATTGTCTTTTTGCAGTTCAGTTTTAAATACATACTCCAGATACATGTCTCTTATCACATATATAATCTGGAAATATGTTTTCCGGTCCTGTGGGTTGTCTTTTCACTTTCTTGATCCTATTCTCTGCATCACGAAATAAAAACTGTTCTTTCTTTTTTAATTTTAAAGAAGTCCAACTTATCAATTTTTTGTTGTTGTCCCTTATGTTCATGATGTTGTGTCTTAGAATCCATTGCTGTATCAAAGGTCATGAAGTTTTATGTCTAAGGTTTTTCTCTAAGAGTTTTATAGCTTGGGCCTTTATATTTAAATGTTGGATTCATTTTGAGTACATTTCTGTGTATAGCATGATATAGGGGTCCAAGGTCATTGTTTCACATGTAGATATTGTTGTTCTAGAGCCATTTGTTGAAACAATTATCCTTTGCCCACGAAATTGTCTTGGCAGCCTCCTAGAAAATCAGTATTAACATGAGGACTTGTTTCTATACTCTCAATTCTATTCCAATGTTATATAGGTCTTTTACTATCTAGTACTACACTACTTCGGTTATCCTGGCCATGCATTACATTTCAAAATGGGGAACTGTGACGTCTCCCACCTGGTTCTTCTTCTTAATGTTATTTGGGCTATTCTGGATTCCTAACATTTCCATACACATTTTAGAATCAGTTTACCAATGTCTGCAAAAACAGTAGGTATGATTTCAGGAAGGTTGTATTAATTAAATCATTAAATTAATTTGAGAAGATGTGCCATTTTGACAATATTAAATCCTTCAATCCATGAGCATGATATATCTTTCCATCTATTTAAGTCCTCCTTAATTTCTTTCAGTGATGCTTTGTATTTGTCAGTTACAAGTCTTGCACCAACTTGGATAATTTATTTCTAAAACTTTATTCTTTCTGATGCTATCATAAATGGAGTCTCCTTAGTTTCATTTTCAGGTTGTTAATTGCTATCATAGAGAAATATAATTGATTTTTGTATGATTATCTTGGGTCCTGCAATCTTGCTAAAATTTTGTTGTTTGTAGTGGTCTTGGTTTAATTAGAGACTTAATGAGTTCCTAAAGATTTTATAAGATCATGGTCTCTATAAGTAGAGATAGATTTCCTCCTTTCTTTACAATCTGGATTCTTTTACTTTCTTTTTCTCAGCCAATTTTTCTAGCTAGAACCACCAGTAAAATAAAGGTGGTAAGAATGGACATCCTGAGGGAGGAGTCAAGATGGCGGAGAAGTAGCAGGCTGAGACTACATCAGGTAGCAGGAGATCAGCTAGAGAGCTTATCTAAACATTGCAAACACCTACAAATCCAACAGGAGATCAAAGAGAAGAGAAACAGCAATTCTAGAAAGAGAAAATCAACCACTTTCTGAAAGGTAGG
>NC_081575.1:32720167-32720722 GCF_022355385.1 Mustela nigripes
GGCTCCCGGCAAGAGGCGGAGCAACAGAGCACAAAATCAGGACTTTTAAAAGTCTGTTCCACTGAGGGACATCACTCCAGAGGCTAAACTGGCGTGAAGCCCACACAGGGTCTACGTGGCCCGACGTCCTGCAGGGTCACAGAAGGATCAGGGTGTCTGAGTGTCGCAGAGCTTGCAGGTATTAGAATGGAGAAGTGGGCTACAGAGACAGAGCCGAAGAGTGAGCTCTCAGCTCGGGGTTACCTTGAACCGGCTGCAGTCTGGGTGAGCTCAGAGCACAGACGGAGGCGAGGGAGACGGGAGTGATTGGGCACTATTCTCTGAGGCGCACTGAGGAGTGGGGCCCCGAGCCCTCGGCTCCTCCCAGACTGGGAGGCCGCCATTTTCATTCCCGTCCTCCAGAACTCTATGGAAAGCATTCAGGGAACAAAAGCTCCCGAAAGCAAACGCGAGCGGATTACTCAGCCCGGCCCCTGGTTAAGGCAGTGCAATTCCGTCGGGGGCAAAGACACTTGAGAATTACTACAACAGGCCCCTCCCCCAGAAGATCAACAA